>NC_050075.1:50913047-51237953 GCF_009764565.3 Dermochelys coriacea | reverse complement strand
GTACTGATAGACCTAACCGAAAAGAAACAGCCAAATGCAGTTCAGTGGACTGAAAAGTGTCAGTAGGCCTTTAACCAGCTTAAAGTGACACTCATGTCTGACCCTATGCTAAGGGCCCCAGACTTTGACAAACCGTTCCTAGTAACCACAGATGCATCCAAGCGTGGTGTGGGAGCAGTCTTAATGCAGGAAGGACCGAATCAAGAGTTCCATCCTGTCATGTTTCTTAGCAAGAAGCTGTCTGAGAGGGAAAGCCACTGGTCCATCAGTGAAAAGGAATGTTACGCCATTGTCTACGCTCTGGAAAAGCTATGCCCATACGTTTGGGGACTGCGTTTCCACCTGCAAAATGACCATGCTGCACTACAGTGGCTTCATACCACCAAGGGAAATAACAAAAAAACTTATTTGGTAGAGTTTAGCTCTCCAAGATTTTAATTTCGACATACAACGCATCTCAGGAGCTTCTAACAAAGTGTCTGATACACTCTCCTGTGAAACTTTCCCAGAATCAACTGGTTAAAATTGTCTTTGAGATGTGGAAAATATTGTTAATCTTTATACAGTTAGTAGTATATTTAGAGGTGCATGTGTCTTACTAACTCTGTTTTCTCCTAGAGCTCCAAGAAGAAATCACAGCCAGTGTTTCACCTTGTCTGTGATTTGGGGGTCGTGTAATAAATATAAAGGGAAGGGTAACCACCTTTCTGCATCCAG
This sequence comes from Dermochelys coriacea, assembly GCF_009764565.3. Taxonomy (NCBI): domain Eukaryota; kingdom Metazoa; phylum Chordata; order Testudines; family Dermochelyidae; genus Dermochelys; species Dermochelys coriacea. The sequence continues at coordinate 51,237,236 of NC_050075.1, read as the reverse complement.
TGCTATAAAATCCCTCCTGGCCAGAGGCAAAACCCTTTCACCTGTAAAGGGTTAAGAAGCTAAGATAACCTCTCTGGCACCTGACCCAAAATGACCAATGAGGGGACAAGATACTTTCAAATCTGGAGTGGGGTGGGGGGGAGAACAAAGGTTTCTGTCTATCTGTGTGATGCTTTTACCAGGAACAGATCAGAAATGCAAGCCTTCCAACTCCTGTTAAATTAGTAAGTAATCTTGCTAGAAAATGCGTTAGATTTTCTTTTGTTTAATGGCTGGTAAAATAAGATGTGCTGGAGAGAATGTATATTACTGTTTTTGTGACTTTTTGTTACTTAAGGTTTTGCCTAGAGGGATTCTCTATGTTTTGAATCTGATTACCCTGTAAGGTATTTACCATCCTGATTTTACAGAGGTGATTCTTTTAATTTTTCTTTAATTAAAATTCTTCTTTTAAGAACCTGATTGATTTTTCACTGTTCTTAAGATCCAAGCTGGAAAAATAAGCTTAGGGAGTCTTTCATGCAAGTCCCCACATATGTACCCTAGAGTTCAGAGTGAGGAAGGAATCTTGACAATTGTGCTAGGTGCTGCACAAACACATAGCAGGAGGTAGACCTTGTGTCAAATGTCTTACACTAAATAAACAAGACAGAGGAAGGGTGAGAAGTAAACTGGCTTGCCCAGGATTAGTGTCTAGGTGTCCTGAATTTGCGTTAAGTGACCTTCCCACTGACTCTACAATAAACAGAAATGAGTTTATCATGAATCCCAGATTTAAGGAGAAGAACCAGCCAGGGTGTCTGTGACGTTGCACTCCATATGTTTTGTGGAAATATGCTTATGAATGAAAATATGATGTAACTGGAATATGCCTTATGCAAAAGGTCTCTTGTAAGGTATCATTACAAAGTTTATAATCTACTGAGTGTGGTCATCCTATTTGTATGTATGCATCATTCTTGTATCTGAAGCTGGAAATATTAAATATAACTCTGAGGTCCAATTGTAATTATGCAAAGCATAGGCCATTGATGGTGGTTTAGAATCTTGATGGCTCCCACTGACTAAGACAGTTGGTTGTAAATGGCTATGTTTACTTGCAAACCTCCCTGGGTACATTCGGGCCAGCCCGGGAAGAATGAAGTCTCACAGGACATGTGACTATATCACATGATGCTGAAATGCATCTTCTAAATGGAAAAGTACCAGATTTAAGGAGGGGTGGGGACCCAGAGAAACAAAAGATTCTTGCCCTGGGCCAAAGCTATAAAAGGGGTGAAACAGAACAAAGGGGGCTGCCTGTCATGAGAAATCCCCTAGTTACCACATGAGCTGGAACTAACGAGGACAGTACCAGGGGAAATGATTGGGCCCAGACTAGAAAGGAGACTAGTCTGTGAAAGAAGCTTATTGGAACATCTCTGAGGGTGAGATATTATCTGTAATCAGTTTCTTAATGTATTAGACTTAGACTTGTGTGTTTTTGCTTTATTTTGCTTGGTAACTGACTTGTTCTATCTGTTATTACTGAAACCAACTAAATCCTACTTGATAAAATCACATTTGTTTATTAATTAACCAAGAGTAAGTGATTGATACCTGTGGGAGCAAACAGCTGTGCATAGCTCTCTATCAGTGTTATAGAGGGTGGACAATTTATGATTTTACACTGTATAAGCTTTATACAGAGTAAAACAGATGTATTTGGGGTTTGGATTCCATTGGGAACTGGGGGTCTGGATGCTGGAGCTAGGTAACCAAAAACTGCTCAGCAGGTCAAAGTCTACAGCTTTGGGAGTGTGGACCAGACCTGGGTCTGTGTTGCAGCAGGCTAGCAAGTCTGGCTCAACATGGCAAGGTTCTGGAGTCCCAAGCTGACAGGGAAAACAGGCTCGGAGGTAATCTCAGTGCATTAGGTGACAGTCCCAAGAGGATCTCTGTGACCGAACCCATCACAGCTTGAGCTGGAGAGGTTTTGAGAACCTGCTTATCCCACTGAGGAAGTCAATGGAACTCCTGTCAGCTCAGCACCTCTCAGGATCAGGCCCAGCATGTGGACAGATGCTGTGTCACTTCCCTTCCCTTGCTAGATGTAATGAGGTGGCCTCTGGTGGGACACAACTGAGAGTATCAATTCAGGACAAATTGCTGCCCAAGCCTGGGTTTCCTTTACTATTAAGGCACACCAAACCAGTCAAAGAGAGAGGGCTTCAGTCTCACCCCACTGGCTAGCCAGAAGTCATTCAAGCAATTCCCTTAGACACTCCAGTTTCCCAGTATCACCACCAGTGCCACTCGTTATGGGGACGAATGGTTATGAAAACCAATACCCAAGTAAAAGAGAAAAGGAGGTTCTCCCGATCCCAAAGGACCAAGCCCCAGACCTAGGTCAATATACAAGTCAGATCTTACCCCAAATCACGCTGTTGCCAATCCTTTAGAATCTAAAAGCTTAATCATAAAAGAAAGAATGAGAGCTAAAAATTGGTTAACTGGAATCAATTACATACAGTAATGGCAAAGTTCTTGGTTCAGGCTTGTAGCAGTGATGGAATAAACTGCAGGTTCAAATCCAGTCTCTGGAGTGAATCCACAGCTTGGATGGGTCATTCAGTCCTTTGTTCAGAGCTTCAGTGTAGCAAAGTCCCTCCAGAGGCAAGAAGCAGAATTGAAGAAAAAGGGAGGGGTTTCCAGGGCCTTTTATAGTCTCTCTTGTGGGCAGAAACCTCTTTGTTCTCCTGTGTAAAATCATAGCAACAAGATGGAGTTTGTAGTCACATGAGCAAATCACATGTCCATGCATGATTCAGTTCTTTTACAGGCCGAAGCAATTGTTTACATGTTAGTTTGAACGTTCCCAGGAAAACTCAGATATGGACTGACATCTCCTAAAGTCCATTGTCAGTTAAGTGTTTCTTGATTGGGCACTTACTGAGAATAGTCCTTTTTCAAGAAGATGACCAAATGCTTAACTGAGGCTACTTAGAATCAAACACATTGAGATACAAGTACGTAGCCAATATTCATAATTTCAACTACAAAAATGATACACACACATATATATAGCATAATCATAACCAGCAAATCATAACCTTTTTATAGACACCTTACACGACAACATTTGTACAATATTTGCTGCAAATATATAGCAGTGGTTGCAACAATGATCTATACGGTGTGACGGGGCAAGACCAGATGGCTATAGAAAAGTAGTCTTATTGGGATCCGGGAAGTGGGCGGGCAAAGCCCATCCACCACTAAAGGATCCCCCCCAGCCTAAAAGGGGGATCCACAGGACCTAGATACCCAAAAAATTCCGGGGGACAACTAATGAAATAACAGGGACAGGAGTGTGGTCAAAGGGTCAAACTAAGGGAACCAGACGGGGGAACCGAGCAGAGAACCCCGGACAGCGCCCACTGTTACCTCCGAGCCTGTTTTCCCTGCCAGCGCACGGGGGGCTGGGGTTACGGTCTGGTTACTCCCCGACGGGGCCCTTACTACAACCCCGTGGCCCACCGAGACGGGCAGACAGGGTGCGGACCCCCGACAGGGCTCCTGATAAGTTGGCTTAAATGCTGGGGCGATGGGGGCGGCGGAGGGAAGATAGCAGCCCCTGGTAGGTCGGGATGGGTAAACACAAACGCCACTCCCTGGGGATCATCTGTTGGCAAGGAGAAGGAGACAGCCCCAGGGGCGGCAATAACATCTCGGGATGTGGACGGGATAAGGGCAGGGGCAGGGGTAGAGGTGAGATTTTGGGTGGGGAGAGGGCTCTCAGTGATGCCGGGCGCAAGCTCTCTGGTGGATTTGGCAGCCACGGCATCAGTAGGTGGACTCTCTTCTGTAGGGCCCTCTCCCGGGAAGGAGGTCAAATGCTTCTCACCAGCGAGGGGTGTCCCTGGTAGCTCAGGTTCCAGCCGCGGGGCACTGCCCATCGCCTCAACTGGCTCGGCAGCTCTCAGCGGGGTGCCCTCTGCAGCCGGGTTGATGGAGGAGTCCAGGGGCTCCTCGGAGGTGGGAGCGGAAGCAACGGTTAGGGGGAGGGAACATGGGGAAAGGGGGGCTGGAGTGAGGTCGCCCAAATCGAGGCCCGCTGGCATAGGATCGTCCTCTCCCTGGGTGACCGGGGTCAGACCCAGGGCCTGGATCTCCTCATATATAGACGGGAAATTGTTTTCCGCTACCCCGGGATTCTCCCCGCCGGCACCTGACACGACGATTGCTGCGGGGCACACTGGGGTTTCAGATGGTGCCTCGGGGGTCTTGGAGGGGAGAGACTCCCGTGGAGGGGAGATACCGCCTTCCAGCGCTGCCACGTCTTCCCCAGCCGGCTCTGGTGGGTGGAACACACCCGTGGGTAGAGCGGAAGGCTCGGCATCAGTGCCCCCTTCCTGGTCTTCCGGGGAGCCTCCGCGTCAGATGGGAGGAGCGGAGCTCGAGCCTTCCGCTTGCCCCGCTTCCCCTGGACTAGGGCCCAGTCCTCCATGGCATCATCCGGGGGGATGGCTAGCAGGAGTTGTGTCAGGGGGCAGAGGCGATGGCTCAGGAACTCAAGGGGGTAATGGTGGGGCAGCACAAGGGAGGGAAGATTCCCGTTGGGGCGGGCCCTCTCCCATGCTTGGTGGTGTCCCTGCCACACCCTCCTCCACAGGCCCCGCCAGATTGCAAGCAGCAGGGGCGGGGCTCTCCCGCTCATCTGGGCATAGTTGGGGAGGTGCCCTTGGGCCCGAGCGGGAGCAATGGTGGACTGGGAAGGAGGAGGGGTGGTTTCGGGCACCAGGCAGCCAGGGGCGCCGGCGATGACAGGGCCAGTGCCCTGCCGGGGCTCGGGGGTCCCAGATGCCCCTCCTTGCCGGGCCAAGGGGCAGTCCCTCCAGATGTGCCCCATCACCCGGCAGAGGTAGCACCGGGCCTCCCCCGTGGAATAATGCACCCGGTAATGGGCCCCCTGGTGGGGGACTAGGAAGGACCCCTCCAGTGCCTCTCCGTCGCGCGCCGCCGGCGGCAGTTGAAGCTGCACTTGCCGGCGGAACGAGAGGACGTGACGGAGGGCGGGGTCTTTGCAGCCCAACGGGAGAGGGCTGATGACAGAGATGAGCTTCCCCAAGTTAGAAAGGGCAGGTAACAGGGCGGCATTGGGGAGAAAGGGAGGGACAGAAGTCAGGACCAGGCGGCTGCCCAGGTCCTCTAGCGGCTCTAAGGGGACAAAGATGCCCCCTACTGCCAGGCCCTTCTCCACCGCCTCCTGGGCAGCAGCCTCCGACGTTAAGAAGAAGACGACCTTGCCATACATTTTGGAGGCCGCCACAATGGCCGTGGGCCCCACCACCCTCGCCAACGCCCGTACATAGGTCTTCACGTGGGGCGAGGCGGGCACCAGGAGGCAACAGACGCCGTGCTTCCTGGTCATGGTGGGAAAGGGGCCACGGCCGTTATAGATGTTAGTGGAGGCGGTGGGCAGGAGAGATGACGTAGCAGCAGGTGGGCGGGCTGCCGCCACCTGGGCCTATGCTCTGGGGGCCGGGGGAGGGACACCCGCAGAGCTGGTGGAGGGAACAGCGGGGAGGGACGCCCCAGCCGGCGGTGGGGCCAGGGCATTGGGGGCAGCCCCTGCCATGGAGGTCCTGGTCTTCTTAGTGGGGCCCTTCCCCTTCTTTTTCCCCTGGCCCTTCCCGCCGGCTCGGGGGGCTCCCCCCGAATCTAAGGGGGGCAGAGACGTGGCAGCAGTGGAAGTCACCCCGATGCCCGTCGCTGCTGGTGCCCCAGCGGGGGCGATGGCAGATGGTTCGGCAGCGGAGGTAGAAGCTTGGGGGGGTGATGGAGGGGCAGGTGGGGGAGGGGCAGCTCGGGCTGCTGGAGGGGCCCCACCCGTCTCATCCCCCTCCATCATGAGCAGGGAGGGAAGGAGAGACACCAGAAGGAGGAGGGGAGAGGGGAAGCAGGTCGACCACTCCTCCCCGCTAGGCTGCAGGCAGGGGAGGAGGGCGCCAAAAGGGGTGGGCTGGATGGGGGGCAATCAGTGGTTAGGGGTCAGTCACTGACACAAGGTGGAATTCCGGCTCCTCTTGGTGCACTAGGGGAGGGGGGAATACAACAACATTCGGGGTGCAGTGAAAAGGGTTGAAACTAAAATGGGGAGTTGCACAAGCGCATGGGAGGGGGCATGGGCACACGGAGCAAGGGGCTAAGCGATCTGGAGGTAGAACAGGGAAACTAAGGGGCTAGCTTCAGAGGCTGGGGTGGGGCAAACAAACAAAGGCTGCAGGAGGAAATGGGCAGGGCAGGCAAACAAACTGAAGCTAGTAAGGGGGGCTGGGGCAAAAGGGGAGGGCAAAGCTACAACTGGCAAATGGGGCAGGTAGTAAAGGGCAAAGTTGGGGGGTAGGCAGTCCGGGGGGGGGCACATGCACCCACGTGCGCTTGCACAAGTCTTTTTAGGCTGGCTGCTGCTTCTGGCCCAAAGGGTGGAAATAGGGCGTGGCAAGCCAAGCAAGCAGCTGAGTCCAAAGGCAGGAGCTGAGGCAGATGGTACACAGCCAGTGGGGGTGGTGGAGGGGGCAGCGGTGGTGGTAGTAGTGGTGGGGGTTGGGGGGGACACACAGATGGATCGGGGGGCAGCTCCACGCCACACCCCCTGTGTCCCTACAAACACAGTCAGGACCCGCACCACAAGAGCACAATTCAAAAGTTACTCAGTCTTAGGGCCCCCTCCACGGTGGTCTGCAAAGTCTCTAGGTGCTCCCCCACTGGTAGATGGTCCTCTTCTTCTCCTCCTCGGGCTTCAGCAGCTCCAGGCAGCGGACTCCACAGGAGCAGCAGCAGCAGCTCCAGGAACTCCAGGTGGTGATCCAGGCAGGCAGAAAGGACCCCCTCAGGTGGTGGTGGTGGTATCCACAACAGCAGTGGCTGGGGTCCCTCACTCATCCTCTCTGTGCTAGCAGCCCCACCCCGGGGCTGCAGTTGGAGCGGTAGCAGCCCCCAGAGTGGGGGGTCCAGCAAACAGTTAGCAGAGAACAGGGGTGTCTGGCCCAGCCAGGGGAGCAGCTGGAGCAGCAGGGATAGCTTAGGGCCCAGCAGCAGGAGTAGCAGCTTCCCACCTCCCTCCAAGCTAGAAGGCTATTAGAGAGCAGTCTTATTGGGCTCCGGGAAGTGGGCAGGCGAAGCCCGTCCACTGCTAAAGGATCCCTCCTAGCCTCAAAGGGGGATCCACAGGACCTAGATGCCCAAAAAATTCCGGGGGACAACTAATGAAATAACAGGGACAGGAGTGCGGTCAAAGGGTCAAACGAAGGGAACCGGATGGGGACACCGAGCAGAGAACCCCAGACAGCACCCACTGCTCCTCAAAAGCATCAAGGGAGTCAGAGGACGCCGTCCAGAGGAATTCTGCCCGGATACGTGAACGGACAGAGGATCGGAAATAGGCCCCACAGTCACAGGAGACTCCATCGGCCAACCTCCTCACTCTGGTTTTGTAGATGGCCATTTTAGCTAGGGCCAGGAGGAGGTTGACCAGGAGATCCCGTGACTTGGTGGGGCCACGGATAGCGAGTGCATAAATGAGAAGGTGAGGAAACAAGTGCAACCAAAAACGTAATAAAATATTGGTGAGGAGCCGGAATAGGGGCTGCAGCCTGGCACACTCCAGGTATGCATGTGCCAGGGTATCCCTCACGCCGCAAAAGGGGCAGGTGTCTGGGATTAAAGTGAACTGCGCCAAGTACACGCCTGTGCTCACGGCTCCGTGAAGGAGCCGCCAACTGACATCCCCGGCGGGCCTTGGGACTAAGGTGGAAAATAGGCTGGCCCACCGGGGCTCCTCACCCTCCAAAGGCGGCAGGAGGTCCCGCCATTTTGTATTGGGGCAGGACACAAGGGTGCGGGCGTGAAGGGTGTGGAGCACGAGCGTGTAGAGATGTTTTCTTGGCGCGGTTTGAAAGCAGACCGGCTGCATCTCGTGCAACCGGCTTCTAGTGAAGGGGTGAAGGGGTTGGTTGGGTCCACGGGGCAGGGGTCCAATTAAAAGGTCCGGCGGGCCTGGGGTAACGGGTGGGTGGGGCGTGCCCTCGTGCAGGACCCGGTCGAGATGAACCCGAGCAGCGGGCAGCAAAGCGGCCTTCACCTCCTGAAGTATGCGCCGGGGAGTACAAGGTCTGGAAAGCCCCATGCGCTGAGCGAGCGTCAGGGGATCCAGCCAGTCTCCCCGGTCATAGTCCAGGAGGTCTCCGACTCTTGTGACCTCTGCCAGGATCAACCTCTGGCGCACCGAGCGGGACTCCGCCACCTCCACACGGAGCTGGGGGTTGTGTAGCAGGGGCTCCGCGAGGAGATCTGCCCCCTCGGTGGCCGCCACAGACCTGGTCGTTGTAAAGAGTTTCTAGGTCCAGAGGAGGTCCTGGTAGAAGACCGGCAGCCCGGAGAGGTCTTGCGGAAGACCTCTCGGATGGAGATAAAGGAGCTGCCGGTCGTATCGGAGCCCTCGGAAGTGGCGCAGGAAGGCGTGCGCCAGTATGCTCCACGCCGGACTACCTGCACCATAAAGGAGCCTCTGCAGGGTCTGGAGGCAGAAGACATGGACCTGAGTAAGCAGACATTTTAGGCCCTGCCCTCCCTCCTCCAGGGGTAGATGGAGAATCCCTGCAGGGAACCAGTGCAGTCCTGACCAGAAGAACTCCAGAATTGATGTCCGGAGGTTGGCCAGGAAACCCGGGGCCGGGACCAGGGTGTTGAGCCGGTACCAGAGCATGGACAGGACTAGTTGATTAAGCACCGATGCTCTCCCTCGAAGGGAGAGGCACCGGAGTAGTCCAGTCCATTTCCGGAGCCGCTCTATCACCCCGCCCTCTAAATTCTGCCAGTTCTCCAGTGGAGAGGGATGCGTGGCAGAAAGGTAAACGCCCAGATAGAGCAGCGGACCCGTGCTCCACCGGATGGCCTGAAGCACGGGTGGGAGGGAGCTCGCCTGCCACCAGTCCCCTACCACCAAGCCAGAGCTCTTGACCCAGTTGACCCACGCGGAGGAGGCTGCCGAATAGATGGCCTGGCAAGCCTCCACCCGCGCCAAGTCGCCCGGGTCCTGGACCACGAGGAGCACGTCATCAGTGTACGCCGACAGGCCTGGCTCCCGCAGCACCAACCCTGTCAACCTCCTTCGGAGGAGACACAGGAAGGGCTCGATCGCCAGAGCGTACAGCTGGTCAGAGAGGGGGCACCCCTGCCATACTCCTCACCCGAAGCTGACCGGTTCGGTCAGGGTCCAGTTGAGCCTGACCAAACACTCTGCGGAGGCGTACAGCACCCGGAGAAAACTCACAAACTGGGGTCCGAAGCCAAACGCTTGCAGAGTGCTCAGAAGATACCTGTGATCCACCCTGTTGAACGCCTTCTCCTGATCAAAGGACAGGAGAGCGAACGACAGACCATCCCTACACCCAAGTTCCAATAGGTCCCAGACCAGATATAGGTTGTCGAAGATGCTGCGGCCCAGGACGGTGTAGGTCTGGTCTGGGTGGACACTTCCACCAGCACGGACCCTAGCCGCAGCGAGTTGGCTTTTGCCACGACTTTGTAGTCCGTGCTGAGGAGTGAGATGGGACGCCAATTTCGTAAATTGCGGAGTTCCCCATTCTTCGGCAATAAGACCAACACGGCTCGCTTGCACGAAAGAGGGAGGACCCCGCTCTGCAAAGACGCGGCCCAGACGGTTACTAGGTCTGGGCCCAGGATGTCCCAGAACACGCGATAGAACTCCACAGTCAGCCCATCCATGCCCGGAGATTTATTGGTGGGTATGCGACGGAGGGCTTCCGAGAACTCGGCCAGAGTGAGAGGCAGCTCTAGCCAGTCTCGGTCGCCCGCGCTGACCGTCGGGAGCTCTTCCCAAAGCACTCTGCAAGCGTTAGGATCAGTTGGATCCGGGGAGAAAAGGCTTACATAGAAGGCTCTCGCCCTCCCGCACATCTCCACCGGATCCGTGAGGGGGGTGCCATCTTCTGCCAGTAGGCAGATGACATGTTTTTTAGCCCCCCTCTTTTTCTCCAGGGCGTAGAAGAAGCGGGAGCCGCGATCCATCTCCCGAAGGAGACGGATGCGGGATCGAACAAAGGCACCCAGGGCCCAATGGTCCTCGAGGGTCCGGAGCTCCTCCCGCTTCTCCCGGCACGCTCCGCAGAGGGGTGGATCCTCGGGGCTGGCAGCCAGACGCCTCTCCAGCTCTAAGACCTCCCGTTCCAACTGCTCTATCGCTGCATCCCTCCGTTGGCTGGCGCCCCGGGTGTAGTCACGGCAGAAGAGCCGGGCGCGCACCTTCCCTAGGTCCCACCACCGTCGCGCCGAGGGAAAGGCACGCCGCTGCCCTCGCCAGGCCAGCCAGAACTCCCGGAAGGACGCCATGAAGCCCGCATCCTCCAGCAAGCTGTTGTTAAAATGCCAATAGGCCGGCCCCGGCCTCTCCGCGCAGAGGGAGGCTGTCACAGTGGCTATATGATGGTCAGAAAATGGGGCCAGCCGGATGCTGGAGGAGTGGGCTCGTGAAAGATGAAAGCTTGATAAATAAATGCGGTCCAACCGGGAGTGGCGCGACCGATGGGCCTCCACCCGGACAAAGGTGAACGTGGAAGTGTCATCCGGGTGGTGGTCGCGCCAGACGTCCACCAGGGACGTCCACCAGGGAGTGGTGTTCGACTATCTCCTGGAGGACGGCGATGGCGGCCGGGCTCTGTTTGGTCCCCGAGCGGTCCCACTCCTCAAGGGTGATGTTAAAGTCCCCTCCCAGGACCAGGCAGTCCTGAGGATCCAAGGTGCCGAGGAAGGCGGATGCCTGCTGATAGAATTGCAGCCGCTCCGGGCTCGCTGCTGGGGCATAGATGTTGACTAGGTTGACTACGAGCCCCTCCATGTGGACCCGGAGGTGCAGCAGGCGACCCGGCACAACCTCGGTGACCCCCAGCACCTCGGGCCGTAGGTCGGGGGAGAACAGGGTCGCCACTCCAGCCGTACAAACTGTGAGGTGGCTAAAGTAGACCCTGTCTCCCCAATCCAGCCGCCAGCTGTCTTCGGCGGTCGGATCCGTATGGGTCTCCTGCAGGAAAACCACAGAGTACCTCCTCTCTCGAAGGAAGGAGAGCACCTGGGACCTGCGGAGACCCATCCTACAGCCACGGGTGTTCAATGTTGCGATGGTAAAGGGTGCCATGAGGAGGGCTGGGGGGGATCCTCGCCGGCAGGGATGCTCATGGCTCTCGGCGGGCCGCGCAGCAGTCTGTGACCCACCCCGTAGGTCAGTAAGGAGTCACAGAAGTGGCGGACCCGCTGGTAGGCTGCGGCGCCCTGCCTCCTGGTCCTTTTACCCTCCCCCATGAGGGCCCTTGCGGCCCGGAGGATTTGATTAAAGTCCCCCCATCGCTGGAGGGCAAGCTGGACTTAGTTGCGGGAGCCACGGACATCTTCTAGAAACTCCCGCAACTCCTCTTGCAGCGCATGGGGGGCTGGGGTTATGGTCTGGTTACTCCCCGACGGTGCCCTTGGTACAGCCCCGTAGCCCACCGTGACGGCCAGACAGGGTGCGGACCCCCGACAGGGCTCCTGATGGGTTAACCTGAATGCTGGGGTGATAGGGGGCGGCGGAGGGAGGATAGCAGCCCCTGGTGGGTCGGGACGGGTAAACACAAAGGCTACTCCCTGGGAGTCATCTGTTGGCAAGGGGAAGGAGACAGTCCCAGGGGTTGCAATAATATCTCGGGAGGTGGGCGGGATAAGGGCAAGGGCAGGGGTAGAGGTGAGAGTCTGGGTCGGGAGAGGGCTCTCACTGATGCCGGGCGCAAGCTCTCTGGTGGATTTGGCAGCCACGGCATCAGGAGGTGGACTTTCTTCTGTAGGGTCCTCTCCCAGGAAGGAGGTCAAATGCTCCTCACCAGCGAGGGATGCCCCTGGTGGCTCAGGTTCCAGCCGCGTGGCACTGGCCATTGCGTCAGCTGGCTCGGTGGCTCTCAGCGGGGTGCCCTCTGCAGCCGGGTTGATGGAGGAGTCCAGGGGCTCCTTGGAGGTGGGAGCAGAAGCAACGGTTAGGGGGAGGGAACATGGGGAAAGGGGGGCTGGAGTGAGGTCGCCCAGATCGAGGCCCGCTGGCATAGGATCGTCCTTCCCCTGGGTGACCGGGGTCAGACCCAGGGCCTCGATCTCCTCATATATAGACGGGAAATTGTTTTCCGCTACCCCGGGATTCTCCCCGCCGGCACCTGACACGACGATTGCTGCGGGGCACACTGGGGTTTCAGATGGTGCCTCGGGGGTCTTGGAGGGGAGGGACTTCCGTGGAGGGGAGATACCGCCTTCCAGCGCTGCCACGTCTTCCCCAGCCGGCTCTGGTGGGTGAACACACCCGTGGGTAGAGCGGAAGGCTCGGCATCGGTGCCCCCCTTCCTGGTCTTCCGGGGGGCCTCCGCGTCAGATGGGAGGAGCGGAGCTCGAGCCTTCCGCTTGCCCTGCTTCCCCTGGACTAGGGCCCAGCCCTCCATGGCATCATCCGGGGCTGGCTAGCAGGGGTTGTGTCAGGGGACAGAGACGATGGCTCAGGGACTCGAGGGGGTAACAGTGGGGCAGCACAAGGGAGGGAAGATTCCCCTTGGGGCGGGCCCTCTCCCATGCTTGGTGGTGTCCCTGCCGCACCCTCCTCCACAGGCCTCGCCAGATTGCAAACAGCGGGGGCGGGGTTCTCCCGCTCGTCTGGGCATAGTGGGGGAGGTGCCCCTTGGGCCCGAGCGGGAGCAATGGTGGACTGGGAAGGAGGAGGGGCGGTTTCAGGCGCCGGGCAGCCAGGGGCGTCGGCGATGATGGGGCCGGTGCCCTGCCGGGGCTCGGGGGTCCTGGATTCCCCTCCTTCCCGGGCCAGGGGGCAGTCCCTCCGGACGTGCCCCATCGCCCGGCAGAGGTAGCACCGGGCCTCCCCCGTGGAATAATGCACCCTGTAATGGGTCCCCTGGTAGGGGACTAGGAAGGACCCCTCCAGTGCCTCTCCGTTGCGCGCCTCCGGCCGTAGTTGAAGCTGCACTTGCCGGCGGAAGGAGAGGACGTGACGGAGGGCGGGGTCTTTGCAGCCCAACGGGAGAGGGCTGATGACAGAGATGGGCTTTTCCAAGGTAGAAAGGGCGGGTAACAGGGCGGCATTGGGGAGAAAGGGAGGGACGGAGATCAGGACCAGGCGGACGCCCAGGTCCTCTAGCGGCTCTAAGGGGACGAACACGCCCCCCACCGCCAGGCCCTTCTCCACCGCCTCCTGGGCGGCGGCCTCCGATGCTAAGAAGAGGACGACCTTGCCATACATTTTGGAGGCCGCCACAATGGCCGTGGGCCCCACCACCCTCGCCAATGCCCGCACATAGGTCTCCACGTGGGGTGAGGCGGGCACCAGGAGGCAATGGACGCCGTGCTTCCTGGTCATGGTGGGAAAGGGGCCCCGGCCGCTATAGATGGTAGCGGAGGCGGTGGGCTGGAGAAATGACGTAGCAGCAGGCGGGGGGGCTGCCGCCACCTGGGCGTATGCTCTGGGGGCCGGGGGAGGGACACCTGCAGAGCTGGTGGAGGGAACAGCGGGGAGGGGCACCCCAGCTGGAGATGGGGCCGGGGCATCGGGGGCAGCCCCTGCCATGGAGGGCCTGGTCTTTTTAGCGGGGCCCTTCCCCTTCTTCTTCCCCTGGCCCTTCCCACCGGCTGGGGGGGCTCCCCCAAATCTGAGGGGGTGATAGATGTGGCAGCAGTGGAGGTCACCCCGGTGCCTGTCGCTGCTGGTGCCCCAGCGGGGGCGATGGCAGATGGTTTGGCAGCGGAGGTAGAAGCTTGGGGGGGTGACGGAGGGGCAGGTGGGGGAGGGGCAGCTTGGGCTGCTGGAGGGGTCTCCCCCGTCTCATCCCCCGCCATCATGAGCAAGGAGGAAAGGGGGGACACCAAAAGGAGGAGGGGAGAGGGGAAGCAGGTCGACCACTCCTCCCCGCTAGGCTGCAGGCAGGGGAGGAGGGCGCCAAAAGGGGTGGGCTGGACGGGGGGCAATCAGGGGTTAGGGGTCAGTCACCGACACAAGGTGGAAATTCCGGCTCCTCTTGGTGCACTATGGGGGGGGGGATTCAACAACATTGAGGGTGCAGTGAAGAGGGTTGCAACTAAAATGGGGAATTGCACAAGCGCATGGGAGGGGGCATGGGCACACGGAGCGAGGGGCTAAGCGGTCTGGGGGTAGAACAGGGAAACCAAGGGGCTAGCTTCAGAGGCTGGGGCGGGGCAAACAAACAAAGGCTGCAGAAGGAAATGGGCAGGGCAGGCAAACAAACTGAAGCTAGTAAGGGGGGCTGGAGCAAAAGAGGAGGCAAAGCAAGTGGCAAATGGGGCAGGTAGTAAAGGGCAAAGCTGGGGGTTAGGCAGTCCGGGGGGGGGGCACATGTGCCCATGTGCACTTGCACAAGTCTTTTTTTAGCTGGCTGCTGCTTCTGGCCCAAAGGGTGGAAATAGGGCGTGGCAAGCCAAGCAAGCAGCTGAGTCCAAAGGCAGGAGCTGAGGCAGATGGTATACAGCCAGTGGGGGTGGTGGAGGGGGCAGTGGTGGTGGTAGTAGTGGTGGGGGTTGGGGGGACACACAGATGGATTGGGGAGCAGCTCCACACCACACCCCCTGTGTCCCTGGTAACACAGTCAAGACCCCCACCACAAGAGCACAGTTTGAAAATTACTCAGTCTTAGGCCCCCTCCATGGTGGTCTGTAAAGTCTCTAGGTGCTCCCCCACAGGCAGATGGTCCTCTTCTCCTCCTTGGGCTTCAGCAGCTCCAGGCAGCAGACTCCACAGCAGCAGCAGCAGCAGCTCCAGGAACTCCAGGTGGTAGTCCAGGCAAGCAGAAAGGACCCCTCTCAGGTGATGGTGGTGGTGGTATCCACAACAGCAGTGGCTGGGGTCCCTCACTCCTCCTCTCTGGGGAGTGGGCTAGCAGCCCCCCCCCCCCGGGGTTGCAGTTGGAGCAGTAGCAGCACCCGAGAGTGGGGAGTCTAGCAGCCAAGTAGCAGAGAATAGGGGGTGTCTGGTACAGCCAGGGGAGCAGCTGGAGCAGCAGGGAGAGTTCAGGGCCCAGCAGCAGGAGTAGCAGCTTCCCACCTCCCTCCAAGCTAGAAGGCTATGGGAGAGCAGTGAGAGGGACGGGGAGGGAGAGAGAGAGAGAGAGAGAGAGAGAGATTCACTCCAGGCTACACCAATCCCTGGTAACTGGATAAGTGAAATGGCAGCTGCTCCAGGTCAATTAAGACACCTGGGGCCAATTAAGAACTTTCCAGAAGGCAGGGAGAAGGCTAGTTTGATTGGGACACCTGAAGCCAATCAGGGGCTGGCTAAAACTAGTTAAAAGCCTCCCAGTTAGTCAGGTGGGTGTGCATATCAGGAGCTGTGGGAGGAAGTTGTGCTGTTGGAGAGGCTGAGTAGTACACACCATATCAGGCACAAGGAAGGAGGCCCTGAGGTAAGGGTGAAGTGGAGCTTGAGGAAGTGAGGGCTGCTGTGGGGGAAGTAGCCCATGGAATTGTACATATCATGTTTCTGAAAGGTCAACTACTATAGCTGATGCTATTAGGGTCCCTGGGCTGGAGTCCGGAGTAGAGGGTGGGCCCGAGCTCTCTCCACACCTTTGCCCCTAATTAATCACTGAGGCTGGGAGACAACAGAGACTGTGCAAGGAAGGATAACTTCTCCTCACCTCCCTCACTGGCTTATGATGAAAATGGCTCAGTAGACTGTGACCCTTGTCTCTAGAAAGAGAAGGGTTACGTTGAGGGGCACAGTGAGCCTCTAAGGCTAGCGAAATCCGCCAGGAAATGCGGGACCCACGGAGGCAAGGACAGAGCTTTGTCACAACTGGTGTCAGGAGTGGGACTTCCTTCACAGCTTGGCAGAAGAAAGAGGTTTAAAAAAAAAGTGCACTGGGGTTTTGGATTTTTTTTTGTTTTGGTTTGTTTGTTTGCTTTGTACCACAATGGAGGAGGTGATAAGAGCTCTGGTACAAGCCATGGCAGCCCAGCAGGAGGCCACCCGGGTTCAGGCAATGGCACAACAGGAGGCTATGCGGCTACAACAGGAAACCAATCAATTATTGATGAGCCAGGCGACCCAAGATCATGCCCTCTGAGAGAGGTGGTGGACCAGCTGAAGATCCTCACCACCCAGGCCTGGGGGTCCGACAGGAGGTGAACCCTGAGGGCCACTGGTTGTCTGCCAAAGATGACGTCAGGAGATGATGTAGAGGCATATCTCCTCTCATTCTAAAGGACTGCTCAGCGTGAGGCGTGGCCCCAGGAGCAGTGGGCCAGCATTCTCGCCCCTTTTTTGTGTGGAGAGGCCCAGAAGGCCTACTTTGACTTGCCTGCCACGGATGCCAACGACTATACCCGTCTGAAGGCAGAGATCCTAGCACGATCAGGGGTAAAGGCAGCAGTAAGGGCTCAGAGGTTCTATGAGTGGAGATACCAGGAGAACAAACCCCCAAGGTCCCAGCTATTCGACCTCATACACCTCGCACGGAAGTGGTTACAGCCCGAGGTATGCAGGCCGGAGGAGATTTTGGAGACCCTGGTCATAGACCATTACATGCGGGGACTGCCGCCAGATCGCCGCAAATGGGTAGGCCAGAACAATCCGTTCATGTACGACGAGATGATCACACTGGTAGAAAGATGGATGACAGCCAGGGAACTGACCTGACTACCCAAGGAAGGCCCCTTTCGAAGCAGGCATCCGACCCCAACCCTGGAAGGCAAACCGCCAGGGAGTCCTAGGTGGAAGAAGGGAGGGGGGGGCGAAAACCAGCGGGGACCCCAGAAGGAAGGGATTGGCCTGAGTGGGGGGAACGCCAGGACTAAACTCCCTAACCCCCAGGATAGGGGAGTGATTAAAAGCAATTATAGATGTTATGCATGTGGGGAGTGGGGACACATAGCCGCACAGTGTCCTATGCAATGTAAGTTGGGGGATTGGGAGGTCTCATGCTCCCTTATCCACCTCGCGGGGGTCGCACTAGCCCCGCATAATTACACCAGGCCAGTGAGGATAAATGGAGCAGAGACTACAGCGCTTGTGGACTCTGGGAGTGCTATCACCCTCATATTGGGTAAGCTGGTAAAAAGTAGTCAGTTACTACAAGCCAAACGCATAGCAGTGACATATGTGCATGGGGCTGTGAGCCATTATCCCACTATCCCAGTGGAGACAGAGGTTCAGGGAAGCCCCATTGAGGTAACTGTGGGCGTAGTTCCTAAACTCCCGTATCCTGTAGTCATTGGGAGGGACGATCCAGGTTTGATAATTTACTTCCCCCGGAGAGGCTGGAGAGAGGTGGGGACCCTGAGGACAGCGACTCGTCACTGAGGGAATGTCAACCCCCCGATGTTCGCTGAGACTTCTCAGGATCTGTTCTCAGCCCCCCAAGACCCGGAACACAAAAAAAGAGGCAAAGGCCTTGGGAACCCGGATCCTGACCCAGGGCCAGAAGACCTCCCTAGTAGGCACATGGACATGAGCAGCCAACAGAGAAACTTCCACCACAGAAGATGAACCAGAGGCTGCCCCCAGCCATGATGGTTGCGAGCTGTTGGAAGAAGCGGAAGCCGGCCCCTGGGAGCTTGGGCAGGTTAGTCCCGGGAGAGAGACTTTGGGGCAGGACCAGGCGGAGGACCCCAGATATGATAACGCCAGGAAAGAGGTGGCTGAGATCGATGGAATACCCATGGATGGCAAGTCCGGGGTCCCTGACCTTACTTTATAGTGAAGAAAGATCTCCTGTACCACATGGTGCAAATGCAGGTGCAAGAGATACAACTTCTGGTGCCACAAAAACATCAAAAAGCCATATTGAGTCTCACCCACTGCCACCTGTTTGGAGGACACCTAGGGGTAGAGAAAACCCAGGCACGGATCCTGCTGAGGTTCTTCTGGCCAGGAGTACATGAAGATGTCCGGCGATACTGCACCTCTTGTCTGGAGTGTCAGTTACATAGCCCTCACCCGCACTTGCGGGCTCCTTTGATACCACTTCCAATAATAGAGGTTCCTTTCAAACGGATAGCCATGGATCTGGTAGGGCCCCTAGAGAAGACAGCTCGGGGCAACCAACCTGTGCTTGTTGTACTGGACTATGCAACCTGGTACCCGTAAGCTGTTCCCCTGCGCAACACAGCTTTCAAGACAATAGCTAAGGAGCTAGTACAGATCTTTGCCTTGGTTGGGCTACCCAAGGAGATATTGACTGATCAAGGGACACCTTTCGTGTCCAAGTTGATGAAAGATCTCTGTTCATTGCTCCATGTACAAGCCCTATGGACCTCTGTATACCACCCGCAAATAGATGGCCTCATGGAAAGGTTCAATAGGACCCTCAAGGCCATGATCAGGAAAGTGGTGAGCTGGGATGGGAAAGATTGGGATACCCTATTGCCTTACCTCATGTTTGCCATCCGGGAGGTTCCGCAAGCCTCTACAGGTTTCTCTCCATTCGAACTACTATATGGGCGCCACCCTCAGGGAATATTGGATATAGCCAGAGAAGCCTGGGAAGAGGAGCCAAATCCCAGAAGGAACATAGTTGAGCATGTACTGAAGATGAGATCGGAGATCCCGAGTTACGCCCATTGTATGAGAATACTTGGACAGAGCACAGGAGACCCAACGAACCCATTAGAACCACCAAGCGAAGCTTTGATGGTTCCAACCAGGGGATTGGGTGATGATACTGGTGCCCACAGCTGAAAGTAAACTGTTGGCCCAGTGGCAGGGACCCTATGGAGTAATTGAAGCCGTGGGAGAAGTGAACTATAAGGTGTGGCAGCCGGAAATCAGAGCAAATTTACCACATCAGTCTTCTAAAATCTTGGCAAGATCGAGAGGCATGCTTAGTCATGCGGAGACCCTTCAGCAGGAGGATAACTTACATGAGCAAGTGAGGATATCATCCGACTTGACGCCAATCCAAAAGATCGAGGCAGCCGACATGATTAATTGCAACCGAGATGTGTTCTCTACAAAACCAGGGTGGACGACTGAGACCTATCTCCATATCTGCACGATCCCCGGAGCCAAGGTAACATTAAGACCCTACCGAATCCCAGCAGCCAAAAGAGAAGAAATCAAGGCCGAAGTAAAGAAAATGTTAGAATTAGGGGTTATTGAAGAATCTTACAGTCAGTGGTCCAGTCCAATTGTTCTAGCGCCTAAACCTGACAGTACCATGAGATTCTGTAATGACTTTTGCCAACTGAATAAAATATCCCAGTTTGATGCATACCCCATACCACACATCGACGAACTGGTTGACCGACTGGGTAGTGCCCGATTCTTGACTACACTGGATCTGACAAAAGGGTACTGGCAGATTCCTCTGACCAAAGAAGCTAAAGAAAAGATGGCATTCTCCACCCCGGATGGGCTATTCCAGTACACCATCCTCCCTTTTGGGCTACATGGGGACCCAGCCACATTCCAGCGCCTCATGGGTAAGCTGCTGCACCCCCATACTAGTTATGCAGCTGCATACCTAGATGATGTCATCATCCATACACCATACTGGGGAACCCACTTGGAGAAAGTTGAGGCAGTACTGCGCACCTTAAGGCGGGCTGTCCTCACCACTAATCCTGCTAAATGCACCATAGGGCTAGCAGAAGCTAGGTACTTGGGATATATTGTGGGAAGGGGCATAGTGAAGCCCTAAACGAATAAGCTAGAGCCAATTCAAAACTGGTCCCGGCCGACCCGAAAGAAGCAGGTCCATGCGTTCCTAAGGCGTGGTAGGCTACTACTGATGTATTATTCCCCACTTCACCATTAGGGCAAGTCCCCTCGGGTGAAGGCCTGAGGTCCAGACATGGTAAAGTGGACTGACGCAGCAGAGGGGAACAGTTTACTTTCAGCTGTGGGCACCAGTATCATCACCCAATCCCCTAGTTGGAACCATCGAAGCTTCGCTTGGTGGTTCTAATGGGTTCGTTGGGTCTCCTGTGCTCTGTCCAAGTATTCTCATACAATGGGCGTAACTCGGGCTCTCCGATCTCATCTTCAGTACATGCTCAACTATGTTCCTTCTGGGATTTGGCTCCTCTTCCCAGGCTTCTCTGGCTATATCCAATATTCCCTGAGGGTGGCGCCTATATAGTAGCTCGAATGTATTATTCCCCACTTCACCATTAGGGCAAGTCCCCTCAGGTGAAGGACCTCAGGCCTTCACCCGAGGGGACTTGCCCTAATGGTGAAGTGGGGAATAATACATCAGTAGTAGCCTACCACGCCTAGGAACGCATAGACCTGCTTCTTTCGGGTGCCCCAAACTTTAACAAGGAATATATTTTACAAACAGACGCTTCCGAGGTGGGGTTGGGGGCAGTTCTGTCACAAATGGTGGGAGAAGAGGAACACCCGATCCTCTACCTAAGCAGAAAGCTTCTCCCAAGAGAACAGAAATATGCAGTAGTCGAGAGAGAATGCCTTGCTGTCAAATGGGCTATGGAGACATTGCGTTATTACCTCTTAGGCCGGCAATTTACTCTTGTGACAGACCATGCACCCCTCCAGTGGATGCAGTGAAATAAAGAAAAGAATGGTTTCAGAGTAGCAGCAGTGTTAGTCTGTATTCGCAAAAAGAAAAGGAGTACTTGTGGCATCTTAGAGACTAACAAATTTATTAGAGCATAAGCTTTCGTGAGCTATAAATGCATCCGATGAAGTGAGCTGTAGCTCACGAAAGCTTATGCTCTAATAAATTTGTTAGTCTCTAACGTGCCACAAGTACTCCTTTTCTTTTAAAGAAAAGAATGCAAGGGTCAGCAGGTGATTCTTATCCCTCCAACCATTCCAGTTCTGCATACGGCACATGGATGCCACCATGGCAACGCTGATGAGCTGATGGCAACGCTGAGCATACTGCCTGGCATCCCAAGTTGCCCAACTCTATGGTGTTGAACGGGGGGGGGGATATGTGACGGGGCCAGGCCAGATGGCTATAGAAAAGTAGTGGGAGATAGATAGATAGATGTATTAGCTCCACGCTAAACAAATCCCTCATACCAGGATAAGTGAAATGGCAGCTGCTCCAGATTAGTTAAGACACCTGGGGCCAATTAAGCATTTTCCAGAAGGCAGGGAGAAGGCTAGGTTGATTGGGACACCTGAAGCCAATCAGGGGCTGGCTAAAACTAGTTAAAAGCCTCCCAGTTAATTAGGTGGGCGCGCATGTCAGGAGCTGTGGGAGGAAGTTGCGCTGTTGGAGAGGCTGAGTAGTACACACCATATCAGGCACAAAGAAGGAGGCCCTGAGGTAAGGATGAAGTGGAGCTTGAGGAAGTGAGGGCTGCTGTGGGGGAAGTAGTCCAGGGAATTGTACATGTCATGTTTCTAAAAGGTCAGCTGCCATAGCTGATACTATTAGAGTTCCTGGGCTGGAGTCCGGAGTAGAGGGTGGCCCTGGGCTCCCCCCCTTGCCCCCCATTAATCACTGAGACTGGGAGACAACAGAGACTGTGCAAGGAAGGATAACTTCTCCTCACCTCCCTCACTGGCTTATGATGAAAATGGCTAAGTAGACTGTGACCCTTCTCTCTAGAGAGAGTAGGGTTACGTAGAGGGTCACCGTCAGCCTCTGAGGCTAGCGATATCTGCCAGGAAACGCGGGACCCACGGAGGCAAGGACAAGAGCTTTGTCAGAATGGTCACAGTTTATGTCAATAACGTCACACTGCACACTTCTGACAATGCAGCTCACTTGGTGTGCTAAAGCTGCACTGGGGCAAGGACCACAGAAATCAAACTACACAGAGCTAGGACTTAAGATTGCAAGCTCTCCGGGACAGGAGGTTTTGTCTGATGTATTTGATCTGCATGTATAGTGCCATCAACCACTGCTGCACCTTATGAATAATTAACTCTAATAATAAATTAGAGCTGTTATGGTCACCCAGTCTATCCCCCTGGGGACTGACGCACAACTTTCTCCGCTGTCTATTCTCTAGGGCTCTGTCCAGTCTCATTTCAAATGTCTCGAAGGATGGATTATAGTGCTCTAAGGGAATCTGCAAAATAGGATCACAGGTCAATTCACTCTATCTGCAGAATGTAAGAGGCCAATATGTCACCCTGCAGATGAATTTTTTTTTTAAATATCTTGGACTGGGTAAGAGAAACAGGAACCTGTTCTGTGGCTTAATAAACAAAAAGGGGCCAATGCCACATAGAGTGACCCTACTAACTTCAGAGAAGTTACGCAGTGGGTAAGTCAATGCAGCATTTGTCTTGCATGTTGTATCCCTTGGGTCCCTTTGAAAGGTTTAATAACTTGCTCAAGACCACAGAGGGATTAAAACTCAGCACATCCTGGCTCCTGGTCCTGGGCTGGGACAGCTAGATCTTGGTGGTTCCATATGCCCTTGTGAATTCCGCTGAGATCACCAAACACTTTGCTTGTGACTTAAATCTGCTTGGCCTCCAGCAGTTTCTGGGATGGGGTGAATGCAGAGCAGGGCTTTAATCCTGCTACACCTTTTGCACGGAGTGAACTTGGCCCTGTGTTAGCAATTGAGCCTCCCTTCTCCCACAGCCGGGCTAGTCTGACTGTTGTTCAAAGGGGAAGGGAAATGAGTTAAACCCATCTTCAGACACGTTTGTATTGATTCTGTCACTTCCTTGCTGCTTGCTGACAGGTGATGGATGGCTCATAAGGCGGCCGGCACAGTACATTACGTTTCCCATCCAGAGACTCCTAAATCATTTCAAATTTTCAAATTTTCTAATCAATATTTTATCACTACAGAAGAGGAGAGCGGAGCGGACCCATTTCTCAAGAGGCATAAGAGTGTGTGTGTGCACACGCATGCATGCATGTGTGCCTGTGAATCTTTATGTTCATAATAGCACTGTTGGTGCTATAATAATCATCATTAATAATACTACAGAAATGGGACCAGGAAGTTCTAATCAGATATAGCTCTGGATGTCAATCACTGTGAGTGTAGGCCAGGGTTCAGGTCTGAGAATGAATCCAGACTGGAGTTTCGATTTGAGACTGAATCTGAGCTGGGGATTTGGGTTTGATGCCAAATCAAGCCCAGGGCTCAGGCTGAGACTGAATGTGGGCTGGTGTTCAGGTCACTGACTGCATTAGGTCTGGGCTTTTTGTCTCTGCCTGTAACAGGACTGGGGTTTGACGCTGGCCATGCTCCATCATTCTTGCAGTCTATTGGTTTCATCCAAACCAGGCCTCTTGTGGATTTGGGTCTGACCCAAACAAAAACCTCAGGGGAGGATTTGGTTGTGGAAAATCAAATCTGAAGGGGCTCAATCTGAGGTTGTTTCTATCCCATCACCAGGTGGATAATAAAGAAATATCCCTGATTGGTTCGAGCATGATCATATGACCTGGTTTAACATGCCAGCGAGGCAAGAGTTTAACCAAAGAGGCCCTGGGTCAAATAGAGCAGGGTACTGAATTGTTTGGGAACCAAAACCAACAGACCAAACAAATGTTTTGCTATGGAAGTGCTGCCTATTTCATGTGAAGAGGTGAGGAGACTTAGGCTGATGCCTAGACACCATAGTGAGGAGTGCATTAAAAGTGCTTTAATGGATAAACAGAACTTGATTTTCCTACATGAGAAAGAGGTTAACGAATACCAGGAGATGAAGTAAATAAAGAACTGAGGGATCTGAAGCAGCTGGACCTCATGGACCCTTGAGTGAGTGAGCAGGCTGGTTCTAATCCTGGGTGTGTATCCCGTGAGGTTCTTCCCCATGCTCTGTCCCATGTGTCTTTGTTACATTAGCCCAGG
This sequence comes from Dermochelys coriacea, assembly GCF_009764565.3. NCBI lineage: Eukaryota > Metazoa > Chordata > Testudines > Dermochelyidae > Dermochelys > Dermochelys coriacea. Next base: position 51,213,404 of record NC_050075.1, on the reverse strand, counting down.
CCAGCTCTGGTGTTGGGGGAGTGAAGCAGGATGTCAAACAGACATCATTGCTCTGTACATTGAAGGGGAGAGTTTGGCAGATGTGGTGGGAGAGAAGTTCAGGGCTTGGTGACAGCAGGGAGAGATCATCGGGGGGCCTATCACCTAGGAGGCACTCTGCCAGATCCTCTGCTCTGGGAGGTGGGGTTGGGGCATGTCATAAATATAGAGGGAAGGGTAACCACCTTTCTGTATCCAGTGCTATAAAATCCCTCCTGGCCAGAGGCAAAACCATTTCACCTGTAAAGGGTTAAGAAGCTAAGATAACCTCACTGGCACCTGACCAAAATGACCAATGAGGGGACAAGATACTTTCAAATCTGTAGGGGGGGACCAGATGTTCATCTGTCTGTGTGATGCTTTTGCCAGGAACAGATCAGGAATGCAGCCTTACAACTCCTGTTAAATTAGTAAGTAATCTAGATAGAAATGTGTTAGATTTCCTTTTGTTTAATGGCTGGTAAAATAAGCTGTGCTGGATGGAATGTATATTCCTGTTTTTGTGTCTTTTTGTAACTTAAGGTTTTGCCTAGAGGGATTCTCTATGTTTTGAATCTGATTACCCTGTAAGGTATTTACCATCCTGATTTTACAGAGGTGATTCTTTTACTTTTTCTTTAATTAAAATTCTTCTTTTAAGAACCTGATTGATTTTTCACTGTTCTTAAGATCCAAGGGTTTGGGTCTGTGTTCACCTGTACCAATTGGTGAGGATTCTTATCAAGCCTTCCCCAGGAAAGGGCATGTAGGGCTTGGGGGGGGGATATTTTGGGGAAAGATGTCTCCAAGTGGTCTCTTTCCCTGTTCTTTGTTTAAAACGCTTGGTGGTAGCAGCATACTATTCAAGGACAAGGCAAAGTTTGTACCTTGGGAAAGTTTTTAACCTAAGATGGTAAGAATAAGCTTAGGGGGTCTTTCATGCAGGTCCCCACATCTGTACCCTAGAGTTCAGAGTGGGGAAGGAACCTTGACAGGGCAGAACAGCTACAGGGCACAGTAGCTGTTTTTTGCAGATACCAAGATCCATAGGAATAACTGTTTTTATCCCATGAATCTCAGCATGTGTGCCCTCCCCCTCTAGGCTCCCTGCACCAATGTTAGCATGGCTCTTGTCCATGCCACACTGTGATTGGATGAGACCCTCCAACTTCCTACTTATAGATCCCCACTCTGTGGAGGGGGAAAACCACAGAATGTGAGTTACCATTGATCTGAGCAGCAGGAAATGGTGCTGCCCTGAGATGGGGCCACGCTGCACAGCGATGATTCTTTCCCTGAGGCCTCTTCCTGGGCACACCCCTGATGGGCTGAGCATGACTCCAGCGAAGCAGCTAGGGAAGGGACAGAGGTGATTGTGTGGGGGGTGGGTTATGCCAAAAGGCCACTTTCCACCACACATTTTAGGCACATGTAGACATGAGAGGTTTGCAATTCTGCTTCCCTTATCGTCTGTTTGCTCTTGCTCTGTACTTTTGAATTCCCTGCCCTTGTTCATTTACATTTATAGCCTTTCTGCATTTAATTCCATTGTGCTCTTGTTTTATGCTCGATCTTTGCCAAAGGAAAGGCTTAGTTTTAAAACCCTCAAGCTGCACAGTTGTGGGGAAGCAGCTCTAGTTAAACCAAAGCCTTCCTTGTTGCTGCCACTTTCCCTCTGTTTGCTTGGGTGACTCGCTAGTGTCCTTACTCCTCTGTAGTTTTCCACAGCCAAGCTGTAACTCAACAGAAGTTACAGACAGAAAGCAACAACGCTTGATTTCTGCTATCATAAGGATAACCTTGTGGTTCAAGAGCGGGGCTTTGAGTTAGAATATCTGGCTGAATTCATGGTTGTGTTACAAACCCCCTGTGTGACTTTGGACAAGTTGCTTAATATTTCTAGGCTTAGTTTCCAACATGCACAATGGGGAAATTATCTTTGTCTTTCCTCTCTAATTAGAGTGTAAGATCTTTCAGACAGGCGTGTTTCACCGTGCGTTTGTACAGCACTTTGCACAATGGGGTGTTGATCTCCAATAAGACCTCTAGGTGTTACAATGATCCTGATCTCTGGGGCTGGAGTAGTCACCTGGATGATGTGGCCCTAGCTATATGTAAACATAGATTAGCTAAATCAGTGACTCTGGCCCTTCAGTCACACTCACCTTTCATGCTGGTGGCAACAGATCTGGTCAAGGGGGCAGAAGTCTCCTATTTAAAGAGACACACCAACCCCTTTTCATAGAGATAATGTTATTCCTTAAATTGCAGGGCTGAAATCTCTTCTTTGGTCACAAAGAACAAGAGGGCAGAAAGAAATTATGGAGAAGCATCCCAAGGAGGCAGGATTACCATGCACCATTAAAACCAAAACAATCTGCAGAGCTATTTTCTTTCCTCTCTGTTTATATTCAAAGCATAAACGCAGAAGTGTTGCTGGAAGGTACAATGTAACCCTACTTTATTTCACAGAATTTAGAATGATAACACACAAGAACCCTGAAACAGAGAGAAAACAGGCTGCTCCCTAAAACGGAGGTGCACAACTCACCCTATCTTACTCTAGACTGGCTATTTGCAGACTGACTTTGATTGCATGCTTCCCTATAGACCACCCTCCCCACCCCAGCCTTTAAGAAGGCCCAGGAAAACCCTTGACCATTTAGAATTATAGATTAGTTTTCAATACACCACACTCCCCTCTTTTTAATACACCACTAATGTCAGCATGGGCTTTTTCCCCTCTGTGCTAATCTCTGGTGGGCCAGTTGTTCCTCTAATGTTATTGCATGAAGAGATGTATCTTGAATTCCTCTGCAAATGTGGTCAGGTCTGGGCTACTCCCCAGACCTTGGTAAACTGAGTTCAATATATAACACTGGCCAAGTGTTTGAGTCCTCTTCTGTGGCTGGTCCAGACAACAGCAGCCTGCTAGTATTTTTAGCTGGTCAGTCCTTCAGCTCATGTGGTAGAGGCTTGTGTTTTGGAGCTAGAGGCCCTATGTTAAGTCACCCAAACAGAGAGTTGTTGGTCACTCAAACAGAAGGTTGTTGTTCAAAGCTGGGGGCCTACCCTGAGAACTCTGCCCTGTATCTCCGCAAAATCCATTGTGGGTACTCTCGGCTCCTGTTTACAATAGCTCTTGTCCTCGTTGGCGGAGAGGCCTGCTCCAGTGAGGGATGAGAAGTGCTCCCTAAAGAGACTTTGGAGCTTTATTTAACCCAGGAGGAAAAGTACAGTGTCCTCCTAGGAGCCAGGTTTTCCTGTCCCAAACTGTTGCTTGCAAGCACTGTAATGGGTTGAGGTATTAATCCTGATACACCTTTGGGGTATCAGGATTCAAACACATCCCCAAACTCTGCACTCTTCAAAACCTATCTGGGAGCCTGTGTAAAATGACTTGATGGTCTCTGTCCGGTCTCCGTCCAGTTCCTATCCTAGGGCCCATATTAAACCACCATCACACCTGCTGAAAACCTGGGCTTTGATGTCAGTTTCTCTGGGTTGGCCAAAAACCAAATGGCCCACAGAGATGCAATTCTCCTCTCCCTCTCGCCCCTCCAGGGGAGAGGGGAAGTGCAATGTCTGGGCACTGTGGAGAGGAGCTTGCACTTGTTGTTGTAGTGATGTTATAGTAATTATTGTTACAGTAATGTTATAGTGATGTTATAGGTTATAATTTCATGTATATAGTTATGAGGCTGAAAATATATTCTCGTGGCTTAAAATCAGCCCAGGCAAAAAAACTCTAAGAGCAGAGGGGCAATTCACACCTCATCAAGGCAAGTATGGGACAAACTCAGCCCAGCCTCACAGGAACAAAGGATGCTGGCCTAGGCAGCAACAAAAGGATCTGTTGGACTCTGGAGTGAGTCACCCCCCTTCCTTTGGTCAGTTTGGGACTGCAATGAAGTAATGCCCACCTGACTCTGAAGGGGGGGGGGCAAAGCCAAGAGGAAAGAAAGAACATGATAAAAGGGAGAGACGTTTGCCATGCTCTTTCTCTCTCTTCCACCTATATCTACAGACACCACACCAAGTGACTGAAGTGCTGATCAAAGGGGAGAGCCTGGCTGAAGAGCAGCCAGCCAGTCTGTGGTGGTAAGCATCTAAGTTTGTAAGGACACTGAAAATGTTAAGATCAGCTTAGAATGCATTTTGCTTTTATTTCATTTGACCAGATCTGACTTGGTATGTTTTGACTTACTTAAAATTTATCCTGTAGTTAATAAATCTATTTGTTTGTTCTACCTAAAGCAGTGCATTTGGTTTGAAGTGTGTCAGAGACTCCCCTTGGGATACCAAGCCTGGTACATATCAATTTCTTTGTTAAACTGACAAACTCATATAAGCTTGCAGCATCCAGCGGGCATAACTGGACACTGCAAGACGGAGGTTCCTAGGATTGTGTCTGGGACCAGAGATGTTGGCTAGTGTCATTTGGTTGCAAGTAGCTGGGAGCAGCTTACATGCCAGAGGCTGTGCGTGAACAGCCCAGGAGTGGGTGTTCTCACCGCAGAGCAGGGTAAAGCTGGCTCCTAGAGTCAAGGATTGGAGTGACCTAGCAGATCACCAGTCCAGATAACACCAGAGGGGAACGTCACACCTACATTCACTCAAAAATATTTAAAGAGGCAGAAGGAGATGGGGGAGAACACCTCTTAAAGTCCTCATTAACACTGGGCAACAATCCAGAATCCACCTCCTTCATGTTCCTCTGCAGCATCTGCCCACTTATAACAACACTTCTGATATCAGAGTGCGCAGGGGAGACATCGAATTGACAGCCCATGTTCCTCTCTCCCCTGCTTTAGTCTTCTGAGTGAAATGAAGCTGTGGGTATCAGATGCCCTTGGGTGCACACGCAGCTCAGGGACACTTTCGACCGAATTTTTTTCCCCATCAAAACCATGCAGATTTGGGTTGACTGAAATATTTCACAGCTTCAGGTCAATTTTGTTGTTGCTGAATTGTTGGGCCGGGGAGGGGCGGGGGAGGGATTTAGAAAAAGGCAAAAGAGTTTGTTTTGATGTTTTTGAAATGATACGTTTAGGTGGGTTTTTTTTTTAATCAAAATGACTCTTACAACATTTCATTTAAATTTATTTTAAAAATAGAAACACTATTTCTATTTTTATGGGGGTGGAAACACTGAGTTTGACCTGAAACAATATTTTGAGTCATTTGGAAGTGCCAGTGCACTGAAAAATCCATTATTCACATGGTTCTAGGCATGGATGTTCTGGCTCAGCCTAGCTGCTGCAAAGGAACCGCTAGACAGTGTTTAACACCATCGCAGTGGGCATTCAGAGCAACACCATGGCTCAGCGACAGCAATCACTGATCTGCTGCAGTGCACTGTAATTATCCATTGTCAGAGTTAACACAACCTGATGGATTGGCACAGAGGAGGGAGCATTGTCCCTAGATGGCAGCCAGACTCAGTCCAGACTAAAACTCCCTGGCCCTTGGTCCTCTTCTAGCCAAGCTTATGAGTCCCACACCCTCCAGACTGAGGATGGAGAAACAGGCAAAGCAAATCTGCTCTGTTATTACTGTGCCACCAAACTACAGGTGGGTAGGGGAAATCCAATGGCAGTCAATAGGGGCTGAAACCAGAGTATTGTACTAGCAGGTAGATTTCTGTGTTTACTACCAGGAGGGGGAACCTGCCTGGGGGAGTGGGAGGCAGCATTGTTATGTGGACACTTGTTCCTTAGCAGCTGGACTGAAGGCACTGCAAAGACCTCCCATGGTCATAGATGCTACTAGCTTTGGCAGATTGGGGCTGGCACAGAAGATGGGAAAATGCAATATCCCACTTCCAGGTACTTTTCAAACTTCTGTCCACACCAAAAATCCTTCACTGCTTCTTCCTTTGCAGGGAGATGAGTCTGGGAAGTGCCCCTTCCCTTGCTCAGCCAGTAAGAAGGCTTTGGTTGTACCTCTTTCAGTGGCATTGTGGTGTCAATGTACAGTATTGTCAGACTGTCCTGTCACCCTGACCCCCCACCCTCATCTCCAATCCCTTAGGAAATGGAGTGAAACAGTCTGAAACCAACTCCCCTTTGTAGAAAGAGCTTTCCATATACAAGTGAGAAGAGTCTAAGATGAGCCGTGAACATGGGGCTGGGGTGGAGATGACTAGAGGCTGCAGCACTCCTTTCCATTGAGAGTGGAGGCATGTTTGAACTGAGGTCTGTCAAGTGGCAAATGCATTGGGCTGCTGAGCCAGCTAATGACAAGCTGCTTTGCAGCGAGCCGGGAATCAGGGCTGTCCAGATGTGGCCGGGGTGAATGACAAGTTCTAATTGCACAGCATTCTCCAAGCAATATGATGAAGTCCATCTGGCAGGCCCTGCAAAGCGTTCTCTTTCTGGCTGCATTGCTCACTCCCTGAATGGCTTTCCCGCTGTCTTTGGGCTCCTAGAGTCTTTCCAAGTGCTCCTCTGCCCTTAGTGTGTGCGTGCATGTTTCACAGATGCTGAGATCTGTTACCACCGCAGGCTAAAATCAGAAAGGACAGACCCTCAGCCTCTCTCCCTAGCAGAGCTATAAAGAGTCAGCCCCTTGTTTTGCCCTCCTTCAATGCTAAGGGTTGGTACCTGCATCGATGCTGGCTGATTGTTGTATCATTTAAAGAAATATGATCTAGCAGGAATAATACCCCAACAGGAAGTTCAGTTAAGATTGTAGACATGGTGTGCTGGAGGGAACGGATGTTATCTTTTTGCTGTTATAATTGCTTGGATTACAATAACAATCCCCAACCAACATCCACGCACATTGTGGTAGGCACTGTACAAACATGCAACACAAGCCAAAGGGTGGAAGAAAAAGAAGCATTATTACCATCCCTGTTTTGTAGATGGGGGAGGGGAACTGAAGCAGAGGGAGATTAAATGACTTGCTGAAAGGCCCACAAGAAGGCAGCAGAAGGGCTGGGACTAGCACCTGTTTCCTGGGTCCCTGGTTTAGTACCCTAGCCCATGCCACTCCTTCTGCATGCACTGAAATTGCACAGGGAGTTTGTGATAGGATAGCTGGGTTAAACTCCCAGCTGTCCTGGGTCCCACTTCGGTGCCTTAACCACAAGATCCATCCTTCCTCCTTTCAAGAAGCTGAGAGTTAAAGAATCAAATGTTAGACAGCCTAAAAGAGCAGATCGAAGATGGTTCTTCTCAAACAAGGCACCAATTCACTCTCCATTTAGCGCCACAAACCTCACCGCTCTACCAGACCCAGAGTGATGCAGACAGCATGGCACAACCTTCAGTTTGGTAGCTGGCCTGAAAGATGCCTCGTTGCTCATTTGGCTCTTTAGAGGTCTCCAGAGACCTAGGGGGCAACATAACTGGGGAATTCTCCCCATTGTGCTCATCTGGCTCCAAGTAGAAATGCTGGGAAGTGAAGACCCGTCCCCAGCTGCTCCCACTGAGCCAAAAGTAGCTTGCCAGAGCCAATGTGCCATAGCGATGTTCTAATTCAAACGTTAACAACCTTTGAAATTAGATTTTAATCAACTAATTTGTGGGCCTGGGCACTAGATACCAGCTAGGGGAGTCCAGTCACTCAGTTTCACCTCTCTCATGCTTTTTTTTGTCTTTGCTACGCAGTAGCAAAAAAAGAGCTGGCACCTGTTGATCTCAGCACTAGCCCTACCCTGCCAGTCTTGAAGCCCTAGGTCTGTTCTGGATTTTTTGGGGAGTATGGAGGCAAAATTGGGTTTAGAATGAGAACTCAGCTGTGCCTTTCATGCAGGGGGAGTAGTTACCAGCCTTCCCAATGATGAAGTTCAAAGCATTTTACTAACATTCATACTACGTCTAAGGGACGCAAGACCAATTAACTCCCTTTTACAGAAAGGGGAACCAAGCTAGCATGGATCCCCAGGATCTGTGTTATACTCCAGCTTTTAAACTTGGAGGAACCCCTTTGGTTGGCTTCCATTTGGTTCACTCTCTGAAGGTTTTTCTTCTCACACAAAAGAACTAGAGATTTATTTGAAAAAAGGAAGTTTATATTCTGGAACCAAAAGTGTCAGCCTCCTACAAACATACTGGCTTAGTGAGCCACCAAGAGGCTAGATGCCTGATCACACTTTGTTCCCATGTGTGCAGAGATCTCTCTATTTTTCTTCCTTGGGAGGGACTTAGGAGTAAGTGGCTCCTTCAGAACACATCTGACAGCTCAGAAGATCTCTGCCCCAGTTTTTAACCTCCCCTAGCGGGCCTCTTTTTAAGAGTTCAGCTCACACTTAAGCATCCTAAACAAGGGCCAGATTTTCCAAAAAGCCCAGCACCACCCGTTCCCATTGTGACACTTGGGGCAGATATTTGACAGAGTGCAGTCCACAATATGTGCTCAGGGTGCTGAGCTGTTCTGCAAATCTGGCCCTGTTTGTGGGTGCTGAGCTATTTTGAAAATCCCCCTACGTGCTGATGTGTTGCAGCAATTTGGCCAAGAATGGACTTCACTCTACCACTGTTGCTTTTGACATAGGTAGAAGAGGGCTACTACAGAACAAACCAAACCAAACCCAATCCCCTTCTCCAGAAGCAAAGGACTCCACCTCCTAAAAGCTCCCAGCCACTGCTGGAGCAGGAGGACAGGGCTGAGGTCAGTGGAACTATACTCCACTAGGGTAAAGCTTATCTGTGTATGGGTCAGCTATTAGTCCCGTCGCTCAATGCACTTCTGGAAAGTGCTCTGACAATATGTGGGGAGGGACACAGAAGAACCTGAACAGAAATCCTGGAATTTGATTCCCCTACCTGGCTAGACTGCCCCATATTTATGGTTCATTTATTATCTATTGGATATTAGTTTGCACTAACTGCCCCAATCCCTGTTAGGTGGATGGGGTCTGTTCTGAGTCTGTGCACAAGGAAACACCTATATACTTGGCTGTGGTTTCCTTCTTTCCCCATGCCCTTTTCACCTGCAGTCTGCCCAGGAAAGGAGGATGGAATTTACAATCCCATCCACAATGCAAACAAGAGAGAGTATATTTCACATTTCCAGTTCTGAAAGCTTGTCCATATAGAAGCAGGAGCCTGCTGGCAGGAACAGCTGTTCTTGTCTTCTGGAGAACAGTTGAAATTGGAGCTGGCTGGAGGGCGACAATTCTGCTCCTCAGCAACATTCAAGGTTTTGAAATTTACTTTTGTTCTGCACTGAACCAAAACCTTCCAGCTATATTTGTGCATGTGGCCTGGTGGTTACGGTCCTGGAGTGAGATGTCTGAGACCTAGGTACGTCTGCCTGATTTAGAGCAGAGATTTCCCCAGGCCAGTACCCTAAACACCCAGCTATAGAGTCAGTCTTTTACTGTAGCCTGGACCCAAAAACCTTTGTGACTAAAGTTTTATGGGAACTGAAATGTCTCCATGAAACATTTTGGTTTTAATGGAACAACGTGTTTTGCTGAAATGAAATGTAGGTGAAAACATTCTGACCAGCTACAGTTGCAATGTCTTCTGAGCTTCTGAGCAGAGGAGGTAGCGTTCTGAAGTTATCAAGGGTGCTGCCCAGATACTATAGAAATGATGGGTGCTATTTTCACATAGGGGAGGGAGGCAGGATCTAAGACTTGCTAGAAAGAACGTCGATCCAAAGTGTGATGTGTAGTTTGCCTGGAACCATTTGCCAAGGGCTGCTACTTGATGTGCTAAAATAAACCCTACTGTCCTTCAAAGCCTGTAGGGTCTCGTGAATGGACCATGACTCGGCACAGTTGTCTGAACTCAAACTTTTGGGTCGAGGAGATAGAGTCAAGCATTTCTTCTCTTCTCCTTCCCTCCTTTTTGTTTTCTTCCCCTTTCTCTGTCTCTTCATTCTCTCTCTACTTCCTCCCCTTAATCCTTTCTCCGTCACCTTCTCCAGGCCCTTATTTCTCCTCTCCCCATCAGGGACATCCCCAGCTGCTCTCTCTGAGCAGTTCTGTGTCCCTTTTGCATTGGCCAGACTGAGCAAGGGACCAGGATCTAGGCTATAACTGTGCGTTTTTGAGGACAGAGCATGCCTTCTCTACCCTGGTATGTGCCCCAGGAGCACAGGGCAGAGATAAGGCATAGACCTTTGATCTGTGGCCTCCTGCCCTTCCTTCCCTCCTCTACAGAATGTAAACTTTGACCCAGCCTATTTAGTGGCTGATCCACAGCGAGGGAAACATGCAGTTCTCTCTGCTTTGCGGGAAAAAGGAAATCCAGTTCTGATGGTGTTTCCCTGGTAGCCTAACTGCATGTAGCTGCCAGAGAGACGAGTACCGCGGACTCATTTAAACTGCAGCACCGTGTTATTAAATGCCAAATTCTGGACTTGTTGCTATGAGAAACGGTGAATTCATTGTTAGGCTTCCCCTAAAATCCTCTGCGTTTTGCAGTGCCCGAGGCATAAGTCACACATTTAAAAACGGTGTCCAAAAAACTGCAGGAGTGCTTATGAAATATTTTGTTTCACTGGCAACAGGACAAGAAATAATTGGACATTAAATCAAGGAAATGGGAGAAAAGGAATAGCAAATCAAGGCAAATGATGGAAAATTAGATCTTAGTGTAGAGAAATGTGTACATAAGGATCACCTGGCTGTTCAGGAATGGATATGCATGCCTATAAATCTTCCTGTTAACCTTTTCATTTCTACGGTTAATGGCCTGGAGCAGGTACAGCTGAGGCAGTGGTCAATAAGATGGTCCCTCTTTTCAAAGCACATTAGGCTTGAGAGCTGTTGTAGCTGAGAGGCTAAGGGGGTTAACTATAATGCTGAAGGTTGTGGGTTCAAGCCTCCCTTTATCTCACACACTAAAAGGCCAATCTCTAGTTCATCTAGCTGCAAAATGGGTAGGTGACCCACTGGGCTAAGGCAGCCAGACATGATGCTGATCACATTACTCCTTGTGTACTGTTGGCTATGAAACTGATGTGCCTTAACTGTGTCAGCCAAATGAGCCACTGACTCACAGGAACGTGAGAGGTGCTCTAAAGTGATCTGATCCAGTCTGGGAGCCCCTATTCTACTATTTAAAAAATCCCATTTGTCTTCGTGTCCCTGGATTATGTCAATAAAACTAATTACATTTAAACAAAACTCTTCCAATTCTCATTCCTTCCACCCATCCCCTTAGCTAACCCATTTAACACAAAAATCCTATAGACCTCTTTGCTGGTTTAAAAACAGCAACCACCCTCTTCAATGGCTTTTTTTCCCCCCTGGAGCTGGCAGCGGGATTAATCACAGATAATAACAGCAAGCGGATCACACTCATAACATCATATGAGCCCTGTGTGAAATGCAATGACAGGAATTTTGAGGCAGATATTTTTTCCTGTATTAAAAAAGAGGCAAAAGCAATTAGATTAAATTTACCATTATGGAAAAGGTTCCATGCTGTTTCCCAGCCCTGCTCTAGAGTTACTGGAAACAGATTCTTCCCCTTCTTCCAACTGTTCCTTTTTGGGAATCAATAAGGAACTTTTAGGCAGAAGAAGACCCTATTGACTACCATGGGGTATGGATCAGACCCTACCTGAGGGGGTAGAACTGGCTGCAATTCTAACACCATCCCCTGGGGGGCAAGTTAGAGGGATTTAGTGTGCAGATGAGAGGAAAAGATGTTGGCTTGGTACCCTTGTTCTGCAGAAGTTCAGTGGGGCTGCTTGCTGAGCTAAATTCTGCTAAAGGTGGGAGAGGGAGGCACACAGCATCATTTGCAGAGCTCTGTTTGAAACCCTGTCTTACTATTTGGTATTCACGTGTAATGTGTGTTTGAATTTACTGAAGACGGATCTGACTACTCTGATATTAACAAAATATTCTATCATATAAATATTGGCCAATAAAATTACAGCTTTGATTGTGCCATTTCTGGTTTTGGTCCTTCTCTGCACATTTCCCAGTAGCTGGTTTCTGGGTGGATGGCTGGGGTTTGTACCAGCACCGGTTGCATCTGAAGCGATAGCATACACTTTAACGGATAGATCCAGCCCCAGGCAACTGTGGCCTGGATGTGATATGGGTTGAACTGCTGTAAGGTGCTTGATCCAAAGCCCATTGTAGTTGATGAGAATCTTTCCACTGACTTTGAGGCCCACGTGTTTTCAAGGCACAGATGCCTTGTTCTGGAAGTTCAGGACACTAAGCTCTGCTCAGATAGTGGGGATCACCAAAGAGATATTGGCTTTGTCAGAGCATATCTCCTGGTCTTGAGAGCACAGTCCCTGCCAGATTCCACTGGGGCAGAGTCAGTGCAGGATTTTTGGAGAAAAAGATGATCAAAGCCAATAACAGGCATCAAGTGAAGTACCACCAGGTGCTTTTTTGAATTAGCTTCGTACCAGCCAACACTACTTCTTTATTTTGTGTGCAGGGCCTTTAAGAGACAGTGGAAGAGGAATTCTTGAAATGACTGACCAACTTCCATTTGATCATGATCAAGTTTTCCATGAAGTGTTATTACAGCATCACTGATTCACAACTGCAGTGTACAGCTGGAAAACATCCCCAGCTGTGCACCTTTCCATTCCTGCTGGCTTTTATGTGGCATTTTCAAAAATGCCTTGTGTTAGTTGGGCCAATGAGCTATGCTTTTGAAAAGTCCACCCTTAGGATAGATCATCAGCTGGTGCAAATGGTCATGTCTCTATTGACTTAATTGGAGTTACGATAATTTACACCACCTGCAGGTGTTAATGCCATTGTCCCAGACCACTGCATGGGAGTTCGAGTCCTGATTGTGGTGCCATTTTTTAACAAACCATGGTTAACTATACGTACAGCCACCATGGATGTCAGCCAGCAAACGTCAGTATCTTTTCGTTTTCTGTGCACTACCCCTTTAAATTTGCAGGTGTCTGTTGAAGGCAGCTGTTACTTAGTGCTCATTTCAGTACAGACCATTATAGAGGAGATATCTACTGTGCTCTGTCCTGGAGACTTTATTTTTTATCTTTATTTTTTGGATTGTTTTTCCTTTTTCTACAATACAAAGTCACTTAGCTTGAAAGTATATGAGAGCTTACTGTGCGTAGAAAAGTCATAGCACATAGGATTCTAGAAACAATCTCATTCCTCTGGGAACAATGCAAAGATCATGTCTGAATGATTCATAAGTATAATGTCTATGAGTCTTCAAATGAGCTTATGCTCTATCTGATTACAGTCTTAGACCAAGGGTTTGGATGGCTCAGGCGTTTGGGGTGTACAAAGCAAACTTTCCTTTCTAAATCACCAGTTCAAATGAGCCTATGTAGGAAGTGTCTAAAAGTTGCTCCAATGGGTGTTTGAAATTGGACTGTGGCTTGCTTTACAGTGGGCAGGGGTCCGTGAACAATTGCCTAGTCCTTCCACAGTTTTTTGGTATGATCTTAGGCAAGTGAATTATTTTCTCTTTGCCTCAGTTCCCCATCTGTAAAATGGGGATAAGAACAATGTCTTACCACCATCCTTTTGTCTTGTCTAGTCAGACTGTTAGGTGTTCCGCTGACAGCGGAAGAGTTAATCTCTTTAAGGCAGGGACTCACTCACTATATACACCTACAGCACCTAGCAAAATGGAGCTTTAGTCTTGGTCAGAACTCCCTAATGACACTGACGCTGACTTGATATGCCTGGTCTGTGGGAAACAGATTATTTCCACTTCTGTCAGGGTGTTTACAATGCATGCTGCATCAGAGTGATTTCAGTTTTCTGGGCTGTCAGTGGAACACCTTTCAGAAGCGCTGCATTCATTTGAAGTTTTAAACAAAAAACCAAACACACCCCATAAATCATAAAGAACAAAGGGCTTCCACATTTGTGAATCAACCTCCCATAAAGAAGGTTCTCATAATTCTGCCAGCAGTTGGGTGAACTGTTAGCTATATTCTCTAGTGGTGTTTGAATTCAAAGCTGGAGCAGCGGGTTGGGGAAAGGCACTCTAGACAGTGGCAGACAAAGCAACTTAAAAGCTGTTTGCACAGTGCTTTTCCTTTTAACCTTTAGCTTGTTTCTCTTTCTTTCCATCAAATGTTCTGCTTTGATTTCCTTCAGAGGCATTATTGTGGCAGTGCCTTTAAAAAGGCAAGTAAGCGAGGGTTAAGGAACAGCTGCAGGAAGATAATTAATGCTCACCAATATTTCTTACAGCCTTTAGCACCTTGCTGTGACACAGGCTGCAACATCTATGCTTCTCAGCAGCCAAGCTGTAAAACTTCCCCTCTGTGTTCTTCACAAAGCAACTGTCGCCCACCCAGTGTACACCATCAGGACAAAACTTACAAATTGCTACAAAAGAAAAGATGTGGTTTCCTGAGGATGGTGGGTTCTTTGCTTTTGAATGGGCACTGAATTGGCTTTAAATGTTTATTCTGGTACATATAAGGTTGTGCAAAGAGAACTGGCACATCTAGTAATGCTTCAGAGATAGAAATGTCCCAGACACAACCCCCACTCCTGGGTTATCTGATACTTTGGTGCCTTCTTGTTATCTATGTAATGGCTCAAAACAGAACTCCAGCCCCCCACCAGCACCTGGAAAGAGCATCCATTGTAGTTTTCTGTGGAATATATTGTTACAAAATACCAAAGGATTCTGGGAAAGTGCCTGTTTTTGTCATTAGTGTTCTGGGTCTATCCCTTTCCTTTGCTCTTCTTCTTTTTCACCCTGTATAACAGGACTAATGAGTGTTAAGCTGATCTGAACCTCAGCCGGTGGAGTTTCCCAAGTTCCAACAAGGTACTCTGGTTGGTCCTGAATTTGGCCTGTGCCTGCTCATCTGATGTTGACTCTGTTAGCCTCTGATAGCTGGACACAGGAGGAGATTTCATCTGGCAAATGGACCTTATCTCTGAATCGAGCCTGACCTGATGTTTGGTGGACCAGGGTCTCTGCTGCTTGAAAGGGACTAATAGATCCCAAGGCTAGAAGGGACCACTGTGATCATCTAAACTAATCCATTGCTCAGCCCATAGAATATAACCAGTGTTAGAATTTCCTCCAATCCAGGTGGGTCTGTGTCAGCCTGAAGGAACAACATCACAGCCCCTCATGCGTAATGGACTGGCTCGAGTTGCTTCTCCCCACTTTCCTCCTTTTTCTTCTGCCTCCCCTTTCGCTTGTGTGAGTCAGTCTATGCCTGGGTGGAGAGATTGACTGGACACAATAGATAGCCTTGTGAGGAAGATGAGACCACTTTTGGCGCAACCTGGGCAATGTCTCTCCCCTTTAGGAGAACACAACTGGATCTGTGACGTACAGAAGTCTGACAATACAATGAAGGGATTGCATCACAGTTTGGTGACTGTGAAATTCAAGCATATACCCTTACAGTATGCCTACACTGCAATCGGAGGTGTGACTGCAGCTTGCTTTAATCCAGCTAGCGTGGCTAGAAATAGCAGAGAAGCCGCCGTTGCGTGGACCCCGGATTGAGCTAGCAATGGGGCCTGTACCTATGGCTCCAGGCAGGTTTGTACAGCCCTTGCTGAAGGCCATTCAATTTTTAGCTGAGCTAGTCAAATGAAAGCTAGTACAGGTATGCCAGGCTGTGCTGCAGTCACACCTCGTGCTGCAGTGTAGACACACCTTAAAAGAACGCTAACTGCTAGCAGCACCCCATAGCTGCCTAAAGTAACATCTAAATAAACCAGAAACCATGACACCTCCACAGGATTGGGTAAGCATTGAAACTGAATTCCAAATGTCTGGATCTACCACTTCCACTAGGCTTATAGGTAGTTTTGCTCTCCTGGGTCTGCGTTCCTGCATGCATATAGATGCAGGTTTTGAAATGATGTGGGCAGATTATTGTGTGAATTGCAGTGGTTTGTCTCTGTTCACATTGATTTTTTTATAGTCTCTGGCTTTCTGTTTGGCTGGAGTTTGCAAGTTGGTATTATGTACTAGTATTTGTGTGGCAGAAGTGCCTAGGAGTTGTGGACCAGGACCCCACTGTGCTAGGCGCTGTACAAACGTTTCCCCTCATAGCACTAGAAACAGGGCAAGAATGATTTAAAGTGGACAAGCAGGAGTTACATTAGCTTGGGAGTTGCAATTAAGCAGAGTGCTACTATGGCACCTGATCCCATACCAAGGAGAAGGGACTATGGCAGGGTGTCACGAATCAGGCCTGCAGCAGAGCCAGTCTATAGGCCAGCTAATGAGCACAGCTGGGCTATCGCAAGCAGCCTGGTTGGCTACGCCATCTGATTGGTGGGGAAAAGTCAGCAGACCAGCTCTTAAACCCAGCAGCAGCAGTTCAGTGGCTGTTCAAAGCATTCATCCACAGCTAGGATAGCTCCTGTGCTGAGCTTGCTTGTTCCCAGTCTGGCAGCTGCCTTGCCTCACTCCAGGTGATCCGGTCCTGACCTCAGCTCCAATTCCTGACTTCTGCCCTCTGACTCAGTCTCTGACCTTGGGCTCCTATTCCTGGCTATTGACTCCTGCTTCAACCAGGCCTGACTGCCCAACCCCTGATTTCTGATTAACCCTTGTGTAGAATCTCCACAGTCTGACATAAGTAGAGAGAGTGCTAAAGCTGTTCTGGGACAGTGGAAGTCCCCTGACAGCACGCAAGGGGTTAAGAACCAAAGCATGTTGGTTTGCTGACTGTTGACAAGCTTCTATGCGTGGTGATTGCAAACAACATGAATTGTTGCCTAACTGGGCTTCCGGCAATCCTTGATGTGTGTATTTGCAGCACAGATTTGCACTACTGGATTTTCTGGCAGGCCCCATAGAAGGTGGAAGGCACAGCACATGGCTTAGAAGGATGTAACTGCAGAGGACCCAGTCACCAACATGGAGGGCAGTGCTCTGGCCCAGAGATGACAACAGGTGTTGAACGCTGGCCCCTCCTGCAGCTCCTACCAGAGGCTGAAACTGAGCCCCAGGACGAATGGCATGAAGCAATACACAGTACAGTTCTGCCTCTTTTCCAGCAAGATGTCTGCTACGTGCTAGGGCCCCCCAGGCCCTTTGTGGAAGAAATGAGGGCCAAATGCTTCTCACAGACTGATTCTGCATGAATTACCCTCCACAGCAGAAGGGAACAAGCCCCACTGACCAAGGGAGGAATGACCACTACAGATAAAAGGCCAGCAGCACTGTGAGTAGCTGGGATGCCGTTTTCCAGCAAACTCAACCTATGGCCTCTGCCCCTGTGCTGAAGGGAGGATGTTGGCTTATGAGAGATATGCCAGGGTGACCCCGTCTCCCAGCATGTGCATGTCTACACTGCACTGCCTAGAACCCATCTCTTGATCAGAAGGGAGTACGGCACCTGAGGGTGTGTAGAGACTGCAGCACCCAGCAAACACAATGTGCAGCCCTACTGTTCTGAATCTCTATTGCAGGGGAAGCGCTATGTGGCAAAGTTGTGATACTGTTAGCTCACAAGCATAGCAAGTCCAGTTGAGAGAGAACATCGTGACGCAAGAGCATCAGTTGACCAACCTCTGGGCAGACTATTAAAAACCAGGGCACAATCTCCAAATTGGTTGTGAGTTCTAAACTTAGATTTCACCAACCAACAGCACCAAGTGCAAACTCCTCAGACACTGTAACAGCCTCAACACAGAATCACAGACAGTCCCCTTGGGCATGCTGGTCTGTCTGGCCACCCAGGTGAGCATATCGCTGTGATAGATGGCCCCTTATACTAAGAATCACAGCAATATTCATGTTACTCCTATTCCTAAAGGGCCAGCACTTACCCCAGATCAATTGCACTTTAGGTCTCACACCTAAGACAATTTTTGTAGTCAGTTCTATAATAAACTATATAAAAATTTATTAAATAAAAAAGGAAAATAGAGAGTTATTTACAAGGTTAAAGCAAACAAAGACACACGAGTTAGTTTTAAGTTTCAAAAGGTAAAATAGGCTTCTGTAATCATCAAGCTCTATTTGTCCTTTAGGGCTAATCCAGGCTAAGCAGCGGGGATCTCTTGCTTATGCCTAGAACCACCTTGCCCTTCCGAGTCCAAACATCATAGAGATCCTTTGGTTTGGAGTATTTAATCCTTTCCTGCCATGTGCTCTGAGCTGCAAACTCAGCTGATGGGAGGAATCCATTTGCATGACTCATCTTCAGGGGGAGAAGAACAAAACAACAGTAAGAATCTTTAGTCCTTTTGTTGATGGTTTCTCAATCCAGAGGTAGGGACTTTCCAGTTGTAAGAACCAGCCAAAGCCTGTCTGGTATCAATCAGGCTCCTCTTGTGGGAGAGGTGTAACAATTTCTGTAGAAGAGCAGCTCTTCACAGTAATATGCCTCTCTTCTGTTTGGCAATTCATGCAGTAAGAGAAACTCACAATACAACCACTCAGATATTGCATTTCAATATGGAACACAGATATTACAAGTCAGATTACTGAATGCTTGTGAGTTTAAACACTTTCTTCTCATTTTAATACTTATGTTATCAATATTAACCCACAAGAGAACCAGACCAATTCCAGCTACATATCTGTTACTGTCCATTTGAGACCTTGGCATGAGCTGGCACTTGGTCTACTAGCATCAGAAACAAGTGTTCCTTAACCCCCCAACCTGTGACCAGACATCACAGCTGTTGGCAGCAGCTAAGATTACTGTGGGCTGCTGTGACCAACCATCTGATCTCCGATGGCCGGTGTGCTCAGCATGGCATGCCCCACTATCTGTGCAGCCAGTGGGGAGCACTTGGAATGGGGAAAGGAATATGATGCAGGAGGAAAAGGAAACATGGTTAGAAACAAAAGGAAATGGTGAGGCGGCACCCATTACCAACAGAAAAGTGACTCTAAAATAAAGAAACCACCCAGATAAATATGTGGGTAATACCCCTAAAGCAGTGCTGCTTGGGAAAGCATTCTCTTTTCCTGTGAAAAATGTTGACAAAAATCAACTCTCCCCCCATTTTAGTCAAACTGGTTTTTGGGGGTGGGCGTTGTTGAAAAACCCGAAATGTTTTGAGGTTGGAGCCAAAAGGGGTCAGCTTTTGGTTGCTAAAAACAGAGAAGAAAATCCAACAAAGGATATTTTTCACAAAAACGTCCATTTTGTTGAAAAGTTATTTTCTACTGAAAAATCATTTTGACTGAATATTTCCGACCAGTTCTACACAAAAGAAATCTCTTGAGCAGAGAGCGAGCGAGCTATAACATGATTAGATCCTGATTTCCAAATGTGCTGAGCACCCACAGCTCTCACTGACTTCTTTGAAGTGCAGCAGTTCTGAAAATCCAGCAACTCGGCAACTGTTAATTTGCCACTCTTGACTGACCCCTTCCCCTACTTGAGTAAAAAGTGCCCATTCACTGTATGTTCTGTCCAGAAAAAAAATAGATGGATGCCAGTGTCCATGGACTGTAGGAGGTGTACATGCCACAGATCTAAGTACTAGTACCCTTCAAGTGATGCAATGAGAGATTCAGTAAGTTTTACATCCCCCAGTATGCAGTTGGATGGGGAATGTATTGTGAGTATTGTTGCTCCTTGGTAATGGTCGTACACCTTAAATAGCCGAGCATAAATCTTAATTTGATATCCAGGGAAGAGAGAAATACTCTGTAGATCCCTGAGTATGCAGTCAGAACAGCTTGTAGCAGGTGAGGGCTTTTTAGCAGACTTTTATTTATGTGTATGGATGCAAAGG
Source organism: Dermochelys coriacea (assembly GCF_009764565.3). NCBI lineage: Eukaryota > Metazoa > Chordata > Testudines > Dermochelyidae > Dermochelys > Dermochelys coriacea. The sequence continues at coordinate 51,193,768 of NC_050075.1, read as the reverse complement.
AATAGTGAATCAAAATACAGAAATTAAAAATAACTTAGCTGTCATTGTGCAATCAAGTCAACTGTTCACTCAGATAGCCCTAAGTGTCATATGGTATAGATCTAGGTTTTCTCCTCTCTTACACAGGTCAACAGATAAAGTTACATTGGTGTAGCAGAGAAGAGAATTAGGTCCATAGAGTAAAATTCAGCAGGACAGGTGACCATCGTCCCCTTAGGCAAGGCATCCATCCTCTGATCTGTTGTTCAGGTAGAAGGTCTTTAATTACTGAGGTCCATTGATCAAGAGCAGGACTGGGAGCTGCTGTCATCACTAATGGATTGCGATACATCTTTTTTTAATTAGAATGAACATAAATACATTTTATTTCTTTATAGGCACAGCGATCTTATTACCCAAGGGGTCACCTACCAGACCAAGTTTAAGATTTTATGGAAGAAGGAGCTTATTGCTCTTTGTACCACTTAGCAACACCATAAATTTCAGTTTTTAGGCTATTTCCATACAGCGAGAGAAAAAGAAAGGGGTGGATTGAAAGCATATTTTGTAAACACGCCGAGTTATTCTCATGCATATTTTGACAGTGAAGCTTTTTTTTAGGGCTGTGGACCAACAGCCTATGTGCCCCATGGTTTCTGTCATCATTGCTGAGGACACAATGTAAGGGCACAAATGCACATACAAAGCTGAACTGAGAGACCCAGCCTGTTTCCTACCACATTAATAGGCACATGCACGCTCCACTAGAGATTCTTCCACTCTGTTAATTTCAGTTAATGCAATGAGTTATGTTAAATGAGGACCATAGGAGCAGATCATCACTAGGCGGGTCACAGTTGTCTCTATTATCTGCCCCATGGCCACTTGGAGTCCTGAATCCTCATATCTAGGAGAAAAAAATAGCTGCTCTACACAGGCTTCCAATTGTATATATTTGATTAGCTTAATTAACTAAGACAAAAGCAGAAAAAAACATATAAACAAATCACGTTAAAGAAAGCGGGTTAATATCAAACCATCAAATTAATCTGATTATCAGGTTGATTAAACCATCAAATAAACCAACAATTCTTTATGCTTTGTTTAATAATGTGGGAAGGCAACAGTCTGGTTTAGCCATCAGTCCCCAAAGTTACATGGCCTTGTTAATCTTGTTGACAATTGATATGTTACATTCCAGCTGCACAGCTGACCAGAAAGGGTCCAATCCCTCAGGTTGAAGCCAGCTCTGATGCGTGTTAAAGCAGCCTGCCCGAATTATAAGGGTTTTGGTAACAGCCAATCTCTTCTCCTCCCACAAAGAGTTGCATGAAACATTTAGTACAAGTCAAGGTGATACAGCTTGTTATGCTTAACATTTATCCAAAAAATGTGGATGAAAATACCATCATTTCTCAGGTTTAAACATACAGCTCCCAACCCTTGAAGCTATGCCTGTTTGATCCTTTAGACCAGTGGTCTCCAAAGTGGGGTGCATGCACCCCAGGGAGTGCACAAGAGGATCCCAGGGGGGATCCTGTGGTCTAAAGGTTTTTTTTCTTCAGCGGCAGCTCTGCATGCTTGCAGCAGGTCTTCCGCTCTGGCGGCACGCCTGCGGCAGGTCTTCCCTCCTTTCTTTGGTGGCATGCCTGCGGTAAGTCTTCCCCTCTCCTTTCTTCAGTGGCACCGTGGGGGTGTGCGATCCAAAAACTTTGGAGACCACACTGCTTTAGATAGCCGGGTTGTTTAATACAGGGTTAGTTTACATGTTTGGTATCTATAGAATAGTTTCTCATTCTCAAATTCTGTTGATTCTCCACATACAGAAACATACACCCATCCCCAGCCATCTGCTAGAGGAGTTGTTGTTGTTTTTTAAAAGTGCAAGAGTACAAAGGTAGAATAAAAATTGGAAAAAGGACACTCTTTGCCTCCTCCCAAAGGTAATATTTCTGCAGGGTGCTTGTGGTTTCGTTCAGCTTCTGCAGGTCCGTGGTTGGAAAGACGAGCCGGTGGTTTAATCAGCTCAGTGATTTGACATCAAAGGGCTTGCTGGCTGGCTAGAAGTAAATTGCTCAGAGATGGTAGATTTTAGGTGCTGCATGTTGCTGGACTCCTACCCCAGTGTGGCCAGCTGCAAGGAGGAGGAAGCGTAGGCCTCTTTGTCAGACAAAGTGGCATCACGTGGCCAGAAGGCAGCAGCCACAGCCAGAAGCAGTGGGCAAAAGCAATGGTTTCTCCTTTCATGACAACTTGGGGATCACTCTATGTACATTTTGTGAATTCAGCTTGATACTGGGGACTCTCTATGCAAATTTGGGTCAGCCTGCAGGCTCCATTTTGACTGTAGGCCTTGTTGCCATCTCGGTTGTCCTTTTACCTCTACTCTGGGTTGAAATTAGAAGGGGTAATGGCACAGGCATAATGACGGAGGGTTGTTAAACCTTGATGCTCCTCTATTCAAACAGGACGCTTGGATAAAGAGTTGGCTGATGCCCAGAAGAATCAGCCTGCCAGGTGGGCTGGTAACCAAACAATGAATCACCTGGTGAGGGACTTGGATCACCTGATGAGACTGAACAGATGTCCCCGACAAAGGGGGATGGGAGGTTATAAAAGACGGTCTTTCACCTCACCAATGGGAGAAGAGACCAAAAGCTAAGTGAGATCAGACAGGAGAGTGGAAAAGCATTCACACAGAGGTCAGAGTCAGAGTGAGAGGGAGATACCATAGCTCTGAAGAGAAACCATGTGCAGGAGGGGGAGCTTGGACCCCTCCAAGACTCTGCCCTCAGCCTAAAGAATTCTCCTGAGGGTTGGGGAAGCTGAGGCAGGGAAATGCATACAGGTGTGTCTATTACTGTGTATTTCCTGGGCGAAAAGGCAGTGGTGTTTAGAATCCTGTGCCAAGTCTGTCTGTGAGGCCATTTGCTTTCAGAGTCCCATGCCCCTGATGGGGTGAACTGCAACCCTAATGGCTAGAGTTCTAAGAGAGGGGGTGCTGTGTTTAAGGTGTGGGGGAGTTGGCACAGGGTCCAAGCAGTTGGACACAGGGTCTCAGCTCTCAGGAAGGGTTGCTAGACAGAATCTCCACTGCGAGAGTGTGCCTAGAGACCCAGGGTGAGAGACAGAATCTGGCTTCCACTCACCCTTAGGAAGCTTAAAGAGTACACGAGACCCAGCGGGGGGGGGGGGGGGGGGCCAAACAAAACAGCAGGGGGACCTCTACCAGGGCAGTGTGTGAGACACCTTTTACCTTCTGTTTTTGAAGATGGTAGCATGGCTGGTTCCTCCCTGCTGGAACTCGTCCTCGGAAGTCCCTTGACTACAGTAACTAGCATCACCCAGTGGGGTGTGACTAAGTCACTTTTATGCAAACAAAGAACTTCCCCATTCTAGTAATTTTGGGCTCAGAAAAAAACCGATCCAAAAACACATACAGTCCATTAGCAGCTCACATCTCTTGAGACATTTGATGTCACAGGTCCATCCACAGACATTCTCTCAACCGTCCCACAAAACTTCCCACTCAATTAAAAAGTGCCAAACTAGGCAAAAGTTACAACTGAAATCATAAGAGAACACCAATCCCATTTGCTACTCCATGTAAACACAGGGACATTTCCTTTTTCTGCACACAGACGCCTTTCTTCCCTTTTAGAATTGGCTATTCGCTGGCTCAGCTTGGAGCAGAATTTTGGACACACACAATTTGGGTGAAAGGTTAAAGTCTTTCACTCTTACATATTCCAGTTTTGGGGTTCGATTTTCATAGACACGTCCCCATCTGCCTCCCAGTTCTCAAAAGCCGCCTCTTCCACATTATCACCAGCACCAGAAGCTTGTGCAATTTCATACTAATCAACCTGACTGACAACAGGGAGCATTGACTCCTCACCTTTGCTGTCAGTTGAGCATGAATTTTGCCCTGAATGTCCAGTAAAAAACGCTATAGTTCATTTGGAGGAATTTTTTTTTCCATATCTTGGAGTTCAGTCTTTTGGCTGGGTCACTGACACCATTATCGGCTGGGCTGATAATCCTCTCGCAATACAATATGCCTGGCAATGCATGTCTATGTGAACAATTGAGGCACAATTCCGCTGGTCCCTACTATAGGGAAATCAGTGTTTGTTTGCCTTTCTGCTGTGTCAAAGGATTTTGTTGGTCTCCACTGTGATGTTGCATGCATATGTTTTATGGAACTATGCTTCTGAGTATGAATATGATGTAACTGGAATATGCTTTAGGCAAAAGGTCTCTTGTAAGGTATCATTACAAAGCTTATAATCTACAGAGTGTGGTCATCCTATTTGTATGCATGTATCATTCTTGTATCTGAAGCTAGAAATATGAAGTATAACTCTGAGGTCCTATTGTAATTATGTAAAGTGTGGGCCACTAATGGTGGTTTAGAATTTTGATGGCTCCCATTGACTAGGACAATTGGTTGTAAATGGCTCTGTTTACTTGCAAACCTTTCTGGGTATGTGCAGGCCAGCCCTGGAAGAATGGAGGCTGGGATCTCACAGGACATATGAACATGTCACCTGATACTGGAATCCATCTTAAACCTGGTGCTTTTCCATTTAGAAGGAGGGGTGGGGACCCAGAGAGACAAAAGATTCCCGCCTTGTGCCAAAGCTATAAAAGGGAGTAGAACAGAACAAAGGGGGCTGCCTATCATGAGAACCCCTAGTTTCCACCTAAGATGTCTATTGAAACTAACAAGGACTGTACCGGGGAAACGATTGGGCTCAGACTAGAAAGGAGTCTCGTCTGTGAAAGAAGCTTATTGGAACATCTCTGAGGGTGAAATTTTACCTGTAATCAGTTTCTTAATGTATTAGGCTTAGACTTCTGTATTTTTGCTTTATTTTGCTTGGTGACTTACTTTGTTCTGTCTGTTTTTACTTTAAACCACTCAATCCTATTTTTTATACTTAATAAAATCACCTTTGTTTATTAAGTAACCCAGAGTAAGTGATTAATACCTGGGGTGGGGTGGGGTGGGGTGGGGTGAGCAAACAGCTGTGCATATCTTTCTATGGGTGATATAGAAGGCTGACAATTTATGAGTTTACCCTGTATAAGCTTTATACAGAGTAAAACCGATTTATTTTGGGTTTGGATCCCATTGGGAACTGGGTGTCTGGGTGCTGGAGATAAGTGACCTGCTGAGCAGTTTTTGGTTAAAGTCTGCAGTTTTGGGAGCATGGACCAGACCCGGGTCTGTGTTGCAGCAGGCTAGTGTGGCTGACTCAACAAGGCAGGGTTCTGGAAGTCCCAAGCTGGTAGGGAAAACAGGCTCAGAGGTAATTCCAGCATGTCAGGCGACAGAACCATGGGGGTCTTTGCGACTGAACCTGTTACATCCACCATCCTCTTGAAACAGTCATTTGACATGTCAGCCATAAAATAGGCCTATTGAATGAGTAGAAGGAGGATCCTCATTTTATAAAGGGCCAATTAAACTGTCTCAGCAGGGGGCGTCTCAGAATAGCCGTGTAAATGTGACGATTTTTGTGCCAGGTTTGCAAAGCTCCTAGGTCCTTGTACACAGGCAGATTTTCCAGAGGCTGAACTTTTTCTCTTTTGACACATGATGTCCGGACAAACAACTTCCACAGCTGGTTATGCTGAGATGTCTATTGGACACTGTTCTTATCCTGGACCGATAGTGTGGCTATCTGATAATGTTTACCTTGAAATCCTGGTGTCTATTAAGAGAGAGGTTGAAAAACTGTCCCTGATGCAAGCAGCCTTGTTGCTAGTTATTATGATTATTGTATTACAGTAGTACCTAGAGTCCCCTCTCAGACTGGGTCCCATTGCACTAGGTGCTGTACTAATACAGCATGAGGTACAGTCTCTGTGCAACTGTCTAAGTAGACAAGACAGACAAGGGAAGTATCATTATCCCCATTTTATAGAGGGGAACTGAGGCAGAGAGAGGTTAAGGGACTTGCCTAGGGAATCTGTGGCAGAACGAGGAGGTGAACATATACCTCCTGAATCCCAGGGCAGTGCTGTAGCACAAGACTCTCCTTCCTCTCTGTTCATATTCCCCCTCGTGACTTGTCAGTCTTTGGGTCAGTGGACATCCTAGGGAGATGGCTTTTTTTGTTGTGCCTCCACTTCCTCCTAAGTGGCCTCCTGAAAGGGTTCCAGCATCACACACACTGTGCCATGATCTTCCCTTGGCCTGGACCTGAGGCTCACAGCTCTGTCCATATTCAGTTAAGGACTGCAGAGCTCAGAGTGGCCCCCTCTTGCTCTGGGAACCTTGCTCTGACATGTGGAAGGCAGAGTGCCGGCTGGGGGTACCTTAGGCAACTGCAGGTGATGTTTTCTCTGCTGCTTTCAATTTCCTGCACACTTGTGGAGCATGCCTGAAATTCCCACGGATGCACCAGCCGTACACTATATGTCGCTAATGTTCTTTGTGCTGCAGAGGAAAGTCATGTTCAGTCTGTTCAAGGGTGTGAAATGTAGTCTGGGCACCATTGTGTGCTTCTGGGTGTCAGCTGAGCTACTGACCCAATTGTCTGCAGCAACAAAACTAGAGGAAAAGCTCTTAGGGATGGACTATGCCCCTATTACTCTTTTCACTGAGGTTGCATGCTGCTGGGTCATCTTAAAGCTAACAACAGCAAGGGCAGCCTTTCTTTGAACCAGCTGTCGGACCAGCACCCACTGGGGAGGAAGCAGGTGGCTCAAAAGACCTAATGATGGAACTGATGCACATCTGGTGTGCTGACGGTCACGTAATTGTTCACCCACTGCCAGCTGGGTGCAAACATTGACTGCCTGACCTAGAGTCTATTTGGATTTAGCCTGCCCATCACCATGGTATCTGGCCACCTTCCAAAGGCACATTAAATAATGTGACTCACACCTGCCATGCTTGGTCCTCTCCTTCTCTTCAGGGCCTCTGTTGCTTTGTTACACAATTCTGTGTACATTTTGGGGATGACTCTTCTGGGAAAATGCTCTCTCTAGGGCACCTGATCCCATGGTGTGCTAATGCGTGAGATGCTCAGGAAACCACAGATTTCCATTCCATGTGCTGTGGCTGGCTTGAGAGAGGATGGCTGGACTCAGGGTTATCTCCCCTTGCTATGTCGTTGGCTGTAGAGTTAGCTCTGGTTCTTGTAAGGCGAGACAGCTCTTTCTACTGGATGCTCTGATGGGGTGTCATTGTTTTGGTTGTGCCAGGGTCATCGACAGCAGCATCCAGTTCTGTACCAGCTCTCTGCTTCATGACACACGGATGCCACCACATTGCCATGCACCGCAATGTTCTGATCTCAGGCGGCTCAGACTGGGTAGAATCTCCCATCCCCTGCCCAGCAATGATAGACTGCTTGTGCCTCTCCCAGACACTTGTATCAGATCACAGAGCTGCCAAGCTGTCTGCCGACTCTCCTCCTCCTGACTCAGGGCATGCAAAACTGTGTGGCCCCCAAAGGACATAGGCACATGGGAACATAGAAACTGCCATTCTGGATCACATCAGACCTGTAATCTTTCTAGCCCAGTTCCAGAGGAAGGTGCAAGACACCGCACAGTAGGCAGATGTGGGGTAATCTGTCCCTCATGGAGGCCTGACCTAAGCTCATTAAGATGTAGCTTTCTTCCTATCTCTTGTGCCAGGCTTGACAGCATTGATCCCAGCAGCCTTTTGCTTTCATACACGTAGAAGAGTGGTACATGCTCTGACCATTGAGCAGCACCGCTGATCCTGGCCGGCTTCATCAGGGATGGCTTGTGACCTTGCAGGAGTGTACTCCAGCCTCCCTGCCTTTACCTTCTTTAGGTTTGCTGCAGCTGTGTCCCAAGAAGACACAAAGGAGCTACAATCCCTTTTCCTCATCTGTATTCCCTGACCCACCTAAGGCAGTCTGGCAGTGCTAGCACTCCGGGCGGTAATTGCAAAGGATCAGAATTGCTCCACAACTGTGTCTTTCCCTCTGCCTTTGCTGCATGCACATGTAGTGTGCTGTAATGGCCATCTGCTGGGTTTAGAAGGCTGGTGGGGTTACTCAGTCTGGCCGTGTCCTTTGTGCAGGACAATAAACTGCACACAGTCCAGCTGTGATTTAATTGAATGACACGTGGGATCTGGGGTACATGGCTGATGGAAATTGCCCAGCGCTGGACAGAAGAGATACCTGCGCTACTCGCTTTCATTTCTCCTTAATGCCACATGCACTACTAAGCTTTTTTTTCTCTAAATCCATGGCAGATAACTCTGGGGTAGTTTGCATCAAAATGCTTGACTGAAAGTGGCTCTGGGCTTCTGAGGAATTCAGTGTATAAAGCCTGGAAGCGTGATTTCCCTGAGGGTCCTTTGTACTAATGACTTCTGTAAATAAAGGCTAGAAACAGGATCTCCCTTGTAATAGGATTTTTGTTTGTATAAAGGCTGGAGCCTGGATCTCCTGACACTGCCCTGTAATAGGATTTTTGTCTGGACCACAAATGCTGCAACAAGTGTCAGGGGGAAGGGGTTAGATCTGGAATGCAGAAGCTGAACCGCATTATGCGGTGGGGTATTAGTATTGTGGTTTTAGGGGTGTTGCTTTAGGGATGCCTATATAGAGGGAGGTTTGTGTGTGTGGAGTTCTGTGAACCCTAGTCCAAACTGGCTTATTTTGTCTAGGAAGTGTTTCTTCTGATATACCTGATTTGATCTCCTTATATAACCCGGTTATCTTCATAAATCACCCCTGGACTCTTAGAATGTACTTTGCTGTGCACTGGATAGTGCGGCCCACCACCCCAGAGGCAGCTGCATTTCAAGTCTGCTAATGTATACAATGTGTATGCCCAAGTAAATGTAACAGTTTGGGATCCTTCATGAGTAAAGATGATAGGAAATCATGTGTTTTAATTACAGCTGGTCAGAAAATGGGGACAGAGTGGAATCATAAAAATGTCATAATTCTTTGTTTTGTGACCTGCTCTGATTGTAAAGAACTGGACTCTGTGCGTGTGAGTGTGAGAAAATTGTTCTGCAAAATGCTCATAGAAACTTTCTTTGAGCTCAAATGGCCAAAGCCTGTGCTATTGGATCTGATTTCTGTCCATGCTGCTAAAACATTGCAAAGGACCATGGTGTTCTGCACCATGACAGCTGTCAAGTTCTAGATGACTATGGACTCACAGCAGTATGTTTCCAACACAGGTTACTTGGACATGCCTATAGATTACACTCATACTTTGTCTCCAATTGGAGAGTCTCTGCCCTGAATGCCTTATGATCTCTGCTTTGAGTGGGCACAGCACTTAGTCCAAGGAAGGCCCAGGTGTGCAATTGTTTATAAAGCGGATCCAGCCGGAAGACACCATATCCCTTTTGGGCCATGTGTTGTGAAGCTGTGTCTACCTTGGGAACCTCATCAGGAAGCTGGGCACTCGGACGCATTCACAGTGTGATGAGCTGACAAGTGTTGCTAATTGTGGCTTTTTCAACTCCTCCACCCAATATTTCTGGGTGCCTCGCATTATCACCACAAGACAATCATTCAGCATTGCCATCCTTTCAGGGGGCCGTTGCCAGAGATAATTACTGCTGGCGAGAGCTGATCCGCCCTTCATAATTAGCTGTTGGTGTTGTTACCCAACACGGATTAATAATTTGTAGCTGCCAGTTCTTTTTTCCCCTCCCCCCTCAGAGCTGAGCTTTGATGCCATTTTGCAGTCCAGGACAAATGAGCACCCCTCCCCCCTTACCTCTGGCACAAACACTTTTTAACTAAACTATTCCTGGCTGGTCAAACTTGACTACTCATCCCATTCCAGTGCTGACCATGCAGCTGAAACTCCCAGAACAACCCAGTGGGCCAAGCTGCTGGAAGATCCTGTGGTGACTAAGCTGTTTGGGGGACAATATCTGTAGTTTCAGAGCAGATTACTTTAATGGGCAGCATTACTTTAAAAGTGCCAAGGTTCCCAGTCTCCACCTCTTGCTGGTAGGGGCTGGAGGGAGCAGCTGATGTTCTATAATAACCTTTCATTTTAGTAAAAAGAAAAGGAGTACTTGTGGCACCTTAGAGACTAACAAATTTATTAGAGCATAAGCTTTCGTGAGTTTCAGCTCACTTCATCATCCGATGAAGTGAGCTGTAGCTCACGAAAGCTTATGCTCTAATAAATTTGTTAGTCTCTAAGGTGCCACAAGTACTCCTTTTCTTTTTGCGAATACAGACTAACACGGCTGCTACTCTGAAACCTTTCATTTTAGTACGCTTCATAAACTACCAGATGAATCTGTAGAGCCACTCTAATGCAGCCACTTCTGGGGAGGAAGGCAGCAGCCAGACGCACCAGTGGGAGAAAGGGAAGTTTTGACCAATGATGCTCAGAAAAATCCCTGAGGCCTGAACTAAAGTAGTGGTCAAGCCTTGTTAATATAAAGCAAAGTTAGCAAGAGACAGGCCATGAGCAGAAGTCAGGTTCTGCCTGTGTGCAAGCTCACAGAACCTGGCAAGAACAGGGCTGGTATTGCAATAACACACATTTCTAAGAAGTGCCAGGCACAGGACACTCACACAAACACATTCCAGAACCCCCCAACAAAGCATGGCACAAATCCACCCCCCGCAAGATACTGAGAACACACTGACCTCCCCAAAGATAAGGTCAGGATAACAGTGTGATGGATAAAGCTGTTTTGATCGAACCAACATATACAAGAGTGATAAGAACCCACGTCAGGGGGCAGTAACTCACTACATCACAGGGGCAATATGTAACTTCTTTGTATTGGGATATAAAATGAAGTCTCAGAGGAAGAGGCTTTGGCTGGCCTTGGGGACAGTGGAAAGCCCTGCCACTAATTGAGCTAGTCCATTGGAATGGGCAAACATGTGTTAGTGTGCCTGTAACCATTGAGCCAGGGCATTGGGACCATGCTTTGTAGACAATAAACCTGACCAAGTGCCTTTGCTATGAACCGAGTCTGTGGTTATTGGGCAGTTCAGTTGGAGCCTGCTATATGGGCTATCTGGCCAGAGTTAGTACGCAGAGAGCACATGCACACACGCAGCCAAATAGCTATCAACAGGCAACATTGTCACTTTCAAAACAGGTCATTCGGTTACAGAAAATTCAAACCAAAGATGATAAAGAGACCTCAAGAGCTGTAACCTGGCTACAAGCAACACAGCTACATCATCTGTATCACCCTGGCAGCAGCAGCAGCTGTCCTACCTCCGTCTGCTGAGTACACAAATCCTGTCCTCTGTGGCCAGCCTTTCTACAGACATGAGCTTTTCCAAAGGTCCCCTTCTGAACACACTCCCTTACTCTCTTCTTGGGGAAGGATCTGGTTGGCTGCTGGATTTCCCCCCCCCCCCCAAGTTTATGCCATTCCTTGGCTGCTGAATTAGTCGCAGAACTCGTATGCTGCTGCAGAATTCTACTCTGTAATCAAAGATTTCATTAAAGGCTGTTTCTAGTCCTTATGGCTATGAAGGCAGCCATCTGACTGCTTTTGGCTTCCTGAGTCTGCAAACAACCTGAAGTGATAAATCTAAATGCTGCGCTTCCCCGTTCAGCACCATACAATGTTGACACTGGAGCCTAATGATGACGCTTTAAACATCAACATTGTTTCCCATATCATTTTATCACAAGCACCATGCTAATGTGGTTAGCAGTCACTGCTGGATGTAACCACAGGGTGCTGTTGGGCAGCCTAGGGGGCTGATTGCCTTCGCTGGGGCCTTTGGGCTGGTCACATCTTTTTCTTCCCCTCATGCAGCTTGTTTGGTGGTTCTCAGCCTGAGGGCTCTCAGGAGCCGCTGTTCCTGGCCCACACACAATGGGCTGTGGGGTACTGTCTTCTAGAGTCTGGCTGTGTTCAGGGACACCCCTTCTTGGCTGACAAATGGAAAGAATGCAAGAGGGGCCACTGCCCAGCCATAGGAATCATGGTTCCTATGTGCTGCTGGATGACCCAGCTACAAGAGTGCCACAGAAATTGTGGCCTCATCTATGGAGGGGTGCTCAGAGCTGGTTCCTCCAGATGCCTTTTCTCTCTCACATACACAGGCAGCCTGAGGGCCCACAACCATTCAGTTTCCTCAGCACCCCCTGGGTCTCTCACACCCACCCCAGCCTCTGCTGGGGTTCCGAGTTGCCCCTTGCCCCCAGAAGAGAAAAGACTCATGAGGTTGGAGCCAGTCTATTCCAGGAATAGAGCATCAGATGCTTTGTCCAGTCCAGTCTGAAGCGCCCATGGTCCCCTGAACTGTACTGTGGATGTCCCAACGCAGCAGTTCTTAATCATTCTGCTCATAACAACAGCATGGGGGAGAGACCAAGATGGCCAGCCTTGCCTCAAAGGGTCTCCTTTACATTTCCTTTCCCTGGGGTAAGGAATGAGGGACTACATCACGCCAAGAGGCAGGATGGATGCAGCACCATGATAGACAGTGGGCATTTTCTGGATGCTTCCCATCCCATCCATGCTGGGCTTTCAGCTCTCTTGGTGCTCTCTCTAGATAGTTCATCACGCACCAATTTTTACTGGTTCGCTGGGAGATAACCAGTATTGCAAGCCCCTGTGAGGCCAGGTGTGAAATAACAGTGACAGATGTAAATGATTGTTGGATACAGCAGGTATAAATCATGCATGGCAGCCAGACTGCATGTAGAACTCCATTTGTACCTCCCCTCTGGGCATGAGCCCATTGATATATGTGCTGTGAAAGGAAGAGGAGTTGTATATAAGACTCTGCTGGGTATGTTACAAATAGGAACTTGAGCCCTTGGATGCACTGAGCTCCGCACCTCCAGCGCCACGTCTGCAGCAAATGAAATGATGTGCTCCATGAGAGCTCAGATTGACATTGGCCTTCCATCATGGAGCCACTGACAGAAGAAGAAATGAGGCATGAGCCTCCATTATCCTCCCACACCAGTGTCCCCTGGAGGATTCAGTGGCTGGAACTGGGATATTCTGACAAGCCTCACTCCTGTGGTGTCTCCTTAGTATACATAGTGGGCTGTTGACCTAATTCTATGCACAGGTGCAGCAATTGCAGGAATACCAGAAACAGCTGTAATTAAGGATGCAGAATGGTTTCCATTCTAAGTCCCTGGTTAAATATGCTGATAACTTTTCTGATTGTTCCCCTTCCAAGATGAGATTTTCCAGTCTTTGTCTCCACTCAAGGGCGATTTTTATTTCTAAGTTGGAGCTAAAATGGTTCATCAGTTTGCAAGAACAAGGAAACTGCATGGAAATATCCTTTTCCTCTGATCAGCCAATTCTTGTGACTTTTTCCCCAGATGCCTTTGATAAATTTGTAGAGTTAATTTTTGTAAATTGGTAGAATTAATCCTCACTGAGACAGATTTTTGAGTTCTGTGGTGGAAAAGTTTGAGTTCTGTGATGTGGATTTGACTGAGTTATGAGCCTGAGAAATGCACTCTGTGCATGCCCAGTACATGGTGAATGGCAGTGGTAAGCTTGGAAAGGAGTGACATTCACCCCAGTTAGGAAGGGCTACCCAAGGGCTAGGCACCACTTAACTCTTGAGAACTTAAGGAGGGCATTGAACTTGTGCTGATCCCCTGCACAGATGAGGGTTTCATCCAAAGTGCCCAGTTTCAGCTGCATGCCTAACTTAGCTACACAATATGCAAAAGCTCAAGAAAGGTCTAACTCCATAGTTACTTGCATTGCATCTCAGGACAGCAGTGCTGCTGGCTGCAGTGATGGCATATATGTAACAATGCCCCTGATTTGCTCACTTGTAGGGACTGAACCTGGGAACTTTGGATCTTTTGAGCTTCTACTGCTTGGGCTAAAGGAGTAGATCCAGTAAAGCAGCCTCATCGGCCTCTGTACTTGGTCTAGCCTCCAGAGGGAGACAAGGAACCACGCCACATTAGTATGGGATACACACAGATACTGGGTGCTGAGTGAATTAGTACATACCTCAGACTGGAGAAACAAGGACTTACTCTAGAGAAACACTAAGTCAAAGATACACTGGACCATTATGACAATGGAAATAGTGTAAGTATACAGGGACAAAATATAATATTAGAAGATATTCTCAATATGTATCCAAGGTTGTAGAAAAATAGTGTCTGATGTTATATATATTGTATCGTTTGAGACACAGTATGTGATCATAAAGGTTGTATCACAGTGCATGCTCACAATAGGGCAGAGTTTAGGTTGTATAGGCAACCTTCACTGTGTCATTGCCTGCATCTGAGTGCTTAATTGTAAGGTAATGGGTCACCCCTGAACTAAAGTATGATTAAGCCACATGTAGTGATGAGTCATTCGGCTCCAGCCAATCCCCAAGCCAGGAGCTGGTCTGGTGATTCTCAGGGCAGATATATAAGCCTCACAGGCAAAACAGTGACTCAGTGTCACTTTGTCGCTTGAAATGTTTCTCTGCCTGACAGTGGCAACACATACCACAGACCTTCACATGCTTTTGCTCCTGTCCCAGCCCTGTTCCTAGTGCAGCTCCAGTCTAGCTCTTGCTCCGCCTTATTCCAGCCCTGCTTTGGACTCCTTATTCTGGCTCTGACCACTAGTCCTGACTACCAGCTCTCTGACCACTAGGCCTGAGTTGCCCCTGAATGCAGATTGGGATGGGGGTATTTTAACTGGAAATGGAACATGTCTGAGAGAAAGAAACGTTTCCTTTGCTTGCGGCTTATTATTTCAGCTCCGTTCAATCCGAGCCGCTGAGGCTGTTGGGCGACTGTTACCTCTGTGCCCTTGTGCCGTTAAGCCTGTCAAATGGCCTTTATGTTTGTTTGTGACGGGCTGGATGCCAGTGTGGCACCGCCACAGCCTGCAGTCCATAAATCAGTGCACTCCTCAAACCTCTCACGCCACTGTCATTTCAGACATGCAGGCTTCCACCTCCTTTGATTTAAAGGTCCGCCCAGACCTGATAGCCTTCAGCAAAAAAGGTGCCAAAAGCGGACTCTGCGGGAGGTGGCAGGGAGGACATTTGCTAATGACATGAGCCATGATTTGTGTTTCTCTCAACGGACCACAGTGAAAAAAAGACCACGGGGAGATCAGAGCTCAGAAGTGTCCACAGGTAAATGCCTACAGTAGAGAGGCCTTAAAGGGAAGCTGTTAAGTTCTAAAACCTAGGCTAAGTAATGAACAAATAACAGAAGGGAACGGAAGCTAGACAGTATGATAGTAAAATGAATAATAAAACTTTCTTGAAATCATTAAAAACATTAACTATCAGTTTTGATTGTGAGCTTGCTGAGGCAGTGACTGTGTCTTACTCCATGTGTATGTCCAGCACCTAGCACACTAGGATCCTGATCTGAGTTGTAGCCGCACCATAATAAAATAATGATGAGAAAAACAACACAGCTAAAGACACTTTTGGAAATACAGCAGATCATGTTTATCTGGCATGGGGATTTTGCTCCCCACAGAATTCTGAAAGGGCAAAGGCCAGAAGCTTTGTTCCGTAGAAAGAGGGAACCGTGTTGGCACTTGGAATGGTTATTGCTAAGCCACTGGCTGGCAGCCCCTAGACTGTGGAAAAGCAGAGCTGTCTGTGACCCCAGGCTCACCGAATCAGGAGGTTTTTAAAATATTCCTGGGATATCTTGGGAACCAGAGTGTCTTCATGATGTCCTGGCACTGAATTATGGTTTAGCTGCCTGATGTGTAAATTTACGTGGAGCTGGACAATTGTCCACAGAGCTGAGGAGTAGCTATGCCAGATAATCTCAGCACTAACATGCTTCAGAATCTCCTCCCAGATTCACCTTCCTCTGATGATCAGATTAAAGTGGCTGAGAATTGTTCTTATGCTGATCCCACCCACTTTGGGTCATCCCAAGATCCCTCTACAATATTGTGGGGGGCAGGGTTGAGGGAAGAGGCAGGCTTTCTTCTAACCCAGATAACATGTGCATCAGGAGTCACATCCAGTACTGGAAGATGGAAGCATCCCAGACAATCAGGTGTGTGTGTGGGGGAATGAATCATGTTTTAATGAGCAGTAATTATTGTATAATTTAGCCTTTATTAAGGTTATTAAGGGACTAGAGCACCGTCTACCAGCATACTCATTCAAGCAGTGATTGCTTTTAAAACATTAGGCTTTCAAAGCATGGAAAAGGAATGGACCCCAGGCCTCATTCTCTCCTGCCCTACAGCGCCTGTGGTCATTCACACCTGGGCGCCAAGGGAATGCATAGCTGCCAACTGGAACTGCTCACTTCACATCCACTGTGCACTCTCTGGCCCTGATCCTTAGCACTGGCTAAGGAGTGCTTGGCTCAGATAAGGAGGTGGAAAGATGGTCTCTGGGCCACATTAAGACAATCTGCAGCCCTTAGGTGTTGTTCTTTGCATTAAAGCATCAGGAAGTTGGATTTAACAATTGAATCATTCCTTTATTCAAAGACTGCATAACGCAGCAACAGCGGCTGTCGTCTGTCTGCAGGGCCCTGATCTACCTTTGCAGTCTATGTATCCCACATTGCTACTGAAAGGGTTAACTGGAGTGAGAGCGCTCAATGAAAGCACCTACTTTCACCTGGAGGGTGGACCAGGCCCAACTGAAGAGAAAGCCCAACTGGGAGAGGAGGTGGGTCCTGAGCATAGCGGGAGGAAGCCTGCATGAGATGAAGGCTTGGAGCAATTCTGCAGACCCTCTGGGGTTCTGGAAAATGGAGGACAGGCAGTAAGCCCAGGGAGGGATTGAGGGAAAGGGCCTTGAAGGAAGGCCAAGGTAGAGAGAGGTCCAGAAGCAGCAAGTAGTCTGAGGGAGCAGACCATATCTTCTGGTCAAGGGGCCCTGGACTGGAGCCTGGAGGAGAGGGAGGGCCTACAGTGGGAAAGGTGGTGAAGAAACACCCTGCAAGCGAGAGAAGGACTATTAAATTTGGAGCCAGACCTCAGGGAGAAAGCCCTGGGAGGGGTTGCTCTGCACAAGAGCTGGGAGGATGACCCTACCAAGCTCGGGAAGGGGGTATGAGTCTGCGGAGAAGTGAGCCCATTAGGGTGCCACCTTTGTAATTTCTGGTAACCAGACACCTGAGGCCCAGCCCCACCATACCCGTGCTCCACCTCTTCCCCCGAGTCCTGTGCGCTCCTCTTCCTCCCTGTTACTCGCTGCATCATCTCAAGGAGACTGCCTGCAGGTAGGAGGTGGCCCTGGCTGAGCAGTGGCTGGCGTGGGTTAATGACCTGGTGCCTCCTCCTGCCCTGTGGTAACCAGACTTTTGGTTCAGGAGCCATTAATGGTTGCCAAGTCCATGAAAACTGGGCACTTGGCAACTCTAAATGGCACCCGGATATAGAAACCAAAAACTGGCTAAAAACCAGATGAGTGGCAGCCCTAGAGTCCATGTGGGGGTGAAGAGTTAGGTCTAGCTGAGCTTAGTTTATTGGATCTTTGTCTACCCTGAAAGAGGAGGGATTAAAGATGATCCAGCTGAAGGGCTGAGTCACAAGAAGAGGCAGAGCACAGCAGGGATGGGAACCACTGTCAGCATGCGGCGCTAGAGGAAGAGAACCTGCTATGCCTCGCCCAGCCACAAGGGGGTGCATCTATGGTGAGTCAACTGTTCCACCCAGTCCCACCTTCCAATATGGTCTCTACAGGCAAAGCCCACCCAGTCCTTACACAATGACAGGTGCTCCCGACACATCCTCCCCACCCCCCGACCCCTCCCACGGGGCCCCTACAGCCTTAAGCTCATTCTGTGACCCCCCACCCCACATCTGCTGAGTGTCTGATGGGGTGGTGGTTGGAGGGGGGCACCATAACTGTTTGGAATGACTGGGGCCTCACTCCTCCCTGGGCAATTGCTCCACGTGCTCAGAGGTCTTTCCTGGCAAAGGGAGGATGCAGCTCCACCCACCTGGACAGAGAACTCTGGTGGGAGCCCTGGCTGACACCTCCTTAGCAGAGCAATGACAGCTTGTCAGCTGGGAGGGGCCCCCATTCTGCTGGGGAGGTGTTCACAGCAGTTCCTAAAACAGCAGGTTTCAGAGATCGCTGCCCATTGACATACACAGGTCAGTCCTCCCCTCTCCGACCTATTGCCTCAGGCTGCCTGCAGACTCAGGCAGGCATCACTGGGATAGATACGCCTGGGTCCCACACAATCATGAGGGCTAGAAACATAATATTTTAAAATGGCGGCTGAGATTCTGGCATTCCCGTGTGACTCCAGAAGCCAGGCTGGAGGTCCATTAGTGCTTCTGGGTATTCTTTCCCCAAGTCCTACTTCCTGGTGCCTTGCCATCAATCCTCACCTAGATGAAAGAGAGAAATGCTTGCTCCCGCGTGAGCTCGGGGCTAATGACGTTCCATTACTGGGCAGCAAGGGTACTGAGCGGTGCGGTAGGTAATGCTTCCCAAAGGGCCTAGCGTACCATTTCCATGCTGCCTCGGCTCACCATGCTGAGGAGCAGCAAGCGGGCTCAGCGCTCTGCCCCAGGGTGGGCTGGAAGCTTTGAAGTAGGCTGTTTTGGTTGAGTTCTGTCTGCTCCCTGCAGTGCTTGAAACGACTGTGACATGGGTGGGACAGCGCCGACAGCCACCTGGCTCGAGGCAGTAGAGAAACGCCATGTGCGCTTGCATTCACACAACAGAGCACAGGCACAAACTCACCCGGATTTCATTAGCCTGGCAGTAGAATTCCTGGGCCAGAACAGGCTTTAGCTCAGTGTCCGGAGAGCCCAGCCCTTTGGGCTGCTCATCAGCCTGCCATAGCACTGCACTCAGGGGGCAGCAGAACCATCCTTCAAAGAGCTGAAGGGCCAAGGATGTCCCTGGTGGAACTCCATGGAAGTGAATAGCATTAGATCAGTGAGAAATTTGTGCCAAAATATGTACTGGAGAACTTCTCCCCAGTTTAATTTAGAAATAGTCTAAGCCAAACCTGGGATTGGATTGACTCTGGGGTAAACAGGGCTGGTTCTAGGGGCAGGGTGTGACCTGGGCACTGACTTCCTGGGGGTTATTGTACCACTGGGTCTTTTATTTTTTTTCCATCCTCCCCCTTCCACCCCAGCTGGCCATCTTTGCATTTTTTCTCTGCTCTGATTGGCCGGCTTCTCTGTCTTTCCTTTTTTTCCCTCTCTGCCAGGGCTCTGAAAATGTTTTTCACCCTGGGCAGCAAAACAGTTAGAACCGCTGTTGGGACCAGAGGTTGAATATCTGAATCCCCATTCTGCAAATGGACCTGTCTTTACAATGAGTCACACTGAAACCCTGGATCTGGGTAGCCCAGCTTCAGGGTGTTTGAAATCCAGACCAGAATGGTTGATTTGGACCTGCCTCTAGTTTAAATAGATCTCAAAAAGCAAGAGTGAACATGAGTGCCACCCCAAGACATAGGATTTCTCTTGTCAGCATCTTCCCCTCTCAAATCACCAAACACAAGAGATATCCACTGGCTAATGTCCTCAAGGCTCTTTTTCACTGCATAATGCAGAGGGTGACAACACTGCCCTTCAAACACAGAGGAGCAGGAAAGCAGCTAACCTTCAAGCTGCTCAGATTTGGCAAGCCCCCACTTGGCATGGTCCTGGAAACCAAATACACGTTATACTGGGCTTGGGCTCTGTTCCCTCATGAAGGGAGTCGAGTTTCACACATTGTGACCCCCCCCTTTGGGATTTTCAGAGGTGTTAGATGAAACCTTTCATGAGTCTGACAATGTCTTAAGTGCTATTTTAAATCATGGGTTATCCTATAACATCTGGATGCTCCTCACTGCTCCCTTTATACGTGACAGCCTCCGCCCACAGCTGTAGCAAGCCATGGAATTCATCAAAAGTTTTCTCAGCACAACGTTTTCTTCTTACACACTAAAAAAGAAAAGCAGTACTTGTGGCACCTTAGAGACTAACAAATTTATTAGAGCATAAGCTTTCGTGAGCTACAGCTCACTTCATCGGATGCATCCGATGAAGTGAGCTGTAGCTCACAAAAGCTTATGCTCTAATAAATTTGTTAGTCTCTAAGGTGCCACAAGTACTGCTTTTCTTTTTGCGAATACAGACTAACACGGCTGCTACTCTGAAACCTGTCATTCTTACACACTAACCATCTGGCCTCGAGGTGGCATTGTTACTGTGTGGAAGGCAGAGAGAGCCGGGCTGTCACATCCACAGACATTTCATTTGCCTAATCTCTGTGATTCTCCAAAGCTGGGGTCATACCGTTCAGGACCGAGGTGTATAGATAGCATCCTGCAGGCTCCTCTTTAGTGCTACAGCAGTTGGTTTAGAAGAAAATAGGTCAGTTTGTGGCCCTGATCGAGCAGTCATTTAAAGGGGGCTTCCAAGCAGCCAGATACCACAGATCTTGAGAAGTGGGCTGGGGTTGGTGAAGGCCAAAATGTGTAAGCTTGAGCACCTAAAACCAGGCACCTCCATCCATTCGTGGGGCACCTAAATAAGTAGTCTGGATTTTTTCCCCTGAGGTGCTGAGCACCCGCTGATTTGATCGGGCGCGGTCAGTGAGGCACTCATCATCTCTGAAACCTAGGCCATTTAATTTAGGTCAGGGATCGGCAACCTTTGGCATGCGGCTCGCCAGGGTAAGCGCCCTGGCAGGCCAGGCTGGTTTGTTTACCTGCTGCATCTGCAGGTTCAGCCGATCGCAGCTCCCACTGGCCGTGGTTCGCCGTTCCAGGCCACTGGGGGCTGTGGGAAGTGGCGTGGGCCGAGGGATGTGCTGGCCGTTGCTTCCCACTGCCCCAATTGGCCTAGAGCGGCGAACCACAGCTAGTGGGAGCTGCGATTGGCTGAACCTGCGGACGCAGCAGGTAAACAAACCGGCCTGGCCCACCAGGGAGCTTACCCTGGCGGACTGCATGCCAAAGGTTGCCGATCCCTGATTTAAGTGCTTGAGGAAGATCCGTCTGGACTATTCTGGCCTAAATCCCTGGAGGAGGTTAGTCCATGCTGCTACTTTGCTGCAATGAACAGCCTAGCCCAGAGTCTACGCAGCTGAGTGCTGGATGAGAACTGTCTTATGAGAACGTAATAAATCTTAGAAAGTGGAACTGTCCAAACAGCCTGATGCACGTATCCTTTGCTTAGTTGATCTTTACTTTACCCCTTCTGCTTTCCCTCCACATTCTTCGGTTGCTTCTGTCTCCCCACGCAGATCTACCATGGGTCTCTTGGCCTTGGTAACTGTGCTCTTCACATTGTCCTCCTCCCTTGGCCCATTCTTCCTCAGGTTGTGTGTAAACTTCTAGTTCGGCAGAGGAGCCCTTTGCTTTTCTAGATCTCCATGGTGCCCTCTACTTCTGTGAACCACAAGGAGCCTCCGGCTGGGGTTCATGGCTATTGGCAGTGGGGCTAAAGAATGGAAGAGGGAGTGCACAGCATCCACTGACCTTCAGAACTTCCTCTGTGTGAGCTCCGTAGGTCTCCAGCTCAGGAAGGGGGAGAGGAGGAGGCAGAAGGAAGCTTGGAGGGACCAGATTCTCACCCCCTGTCAAACCTACAGTGCAAAGCAATGTTAGTAAGAGCCAGTGCCGTCCCCCTTCACACCATGGAAACCCCAACAAGGAGCCTCCAGGGGCAGCCTCCATTCAGGGCCACCCCTGGCAGCATGACTTCTGCAGGAGACATTGCTCTCCTGTGCCTCTATGTGCATATCCTTTGCTTCTGCTAGGAACACCCCTTCCCCAAGTCTACCTAGCTCTCAGGGCTCCAATGGTCTGGGGAAGAGTGTGGCCTTACCCTGCTGCCACTTCTGCATAGCCACCACCCACCCATTCAAAGAACTAGAAGGCAGCTAAAAATCTCTACACGGGAATAATCCAGACGGGGAGAATGAGGTTTTTAGTCTCTGTCAGGGTTCCCTCCCCACTCTGAACTCTAGGGTTCAGATGTGGGGATGCACATGAAAGACCCCCTAAGCTTATTTCTACCAGCTTATGTTAAAAACTTCCCTTCCTTGTCCTTGGATGGGTACTGCTGCCACCACTAAGTGAGTTAGACAAAGATTCAGGAAAAGAACCACTTGGAGTTCCCGTTTCCCTAAAATATCCCCCCAAACCCCTTCACCCCCTTTCCTGGGGAGGCTTGAGAATAATCTACCAACCAAATAGTTAAACCAGATTCTTAAAAAACAGAACTTTATTATAAAGAAAAAAAGTAAAAGAAGCACTCTGTAAAATCAGGATGAAAGGTAACTTTACTGGGTAATCAAATTCAAAACACAGAGGATTCCTCTCTAGGCAAAACTTTAAAGTTACAAAAAACAGGGATAAACCTCCCTCTTAGCACAGGGAAAATTCACAAGCTAAAAACAAAAGATAATCTAATGTACCTTGACTTATTTACTTACTCTTTTTTCAATATTGCGACTCATTTTAGGATGATTTTAGGAGAAGGAGTTTTCTGACCTGATGCTTCTCCGCTTCCCCAGAGAACACACAAAAACAAAGAGCACAAACAAAGCCTTCCCCCCATCCCAGATTTGAAAGTATCTTCTTTCCCCATTGGTCCTTTTGGTCAGTTGCCAACCAGGTTATTTGAGCTTCTTAACCCCTTACAGGTAAGGAGGAATTCTAGGCTACTCTTAGCTGTATGGTTATGACAGTCTCCCTCGGTTTCCCTGAGCTTCTCTACCAATGGGGAAGTGCAGCAGAGAGCATGAACATCATTTTAAAGCAGGCTGGGACCTTGTAACCCTTCCCCCAGCGAGCCATGAGCCCTTGGCAATAAAATACTGCCCCTTCCAAGGCCTGCCTGGGGGAGAAAACATATTTATAAATGTCTGGGAGATGGATCAGACACTCAGTTCAGACGTGTTACAGATCCCCACTGCTTTATGAATGCAGCCTTTCCCCTTGTCTCCGAGTACAGTTCCTGTTCCCTGGACCAAAAAACAAACAAAAAAATCCAAATCAAGTTCTTGTGATCCTACTGGCTGCAAATGCTGCCTTTGCTTTGCATGCTGCATTTGTTTCTGCTTTCCTGTGTAGTTGGAGCCAACAGGGCAATGTTGAGCCCGGTTTGAATCCCCACATCGGAACTTGCTCCTATGGCTTCAGTTTTGAGCCAGACTTGGAGCGGGTCTGTTGTAAATTTCCAGTTTGGATGCAGCTGCAATCTTGCCAGAAGGGCTGTACTTGGGAGATTGTGGCCCCAGGTGAGGAAGAGTTCAGGGAGCAGAGGGGGATTATGCTGCTGCCATGTGGGGTTGCAAAGGAAATGTTTTGTTGTTAAGGCACTGGCTTGGGGGACAGCAGATATTGGTTCAATTCTCAGCTCTGCTACAGGCTGACTGTTACCTAGAGAAATTCACTACTCTCTGTGCCTCCATTCCCCATCTGTAAAGTCCTTCCTCTCCCACCCTTGGTCTGTCTTTCTATTTAGGCTGTAGGCTCTCCAGGTCAGGGGCTGCCTCCTGCTGTGTGTCTATATAGTACCTAGCACAATGGGTGTAATAATCATTAAATGATTGATGAGAACAGCTCTTGGGGGTCTTGGTGCTATCCGGTCCAAACTCACATTCCGCCTCCAGCCTGAATCCTAGCCTAAAGCTAAGCCGGATCTGAATCTGAATCACCTCCCCCGTGCCTCTCTAATTACTTCTGTGCACATTATTTCGGTGCTATCTCTTCAGGGGCTTATTATACCTGTACATGTTACATCCACCTCTTGTCTCTGCCCTAGGCAAAGCTCTTCTACCAGACCTGCACCCACAGCACTGTAAGGATGGGTATAGTCATGCTGCAGTAGGCATGGCCAATTGATTATAACTGGCCAGAGATTACTTGGAGCAATGCTATTGAATTCAGTACATTTCTCCCTTGGTTCTATTGAGTGCAATCATGAGCTGTGTAACTGATATCTTGTGGCAAGGCATTTTGGGGGCATTGCTAGGGGCATGCCTCAAGGAGATTCAACGGCAGGCTGGAGAAGATGAGTTTCTACCAAGATTTATTTCCTACCCAAAGATTGCCCAGGGAAGCTGTGTAAACCTCTTCTGTTTGTGGAACAAATACTGCAAGAGTTACTGCTGTGACCCGCCCCTCCCCCCACACCGGGCAATTGCCTGTGCCCTTGCTACTCAGAAGCCTTGATATGCACCTGGCAGATTTATGGCTCACTGAAACCAATCCCTCATTATCTTCCAGCAGCCCTGAATAAAGGAAACTTTTGGCTAAAAAATAAACCCAGTGCCATGTACATTGCATGCAAGGGTTGGATTGAGATAGAAAAGCACAGACCTGGAGGGCTGTCTTCTGTTCCTATATGTGTCTTGCTCACCCTGAGCAACCCTTTATATTCTGGTTGTACAAGGCAGATGACCCAGCTTAAAGTGGGTAGCAGATGTATTACAGTAGAGCAAAGAGGAATAACTTGTTAGCAGCATATGTCAGTCCGCATGTGGTCAGGCCATTGGGAGCTGCGGGTATTGCATGTCTCAAGCTGAGGTCTGCTCTTGGCACAAAAGTTGCACCAGTTCAACTAAAATTGAGGCAAACTTCCTGTGTGGATGCTCTTAATCTGATTTGACCATGGCTTATACCAATTTAGCTAAAGTCAGCAAAGACTCAACTTAAGCTAGATGGATATTAGCCAGAAGTAATTCAAATTAAGTGTCCATACAGGGTTATGCAATGGTTAAAAGAAGCAGATTGTAAAACACAAGTTTTGTTTAACTGGTGCAATTTTGGGAGTAGACTGGGCCTAAATAAGGTTGTATGAGAGACCTCCAAAGGAGACCCATGGAGTGAAATCCTGGCCCTGTTGAAGCCAGTTGCAGCTTGCCATTCACTTCAGGAGGGCCTGGATTTCTCCATAGTGTGGTGGCACACAATAGTAGTGATCTGTGGCACTCTTCCCTCTTGGTCATGGTACCATGGGTGCAAGGCTGCCTTTGGGTGATGCCTTTTCTGCCCTCCACCCTGACCACTTATGGTCCTTACAGCCCTACTGTAACTTTTTACAAGAGCAGTTGTCTTGGGCAAAAGCCATCCAGGGAGCTACATTCAAACTAGGAAAGCTTGCTCCTAGCTTCAGGTGGATTCATTATTCTGCAGGATACCGTTTGGAGGCTATTACATTTTCTCCAATTATAGCTGCGTTTCAATGATCCTTGTCGGGGTCTCTATGGTTTTGTCTGCATAGCTTTCCTAGTGCCTTGGGATTTTAGCTGAAAGGTGCTATATAAATGTCAGTTATTAGAAAATATATACTATGAATGTGATTCTCCTCTCACATATACCAGTTTTACATTGGTGCAACTTCATTGCAGTGGAGTTAACTCATTTGATAGTGATGTGAGCAGAGAATCAGGCTCTGTGTGTGTCTACAATGCATGTAATAATACAGCAGAGGGTATACGGCTTTTATTTGTGGGTGGGCAGCTGTGCTGACACTATTTGTCAACTGGGAATCCCAGTGCAGGGTTTTGCAATATCATTCGCTTATTACCTTGGCACTTCTTGCTTTCAGGAAGGGGAAGATATAGTTGAATCTTGCAATAATGGGTCAAAATGTACCTCAGCATTACAAAGCCAAATGAAAGCTTTGTTGCACAAACAAGTGACTTATTTGTCAAGTTGTTTTGTTTATGAACAGATAGGCTGAATGGTGCGCTATGAATGGAAGCTAAGGGAAACCAGGGCACTTTACTTTGGAGAGAAGGTGGTTTAATGGGGCGGGTCCTGGCATGGGAGTCGGGGGACATGGGTTCTATTCCTGGCTCTATCACCAACCTGGTGGGTGACCTTGGCCAAGTCTCTTCTCTTCTCTGGGCCTATATTTCCCCTGGCTCTGCCTTGTTTTTAGACTGTAAGTTCTTTGGGGTCAGGGTCGTCTCTCACTATGTGTATGTACAGCACCTAGCACCATGGAGCCCTCAGGATGCCACCACCATACAAATAATAACTTTACAAACAAGAATCACAGCACTACTAGCTGCAGTACTTCTGGAGGGAGAGCAGTCAGCTCTAGACCCTACCAGCTGGGGCTAGGAAAGGACACCAGAGCAAACCACTTACTCCTACAAGCCATACGGTGGGATTGGTTAAGAGCATTACAAGTGCGGCATTAGCTTATTTTTTCAGGCCTCAGTTGGAAGAGGCAGTAAATAGTAGGGAACTAAATTCCATTTCTCAGATGTACAAAGGACTGACTTAAGCCCACCAAGCTTTGAACTTCTGGCATTGGCAAGTCTAGGTAGAATGAATGACATGCTTAGGCTATGTCTACACTACGAAATTAGGTCGAATTTATAGAAGTCGTTTTGTAGAAAAAGTTTTTATACAGTGATTGTGTGTGTCCCCACACAAATGCTCTAAGTGCATTTAGTTGGCATTTAGTCGGTGGAGTGCGTCCACAGTACCGAGGCAACCGTCGACTTCCGGAGTGTTGCACTGTGGGTAGCTATCCCACAGTTCCCGCAGTCTCCGCCGCCCATTTGAATTTTGGGTAGAAATCCCAATGCCTGATGGGGCAAAAACATTGTTGCGGGTGGTTCTGGGTACATATTGTCAGATACCCCCTTCCCTCCCTCCTTCTGTGAAAGCAACGGCAGAAAATCGTTTCGCGCCTTTTTTCCTAGGTTACCCATGCAGACGCCATACCACGGCAAGCATGGAGCTCGCTCAGCTCACTGTCACCGTATGTCTCTTGGGTGCTGGCAGACGCGGTACTGCATTGCTACACAGCAGCAGCTCATTGTCTTTTGGCAGCAGACAGTGCAGTATGACTGGTAGCCATCGTGGCCGTAGTCCAGGGTGCTCTTTTAGCCGACCTTGGTGAGGTCGGTCATGGGTGCTTGGGCAAACATAGGAGTGACTCAGCCAGGTCATTTCCTTCTAAGTTTCATCTCATGGCGATTCAGTCCTGCCGGCAGTCCTACTGCACTGTCTTCTAATGAGCAGCCAGGAGACAATGATGGCCAGCAGTCATACTGCACCGTCTGCTGCCAGCAAGATGTATAAAGATAGATGAAGTGGATCAAAACAAGAAATAGACCAGATTTGTTTTGTATTCATTTTCTCCCCCCTTCCTCTCTCCCTCTGTGAAATCAACAGCCTGCTAAACCCAGGGTTTTGAGTTCTATCCGTGAGGGGGCCATTCTGTTTCTCCTTGATGCAAAGCCACCTCCCTTTGTTGATTTTTATTCCCTGTAAGCCATGTTGTCAGTCGCCCCTCCCTCCATCAGAGCAACGGAAGACAATCATTTGGTGCCTTTTTTCAGCGCAGACACCATAGCACTGGGAACATGGAGCCCGCTCAGATCACCGCAACAATTATGAGCAAGATAAACACTGCACACGTTATCCAGCAGGATATGCAGAACCATAACCTGCAAGAAAAGCGAAACCAGGCGAGGAGGAGGCGATGTCAGCGCAGTGACAGAAGCGATGAGGACATGGACATAGACTTCTCACAAAGTACGGGCACCTGCAATGTGCACATCATGGTGTCAGTTGGGCTGGTTCATGACATGGAATGCCGACTCTAGGTATGGAAAACAAGCACAGACTGGTGGGACTGCATAGTGTTGCAGGTTTGGGATGATTCCCAGTGGCTGCGAAACTTTCGCATGCGTAAGGGCACTTTCATGGAACTTTGTGACTTGCTTTCCCCTGCCCTGAAGCGCAAGAATACCAAGATGAGAGCAGCCCTCACAGTTCAGAAGCGAGTCGTGATAGCCCTCCGGAAGCTTGCAACACCAGACAGCTACTGGTCAGTCAGGAATCAATTTGGAGTGAGCAAATCTACTGTGGGGGCTGCTGTGATGCAAGTAGCCAACACAATCACTGAGCTGCTGATATCTAGGGTAGTGACTCTGGGAAATGTGCAGGTCATAGTGGATGGCTTTGCTGCAATGGGATTCCCTAACTGTGGTGGGGCCATAGAAGGAACGCATATCCCTATCTTGGCATCGGAGCACCAAGGCAGCCAGTACATAAACCGTAAGGGGTACTTTTCAATGGTGCTGCAAGCACTGGTGGATCACAAGGAACGGTTTCACCAACATCACCGTGGGATGGCCAGGAAAGGTACATGATGCTCACATCTTCAGGAACTCTGGACTGTTTCAACAGCTGCAGCAAGGGACTTACTTTCCAGACCAGAAAATAATGGTTGGGGATGTTGAAATGCCGATAGTTATCCTTGGGGACCCAGCCTACCCCTTAATGCCATGGCTCATGAAGCCATACACAGGCACCCTGACAGTAATCAGGAGCTGTTCAACTAGAGGCTGAGCAAGTGCAGAATGGTAGTAGAATGTGCATTTTGGCATTTAAAAGCATGCTGGCCCAGTTTACTGACTCGGTTAGACATCAGCAAAACCAATATTCCCATTGTTATTATTGCTTGCTGTGCACTCCACAATATCTGTGAGTGTAAGGGGGAGACATTTATGGCGGGGTGGGAGGTTGAGGCAAATCGCCTGGCCACTGATTATGCGCAGCCAGACACCAGGGCGGTTAGAATAGTACAGGAGGGCTGCGGTGCGCATCAGAGAAGTTTTGAAAATCAGTTTCAGGAATGGCCAGGCTACGGTGGGAAAGTTCTGTTTGTTTCTCCTTGATGGAAGCCCCCCCACCCCCCAGGTTCGCTCTATTTTCCTGTAAACTAAGCACCCTCCCCTCCACTCTTTGATCACAGCTTGCAGAGGCAATAAAGTCATTGTTGCTTCACATTCATACATTCTTTATTTATTCATCACACAAATAGGGGGATAACTGCCAAGGTAGCCTGGGAGGGGTGATGGAGGAGGGAAGCACCGGGTGGGGTGGTGGAGGAAGGAAGGACAAGGCCACACAGCACTTTAAAACTTATTGAATGCCAGCCTTCTGTTGCTTGGGCAATCCTCTGGGGTGGAGTAGCTGGGTGGCCAGAGGCCCCCCCACCGCATTCTTGGGTGTCTGGGTGAGGAGGCTGTGGAACTTGGGGAGGAGGGCGGTTGGTTACACAGGGGCTGTAGCGGCGGTCTGTGCTCCTGCTGCCTTTCCTGCCACTCAACCATACACTGGAGCATATGAGTTTGAACCTCCAGCAGCCTGAGCATTGACTGCTGCCTTCTTTCAGGAAGCTGACGCCACCTACTATCTTCAGCCCGCCACCTGTCCTCGCAGTCATGTTGTGTTTTCCTGCACTCTAAGATTGTCTGCCTCCACGTATTTTGCTGTGCTCTGTCAGTGTGGGAGGACAGCATGAGGTCAGAGAACATTTAATCGCGAGTGCATTTTTTTAGGCTTCTAATCTTCGGTAGCATCTGGAGAAGGAGAAGGAGAAACATATGCAGCTGGTGGAGGAAAAAAAAGGGAGAGTGGTAGTTAAAAAGACACATTTTATAGAACAATGGGTATGCTCTTTCACGGTAAACCTTGCTGTTAACATTACATAGCACATGTGCTTTCATTACAAGGTTGCATTTTGCCTCTTATTGAGGGTCTGCCGGTTTGGTGTGAGAGATCACTCACGCAGGGCCGGGCAGCAGAATTTGGCTTGCAGGCAACCATGGTAAGCCACAGTCTTTTGGCTTCTTTAACCTTCATAACATGTGAGAATGGTTTCAAACAGCAGCGCTCTCTTTTCTCATATGAAGTAGCTATGGGGTTGGCCATTAAAATGGGTTGGCAATGTAAAAGGAGGGGCTGCGGTTTCCGGGTTAACATGCAGCACAAACCCAACTAACCTCCCCACCCACACCCACACACACACACTTCTCTGGGATGATGGCTTCACCCCTCCCCGCACCGCATGGCTAACAGCTGGGACATTTCTGTTCAGCCACAGGCAAACAGCCCAGCAGGAACGGCCACCTCTGAATGTCCGCTTACTAAAATCACCCTGTTTCAACCAGGTGACCATGAATGATATCACTCTCCTGAGGGTAACACAGACAGATAAAGAACGGATGTTGTTTGAATGCCAGCAAAAACCGGGTCCATATGCTACAATGCTTTGTTCTGCAATGATTCCTGACTACGTGCTACTGGCCTGGCGTGGTAAAGTGTCCTACCATGGAGGATGGAATAAGGCTGCCCTCCCCAGAAATCTTTGGCAAAGGTGTTGGGAGTACCTCCAGAAGAGCTTCATTGAGATGTCCCTGGAGGATTTCCACTCCATCCCCAGACACGTTAATAGACTTTTCCAGTAGCTGTACTGGCTGCGAATGCCAGGGCAAATGAATCATTAAACACACTTGCTTTAAACCATGTATAATATTTACAAAGGTACACTCACCAGAGGTCCCTTCTCCGCCTTCAGGGTCCGGGAGCCCGCCTTGGGTGGGTTCGGGGGGGTACTGGGTCCAGGTCCAGGGTGATAATCAGATCTTGCTGTTGGGGAAACCAGTTTCTCCACTTCCTTGCTGTGAGCTATCTACAACCTCCTCCTCCTCCTCATCTTCCTCTCCCCCAAAAGCCACTTCTGTGTTGCCTCCCACTCCTTGGACAGAGTCAAAGCACAGGGTTGGGGTAGTGGTGGCTGAACCCCCTAGAATGGCATTCAGCTCATTATAGAAGCGGCATGTCTAGGGCTCTGAACTGGAGCGGTCATTTGCCTCTCTGGTTTTTTGGTAGGCTTGCCTGAGTGCCTTAATTTTCATGTGGCACTGCTGTGGGTCCCTGTTATAGCCTCTGTCCTTCATGCCACTGGAGATTATTTCAAATATTTTGGCATTTTGTCTTTTCGAACGGAGTTCTGCCAGTACGGATTCGTCTCCCCATACAGCGATCAGATCCCGTACCTCCTGTTCAGTCCATGCTGGAGCTCTTTGGCGATTCTGGGACTGCATGGTCTCCTGTGATGATGAGCTCCGCATGGTAACCTGTGCAGGTGAGCTCGCCATGCTGGCCAAACAGGAAATGAGATTCAAAAGTTCGTGGGCCTTTTCCTGTCTACCTGGTCAGTGCATCTGAGTTGAGAGCGCTGTCCAGAACGGTCACAACTGAGCACTCTGGGATAGCTCCCGGAGGCCAATACCGTTGAATTGCATCCACAGTATCACAAATTTGACCTGGCAAGGCCGATTTCAGCGCTAATTCCCTTGTCGGGGTGGAGTAAGGAAATCGATTTTAAAAGCCCTTTAAGTCGAAAAAAAGGGCTTCATCATGTGGATGGGTGCAGGGTTAAATCGAGATAATGCTGCTAAATTCGACCTCAACTCCTAGTGTAGACCAGGCCTTAGACTACTAAGCCATTCCTTAGTCACCTCAGCTGTTTATTTATCTGTGTTTAAACTGCCCAAGTACACAATTGCAGCTGGAGTGGCAGCAGCTACAATTAATATTGCATAATATTTTCCATTCTAACCCCCTGTTTTCAGACAGTCAGAACTTTCTGAAACTTTCTCTGTTTGGGCTGAAATGTTCCAGGCTTGATGTCTAAAACTGAACTTTTTTTTTTTTTTAATTTGAGTGAAAACAGTTCTTCTTTGCGCTCAAAAACAATGGAAAAAATCCCCCTGTGCACTCACATATTCTTGCAACCTATTTTGGATAGCTCTAATGCTGAAAGAATAGGGGGTAGGAAGTGGAAATGCAGCAAAGAGCTAGCCCTCACTGAGAAATGTCTTGGAACATTCCAGTGGAAATTCATTTTGATGTGGCAGGAGTGTTTTAAAAATCTCATTGGGTGCAATCAATTTTGCATGATGGCATTTAGCTCATAGCAAGCTCAGCTTTAGCTTTATAGAATCATAGGGTTAGAAGGGACTGCAAGACTCATCTAATCTAACCCCCTGCCAAGATTGGGATTCAGGCAATCCTGGTGTCATCCTTAGTTCTCTGCATGTTGCGGGGAAGTAATCTGCACCAGCTCTTTACCTGGCACAGACCACTTGCTGGGAACACAAGGCGTGTGTGAATGGACTTTGGATATAGTGATGTCTATGTTCTTTGGTGGTCCTGGTTTAAAGACAGATTCTTTTAAACCCTTAAGTGCCCCAGGACATCTAGTTAAGAGGCGCAATGCTGATGGAACCATCATAGGAGGCCATGGGTATTGGTGAGGTGGAAAGACCATGGCATTCAATGTGTTCTCATAGCTTTGTTTCACCTCTTCTCATGCCTGACACTTACATCTCAGCTGGGGCCACTTTAATGAATCAGTTTACCAGCATATTATTATTAGAAACTGTTTTCAGTTCAATTAAGATCTTGCAATGTGTCAGTTGTGCCCATAAAAGTGAACGGAGTCTCATTTCTTCTTTATTAGGAGGTTTGTTGGAAGATTGAAAAGTTAGCTTAGAGGCACTAATGATGATGATAGCACTTAGGGTTCCCAGCTGAGAGCAGGGCCTTATTGTGCTAGACACTGTATGGACACCTACTCAGACACTCCCTGTCCCTAACTGCTTACAAGGGGTAGGTGACTTGTTCAAGGTCACTTGGCAGGTCATAGCAAAACCAGGCTTCAAACCCATTTGAGTCGCAGTCCTGTATCCTTCCCGCTGGGCCACGGTGCTTCTTGAGGGAAGCTGTCTGAGTCAGTGGAGCCAACGGAGCTACTCTGACTTATGCCCACCGAGGAATTAGCTCTTTGTTGTTTTGAAAACCAAGAGGTTTGATTGTGACAAATTCCACCTTCCCTGCACAACTACACGCCACAAACACCAGGATGGTGGTCTCTAAATCCAGCGGGCCCTCTCCCCTGCAGTCTCAGCTAGATACAGTATTCCCCTCCCCGAGCCATCGGGGACAGGTGAGAGGGGCATGTTTCACTTTACGCCCCTCTAAAGCTGTTTCAACTCAGAGGACTGGCCAACAATGAATGCGGGTTTCTATAGGGGCCTAGTCTGCTAAGGCTCTGAAGTTCAGTTCAGGTTGGATGCATAGCCGGGGGTCTTCCAAACTTCTGACCATTATACCCCCCACCTCTACTCTTTCTACCTCCCCTTGTGCAAGGCTCAATCCTCTGGGCCCTGACAATGCAGAACAAGACACGTTCCAGCCGGGGCGCAGGAGAACTCACTTCCCCAGCAGGGCGACAACTGTTGTGTTGGCCAAGTCCTTGCTCCTTGCTGGAGTTGGAAATAAGGGACCAAGGCCTGATGTCAAATCTGAGCCTTTACAACACAGCAAAGAGCTGGGTTGGGCCACCAGTTGTCCGTCTGTCTGGAGAGGAGCCTGCCGAAGAGACAACAGCTTTGCTCATCTCTGGCATGGGTGGTGTTACACCAGGATTGAATGTGATCAGAGGAATCTTTGTCATCCTGGTCTGTGCTATGGTACCCTGAGAATGGAAACAGCAAGGGAATGGTCCCCAGGCAGAGGGGGACAGCAGGGAGAGCTGGGCTGAGCTGAACCATCCGACACATGACTCCAAGACTCTCCTCTTTTTGTTTGACTGAGTTCCCAGCAGGGCTGTTCAATTGGGGCCAGAAAGCAGATGAAAACTGGCTGCAATGGATAGACTATCACTCTGCGCTAGAGTGGGGTGAGGAAAACCCTCTTGGTCCTGGCTTCACCACTCTCCCGTGCCAGTTACTCATGCAAGAGCTGATTCTCAGGGAGCCACCCTTTTCCTGAAGGAGTGAAAGCTGAGACAAGGCTACCTGGCTCTTTGCAGCTGTCAGTTTCAGAAAGTGGGGGAGGGGTAAATATAATGATCCTCGTAGTACAGATGGGGAAACAGAGGCACAGAGAAGGGAAGTGACTTTCCTGAAAGCCATTCACAGCAGAGGTGGGAAGAGAACCCAGCTCTCTGACCCTCTTGTGCAGTACTATATGTTCTCCTCCTTCAGCCTGCAAGAGCTTCCAGAAATGGGTATACAAGGAGTGTCACAGCAATTCCCGCTAGATCTTGTAGGACTGGGTACAATATTGCCCTTCTTCTGTGCCCTTCTCCCCTTGCAAATGGCAATAGTTTGATGAAGATGATGGCAAGGTGGGGCTGGAAGGGAGCTCAAGAGGGCATCCAGTCCATCCCCCCGGTGATAAGAAAACATTTAAACAACAAAAACCAGTCTTGTCTTAGAGAGGGATCTTCTACCAAGGGGAGGAAGGAGGCAGTAGAGGAGACTAACACCACATCACAGTGCTTGTCATCTTGACAGCATGAGGGCTTTCAAACTGGGCAGCCCCCTGCATTTATATGGAGATATAGTGACACCATTCAGCTGGGGAAGCAGCTCAAGAGGAAGGCCATGGAGGGGGGGAGATATCACCTCCAAACGGGAAGTTCCCTGTGTGTGTTTGATCCAAGCGGAAAGGCTGTGCTAGTGGGTTTACGGAGGGAAGATGCTAACGAAGCGTGAACTGGCTGCTTTCAGCAGAGGCTCCTGGGTAGCCTGCCACCATCTCACTTTCCTGCTTGTGTTTCATTTATTTATATTTTTAATTAATGGAAATTTCAGCTCCTGTTAGATCAGGAGGAAGCAGTAATGAGCAGCCTGCGTGGTACACGGGCCCTGGAATTCTCACTGCTCTGGGCCAGATTTTTAAAGGCACTTCTGGAAATCCTGTTAGGTGCCTGTCTGCATTTCAGGCACCGCATTCCTCGGTGTGTGTCCTTCACTGGGAGCCAACTCGGAGAATGTGAAAACTGGGAACAAATGAATTCTGCTGGGTGCAAAGGGATGTGTGTGTATTGCAGCAAAGGCTGTCCTGCCTTTGCCTGTTCCCAGACAGGCTTTCAGGGTGAAGGAACTGTGTTTGAACCAATGCCAGCGTCGATGGAGCCAAATAGGGACAGAGCCATGTTTAAAACCATCATCTAGTCTTGGGCACTGAGATAGAGTGGAGCCCTGTCTCCTGCATCAGTGCATCTGCCATTTTCCACTCCACCCATGGAAATGCGTGTGCTAATTCATTTGTCTCCATTCATTAGGGATGTCCGCGCCAGCCCCCTTATCCCACTGACTGCTGTCAGGAGGGCCTCTCCCCACAGAGTCTGAATGGGTCATCTCAGGTGGGTTCAATCTGATGGTTTGTCAGCTGAGAGGTTTCAGAGATTGCAGAGAGTTTAAGGCCCCATTAAATCATCTAGTCTGATCTCCTGTATATCCCAGGCCATTAAATTTCACCCAGTTACCCCTGTACTGAACCCCCATAAGCACCTCGCCCAGAGCGTCCCCCGGCCCCACCTGCTGCCCCCGCGCGCCCCTGCCGGCACGGGTGGTTGCCACTGTTCCCTCTAATTTTTGACAGGCCGTGTGCTCAAAAAATTTCTTCTGTGCAAATTTTTGTGTGCGCGGTGTTTCGCCGTGTGCGCGGGATTTAGGATCTGTGTGTGTGTGCACATGCACACAGCTTAGAGGGACCTGGCTGCCCCCTGCAGCTCCATGCTGCACTCACTCGCTGGCCACTGCTGGCTACAAGGGAGCGGGGGCAGGCTGAGGTGGCTGCTGCGCCTGACGGGGAGGGGAGGGACTTATCCTGGCTGGACCTCCTGAACAGCAGCCTGGGAGGGCTTGAGTAAGTGTCATGCCGGGGAGGGGCCCTCCTCCACCGGAGCTTGCTGCTGCCAGTGGGGAGAGGGCTGTGGGGGGGAGTCCTCCGCTCTGGCCCCCCACCCCAGCCCCGGCCCAGGCCCACTCCCTGCACCCTCTCCCGCACCCCAACCCTCTGTCCCAGCCCAGAGCCCACACCCAGCATCCAAACCCCCTCCCAGACTCTGCACCCCTCCCAACTCTCCCAGAGCCTACACACCAACCCCCTCCTGCACCCGAACTCCCTCCCAGAGCCTGCACCTTGCACCCCCTCCTGCACCCTAACCCCATACCCCAGCCCAGAGCCCACACCCAGCACCCAAACTCCCTCCCAGAGCCTTAGGTAGGTGTGTGTGTGTGGGGACTTGGGCCCGTTCTGGGCACCACCAAAAATTATACAGACCTGCTGCCCCAGTTTGACCCTGAGCATGTGAGCAAGGCACACCAGTCAGGCTCCAACTGTGACTAATCCCTGATGTTTCAGAGGAAAGCGAAGAAAACTCTAGTTCTGCATTGTATCAGTTTCATCCCTAACACATTGATGACCATATTTCCAAACATCTACATCCAGCAGCCTCCAAGGTATTTAGGCTGCTAATGCCCATTGATTCCAACTGAGGATCTGGGCCTTTGTGCTTGGTGCAAATTGTGAAGTGTAGCAATCTCATTGCATGTTCGTTGCAGGGAAGAGCTAGAGCCCTTGTATGCACTGGTATAGCTGAGTGGGCTCCTGGTAAGGGAACAGCAAAGCTAGTACAGCTCAGATTTTACATACGTTGGCCAGAGTGTGTGGGGACCCAGGGCTGAAGTAACAGGAATGCTACAGAGCAGCATTCAGTTGTGTGGGCAGACTTATGGGAAATGGGGGCTGGACTGAAATCCAGGTCAGGATGAAGAGGCATAGATGGGGCCACATGAGGGTATGGTAGTGGAAGAGCAGGGTCACCGCAGATCAAGACAGATGTGGGTTAACAGAGGTGTGGGTGAGCTCAGGGCGGGAGGTACAAGAGATCAGAGCCTTCCGGAGGTCCGGTACTGGAATAGCGGGCCTCTTCTGGTCAGGACTGAGGTACATAAACAATTGTGGCCCTACTAAATGTAAAGAGTTGGTTAACACAGCATAGACAAGTGCGGAGTCATGCACATTAGAAAGAACCATTTCAAATGCTCATAATGATGGCTTCTGAATGACTGGAGCTGCAGCTTT
Organism: Dermochelys coriacea; assembly: GCF_009764565.3. Taxonomy (NCBI): domain Eukaryota; kingdom Metazoa; phylum Chordata; order Testudines; family Dermochelyidae; genus Dermochelys; species Dermochelys coriacea. Next base: position 51,157,168 of record NC_050075.1, on the reverse strand, counting down.
CAGGAAAGGAACATAGGAGTAATCCCAGGCTGCTCAATGAGGACAGCTGCAGAGTGCTCAGCTGTGGTGAAGAAAACATGAGACTGTAGCAAGGAAGTACTAGAGAATCACACAAGAAAATATTATGACATTCTGTACTAGCTGGGCTGTTGCTCTGGTGTGTCTATGCCAACAGATGATGGCGGGCAGGAATAAGTGGCATTAGCAAAAGAGGGTGGTGACTCAAACCTGAAATAGCAAGGGGCACAGGTCAGGAATGAGCTGCATTGGCAAAGGAGATAAGAAGTGGTTCAAAGCCTAGACTAGCACTGCGGGAGTGCTGGGATTTGCAGCTCAACACTGCAGTGTGCTAGCAGAGTGGAGGGGGGAGGCAGGGCCTGGGGGTCAGAGCTTTACCCCGTATTGAAAAGGAATTATTTTTATTTTTGCATGATGGTATCACCTAGAGGCTCCCGTATGGAGCATGGTACTAAGCGGATACAAACAAACATGTAGTAAAAGACAATCCCTGCCCCCCAAATCTTGAAATCTAAATAGGCTGACACAGAGCGGGAGAAAGGGAGTTTTATTATTGCCTGTGACAAACTGAAATGCCACTGGGTATAAAGAAAATGAATAAAACCCCAAAGTCCTCAAAGAAGCAGCTGCAGGTGGTACTGCCCCCTCTCTGCCTCCCTCCAAATTAGAACAAGGGTGTGGTCTATGGGCGCTAATTACTCACTAATTCTGGCAGAAGCTTCTGGGAGTGGGCAGGGCCTATATCAATCAGCCCAGCTCCTGCCCCTAAGAGAAAAGGGGCAGATCAATGTGATCCTGAGACCTGGTCCAGCCCTTTAACCAAAGCTCGCCCTTTAAAAAAACCCAACCCTGACAACAACAAAACTTTGTAAATTGACACATTCTAAGACTATCAATCTCTTGTAAGCAACTTTCTAAAAATTTAAAACCCTTTCCAAAAAACAAGCTGCAAAAATATTGCATCAGGGCTGCCTGGCTGAAAACACTGCCTGGAGTTTGCTCACATGTGAGAGTGAAGTAGGAACAGCTATGCTGGCAAGAAGTGCTTGGTAAAGTCAGCCTCTGGAAGCCCCCCGTGCCCCCTCCCAGCAGGAGCTCGTTCTTCCCCCTTCCCCGCTCCTCTGGCCCTGGGACTGAGAGGAGCTCACTTTCCTGCCCTTTCCCCTTCATCGGGGGCCTGGTGTTGGAGGAGTTCTGTACCCCTGATGATTATTGGGGGGTGGGGTGGGGCTGTGTCCCTGCTCACCCTTCTTTGCGCATACCCCGTCAATGGGACTTTTGCCTCAATAAAGCCAGAGTACGAACTAGGGACCTATGGATTTTTCTCAGAAACAGGAACCAATAAATTTCACCATCCTGGGTGAAATTTTGCCCCATTGCAGTCAGTAGGAGTCATGGATTTCACCCCTTCCTTTTATAGAATGCCCCCTGAGGATCCCAAGGTGACTTACATGGGGATGTACAAACTGATATACAGATAACCCAAGGATTGCGTTGCTCACCACTCTGGGGTGAAACACAGCACCCCTGGTACTTTAGGCTTGAAAGAGAAGTCCCCAGCTAGCTGAAATTGCAGATGTTGTAAATTGCAGTGACCTGAGTTAATTCCTCCCTAAAATTTCTTTGCAGAGCTGGTGCTGCATTTGCAGAGATCAGAACCACACTTTCCAGTTGGTTTATGGGCTTGGAAAGGGAGGGTTCTGGTCTCTAAACATTGGGTGACTTGAATTGTCTTCAAACAGGAGAAGGGAGACCAATTGTATGACCTTTCCAGCCTGCAAAGGGACCCAACTTGCGTTATACTGCTATCACTTATTTATTTGGATTTACACAGTGCATTAATAAAAAGAGCCAATCCAGGGCTTTAGGTGACTTTGCTGTATATATTAAAAATGCAATCATACTAGTACCAACAAAAACAAACCCAGCAGCCTTCCCAAAACTAATAAGGGGGAAGAAATAGAAATACAGCATTATAAATTAGGGAGAGAGTGAGCCCCGTCAAAAAGTCTTGATCTGGGAGTTTGGTCCAGGCCCATCTCTTGTGCATAGTATGGGCTTGCTGTCTGTTGCAAAATTGCTTTAATATTGGCAAAATGTTGACCTTCCTTCCGGAGAAAGGCGTACAAGTTTAGCTCCTCAGCTGGTGTAGACTGACCGAGCACCACCGATGTCACTTTCATGCAGAAATTGACACTTGTCTGCTGATTTCAGTAGAATTACACTCCTGTAAAATCACTTTAATAGAATGGAGAATCGACCCCCTGCGGTGTGAATCTGATCTGGGACTGGTGTTGATTTCATTGGCTACAATAGGATTATTGTGCATTGCTACTCATGTAAGTGAGTTTAAAATCATGCCCATGGCCTTGGTTTTTCTCCACTACAGAGCACCTCTCCTCTCAAATGTATGCGTTCGCTGACACAGTTTAATCCCTTCATTGTGGTGCTGCAAGAGGTAGTGGGCAGAATTGGGGCAGTACACAATGAGAGCAGAAAATGGTTAGAGGTAGGGGGTCTGAAACAAATGGCAGCATAGTCAGTTTCCTCTCCAGCCTTATCACTCTTGGCTTTTAAAGCACCAATCGTTTTAGCAGCTAGGCACTGATTGTGGTGGGAATTTTATTTCAACTTCCAGGAACAATCCACCAGCATGCTGCCTCTTGGGCGCATCAGCCTCCATTGCCCCAATCTGTGGACCCCCTATCTCCTCAGCTCCAGGGAGCATAGAACACAAGTACCCTGTGTATACAGATGCAATGGAGAAAATCCCCTAGCATGTGATTAGCTTTTCCTCCAGCCAGATACTTTACTAACTTCCAGCCGGGAAATAAAAGTTGTGATACAGCCCAGAATAATCTGAAGTGCTTGTTTCCATCCCACTGGCCTGCTCAATCTCAGCCAGAAAGCCAAGAGTCATCACTCTTAGCTTTACCAGTCTTGTAATTTTTTTTTCCAACCAGACTGAAGAAGTGAGGAAGCAAATAGGAATAAATACCTCCAGCCATAAAAGTGAAATAAATCAATGTCTCTCCTCTGGAGCTGGAGATGCTTAATAGGCAAAGATCACTGCCAGATTGTAAAAAGGGTGTTTAGTAAGTGGCTAGGGCAAGTTTAACCCTCAGAAATAAATAGCAGAGCAGCTCTCACTGCAGAATTAAATAACGTTAACTCTGGGTGGTTGTGATGAATAGGGGCATGTCTGGCTGCAACATGCAGTAACCCTGAGCCCAGCATAGGTAAAAGAGCCTAAAGATCTGCGCTAAAGACCATGCGCGATGCTCTGCTCTTGTAGCACAAGGGTAAAGCTCCTGTGACTGGTCTCAGGCCACCCAGGACTGTAAGTCACCTAATTACCCCAGCCTTCAGTGTGAAGGAGTCTTTCCTGTGGTAGTTGGGTGTCAACTCCCTAACACCACCAGCCTTTCATGCACATAAGCACTCTCTTCTGGGGTATGCCAGCCCTAACATCGGTTTGCGGGTTAACAATAGGTGTGCCCCAAGTCCCTTTGAATTGTTCCACTGTAACATCCAGCCCCTGACACTGGTTGCTCAGAGAAATCCCAGCTCCTCTGCCCCCAAAGATGCAGTGTACCCCAGTTTAACAATTCTATCTTAAACCACTGCTCCTGTAAACCCCATAGCACTCACAAGCACTTAGGGTAAAATAAAAGTAGGTTTATTTAAGACAGAATAAAGATTTAAATAGAAGTGAGAGAAAGTGGGGGAAACAAGTGGCTACAACACAAAACAAAATCATAAAATGCAAACCTGGCTCTAAACTTATCCATAGTTATTAGCTTTCCTATCTAGCCAAGTCAGCTTCCTCCCTCCCCATCCCCCCCGTTCAGTCTCTGCAGAGCTGGCTGGTTTCACAAGAATCAGGATCTAAGGGTTCACAAAAGCCCCCTGCTTTTTAAGGGGTTTCCTCAGTGAATGGGGTACAGGGTGCCTTTCCCTACAGTGTTCTACTGAAACAGCCGTTAGTCTTTATTCAGAGCCAGGGTGGATACTGTAAGGGTCCTGTTAACCTCCAAGGGGTTTCCATTGTTTGCAGTTGTCTTCAATGGTTTTCCATTGACTGTGCTGGGCTATGGCAAGGGTAGGCAACAGAACCTTGCATTGCCTCGCCGACTGGCTAGTGGGAGGTGACAACTCCCTCTTGCTTGAATGGTTCCTCGCCGAGGCACATTACCCCTGGTGACTAATTTCTACTCCAAGTCCATAAAGCATACATTTGATATAAATACATTGTTCCTTAAGTATTACCTGTACATACATCTCTCAATGATTGTGAGTTGTGACAAGTTATGAGCTTTCTGTAAATATTTACATGTTGCTCTTTATGGGTAAATATCCTGTAAGACATGCGTTTGGTGTAGTGAGTTTGTCAGGTCTGAGGTGAGAGTTGTTAGCAAAGAACAGGGGACCCTTTGCCAAGGAGCCTTTGTGTCACAGCTTCTCTCTGCAGGAGACAGAGCTTTCTTGGGGGCTGGTCTGAGACCATGGAACGAACTCTACTGGGAGCTAAGGACCATCACAAATCCCATCCCCTTTCACGCCAATTGCCAGGTGCATTTCTTCAACCTGCCTTCTCTGCTATAACCACAGAGCAGCACATACATTAGAAACCCCTACCAATCAAACTCTGTGTTGTACATACTACTTTCCCCTGGAAGGGAGGGTAGGAGAGAGCAAATGATCCACATTTGAGAGATGTTAGTCAAGTTGCTTAATGAACTATTGGAAGGTGCTCAGATATGTGATCAGGGCAGCATAAGATCCTTTAGAGAACAGAATTCTGAACATGGCATTTCTGCCTTTCACTTCCATTAACAAGCCATTCCAAGTGGACACAAGAATTCAGTTTGGGTTCTTTTCCCCTTAAAGTCTATTGCCAGAGTCCACACTGGGTAGGCATGGGAATCAATCCAGGTCTTTTTTTACCCACAGCCAACACCATAAATCTATTCTAGGTTTGCCCAGCATGCCGCCTCAAGCTCTTCTCCATCTGGGGGCTCCTCCTAGAATCCATTCCAGGTGGGCACAGGGGATCCAGTTCAGCCTTATGTGTGCTCTGGGTAGTAGCATAATCCCTTATGAGACTTTGCAGGAGGTCACATGGTACAATGATTTAACAAATTTGCCATTTACTGCTTCTAATATTTGCAATATTGCAGCATTCCTTATGCCTTTAGTGGGGAATTATCACAAATATTGCTAAGAATTTTTAAAAGGTTTATGGTCCTAATCTAGCAAAACTTCAGCACATGCTGAAGTCTAACCTTAGTCAGGAAAACACATAAATGTGTGGTTAAGTGCTTCCAGAATCGGGGCATTCTCTTGAATTGGAACCTAAAAGCTTTGCTGAATAGGAATGGGATCACCACCATGTTCCAAGTTAATCGTATGCACAAATGCTTTGCTGACTCAGGGCCTACTGCATGTTGCAGCCAGACATGCCCCTATTCATCACAATCACCTGACTGTTGCCTACCCGGCATCAGTCAATAGTGCCCAGTGTATTTCATTATGCACAGGAAACTAACATCACTGCCCACTCTAGAAGTATTTCATCTTATGGAACACTGCACATCTCAGAATGTCTTTGACATGTTTTAAAGAGCAAGCATCCCCAGGTCAAGTAAGGGAGGAAACATTTTCTACACATGAATTTGATTTTTTTGCATCAAACATGTTGTGATGGGTTGTTCACCCCACACAGGATTAGAAGGGGTTAAAGTGGCCAGGGGAGCCAATTAACTGCCCAGGCTGCACCTGGAGGAGTCAGGGGAGTTGATTAAAGGAGGCTCAGCTGGGCAGGAATAGGCAAGGCCTATAGAGCCCAGGAACTGAGACCAGAGAAGGCACCTGGGAAAGGCTGCAGATAGCAGTCACTCCCTAGGAAGAAGAGGGAGTTTGCTTTGGAGCTGGTACTCCCAGAGAAGGGGGCCCAGGAAGAGTAGGAAGCAGTCTAGGGAAGGAGCAACGAGGACTGAGAAGGTAGATCCCAGCACTGCTGAGTTGAAGGTCCTTGGACTGGAGTCTGGAGAAGAGGGCAGGCCTGGGTCCCCCTGCTGGCCATTGAGGCAGTGGCACTATCAGGGTAGTACAAGAGAACACTGCCTAGGACTGTTTGCATAGAAGAACCTTGAATTCCCCCTGGAAGAGGGGAAACAAGGTGGCCTGGCAGCTGAGTCATGAAAAGGGTGCTGTGGTTCCTGGAGTGAGGTGGGTCTGAGGGAGGGGAGAGGCACCAACTGAACAGGGTGCACCAACTGGCAGAGATAATCCCTAGAAGAGCCAGCAGGAGGTGCTACTCTAGGGAGTGGACCCTGTCACATGTATCTAAAATTTTGATTATATAATGGTACTCCAGCTGCTGTGTACCAATCTGGACTGTGTCCATGCCATGGGAAGACACTATACTGTGAAATGCAGCACTGTTGGGGTTCTAGTATATTCACACTCTTTCATGTGGTCTGTTTAGAGCAGATGAAATCTCATCCTAAGGAAGCCATGCCAAAGAGCTTAATTATTCAGATCTGAACACCCTCTAACTATGGAAAAGTACATTCAGAGCAGGCCTGCTTATGCCATTCCTGCTTCTGTTCAGTAGTGCCCTACTCTGAGCTGCCTCATCGGTTTTAATGTGGGTGATCACAGAGTGAGGTGCAACTCGATATAAAAGTGGCAGAATCAAGCCCAGTATTTGCATGAGTTGTGTGTGGAGGTCTTGCTTGTGGACAGGCTCTGCTGGAAGTCTTGCTTGTGGGCACAAAGAAAGTGTCCATACCCCATGTGGGCACAATTACTGTCTTGGGTCTGATTAGCCTCTGTGCAGCTTGCAATCCTCCCTTAGTGGGACGCAAGCTAATTGGATCTGTGCAGTGCCTTGCTCTGCCTCCCACCACCACCACCATCAGGGTGCCCCAAAGATCTGGTCCCACAGAGTACAGGTAGAACCTGAATAGCTCCACTTTGGGGCGGGACCTGTTTGTTCCTGGAGGAGGGCTGGGACTGGCCCTCAGATTAAATATGTTAATCCTTTGTCGTACAGAATGCTGCTAATACTTACGAGGCCGGATTCAGAACCTAGTGAAGTCAATGGCTTTGTATTGTTGCGAGTAGGTAAGGTACTGGTCCATGTATCCAGAGCTCCAAGTTCTAGGCACAGCCTTGCTGTGTGGCTTTGGGTAAGCCTTTTCTCTGTGCACGTTTCCCTAGCTATGAACGTCCTTCCCCCTCCTTGGAAAAGTGCTTTGTGATCTGTCAATGAACAGTGCTGCATGAGAGTTAGTGAAGCGCCTGTGTCTGACACCAAGTGCTCTCAATACGGTAACTAATCCCTCCAACAGCTCTATTGTGGAAGTGGCTGTACCCTATTTTATCATAAACATGGTCCAAGACATTTTATTTTCTCTGGCATAGAATCATAAATGTGGGTTATCCCTGTTGAGCCAAATAAAAAGGGGATCATGAAATTAATCCAGGTCAGCGAGGTCTGGTGGGAGTACAAAACCCATCAGGGACACAACATTATTGTGGAGAGAGTTTTTTTTTCAGATCACTGTGGCTTAGACAGAAAAGGACTCGCCCCCTAATAATGGAAAGAGGTCAGGATTTTGATCTCATAAAAGTATCCTGCAGGAGTATCAGAAGCTCCCTATAAGGGATGTGGGGGGACACCCCACCCCTGCTAGCTCCTCTCTGCCCTCATCACTCGCCCTTACAGCCAGTAAATGTGGGAGGGCATGGCCCGCTGGCCGCTCCACTCCCCCATTCTGGCACCCCTGGTACCTTGCTATTGTCGTGTTGGCACTGTTTTCTGAAGAGGAGGGACAGGGAGATTCCTGGAGGTCCTGGTTTCCCTGTGGTGTTCTGAGAGCTCGAGCCCTTGGGATAGCCATTTGGTGAGAATTCTTAACGCTGCTTGACAGCCTGGTTCAAGGCTCATGAGAATCGGTGACTGACTGGGGTTTGCGTTAGGCCATTAATCTCTGAATTCAGAAACAGCTCAGGGTAAGGCCCCTGGCATGATGAATCAGGCAGCTGGTATCTCTTGGTGAACTGGGCTCTGTATTACCCGCAGGCTGAAGGTCTGCAGGGAAGGATTTCGTGTGACTGTGGATTGAGTGAAGTGTTCTTTGTTCATGAATTGAAACAGTCAAGATGTCAAATGAGGCACTTGTCTATTATTGAAGTTAGGAGCCTTTTGGGTTTTTTCCGCCTTTGCACTGAGGCTTCAAAATACCAGGCCATAAGTCTCTGTGTCTGCAAAAACCCGCTTAAGAAAGGGAGCGGTGGGGGTGGGACAGAGCCAATCTCATCCCCTGTGATTCCTGCATTGCTGTATTTCAGCAAATATCTTGCAAAAGGCTTGAATTTCAGACAGGTGAATGGCTCACCGAGCCTTGCAAATGTAAAAAGAAAACAAAGTTTGTGCTTGGCTGACATTTAAACCTCTTTTCTCTTTTACTAGCCTGTCATCTGGGTTCCCTAAGGTTAGGTGAGACATTCTTTTCCAGAATAAGAATAAGAAAAGATATTTTATAGCAGTGTAGGGTGATAACAGGGAAATTTCCAGGCTGCAGTACCTGTCAGCATAGGGTTACTTATGAATATAAAGTTAGCAACCAATACCAAGTTGTTACAAGTCCCACACTACAGTGGTCCCTGCTGTTCAGTCCCACATACAGCTCAGCCAATGCATCCCAGTCCTGATCTCCGGTACCCACTGATGTGGCAGATGAGGGCAAGTGCATTCAAGTGTGCTGTGGATTTGCAGTCTGGCTAAACAGCTTGGTATTTGTTGCTAACATTAGATTCATTGTGACCTAAAAGCAAACTTAAATGGACACGTCTTGGTGCATGGCCTCTGTCACTGCTGCTCAAGCCAGCCTCCAACTCTGCCTTATACTGTCTGTAGCCACAGTCCTGCAACAGAGTCAGTGCAGGCAGATCCTTGTGTCTGTGCAGATCCCCGCTGCCTTAATGTAGGAGGCAGAGTGGCCTACTCTATAGCATGCTGGCCTCGGACTTGAAGGCCTGGGTTCTGTTCCTGGCTCTGTCAGTAATTTCCTGGGTGACCAAAGGCAAATTGCTTTGCCTAACTGTGACCCAGTTTCCTCATGTGTAAAATGGGGAAAATGATACTGACATCCTTTGTAAAGAGCTGTGAGATCTCTGGATAAAAGAGCTAGGAATTATTAAAGGACTGTAGGGTCAGGGCCTGTATCTTGACCTTCTCCCTTCATTTTTTAGGAACAGACATAACAGGTCCCTCCCTCTTTCAATTGGCAGTATTGGTCAGTGCCGGAAATGGCTCCATCACTAAAGCTGGACAAGCCAGGGCCTTGATCCTGCAATCTCAGACACATGGTTGTTTCCTTCAATGGAGCTTCACGCAGGCATAGAGCTCTGCATAGATACAGGGATCTGGCTACATGTAGGAGCCACCTTACATGATCGAGACCCTGGTTCTTCAACCCTCTCCCTTCACCTCCACCAAAGAAACCAGTCTCTGGAGGGTTTTCATGTGACCTCTCATCCCAAGGGAATCATTTGGTGACACTTTTTTTTGTGAGGGGAAAGGGAGGTTTCAAAGGGACGATGAGACAACATTTCCCTATTTCTGACTTTCTGCTAGCCAAAATAAATTAGGAAACTTGCTGTGTCTCAGTTTGGAACAACTTGGTCTACAAGTTCCAAACGTGTTCTGTTTTACTGGCCCTTAGGGTTTTATGGGGGAATTAAAAGGAAAAATTGCAGACAACAGCTTTATAATAGAGATTCTGCATTTATGTAGGCAGGGAAGAGGTTTAGTTAACTAAAGGCTCATTAAAGCAGGAACATAAACAGAAGGCAGAAGAAAGCTGGGCAAGGGGCCTGGCATGGAGGTGGATTCCCTCCAGGCTAGGAATAAAGTTCGATCTGGGAAACTGGCTGCTGAGCTTAAAGGAGAGGACCACTTGCTCTTTTGCTTTGCTTTGCTTGGTTTGCAATTGCTTTGGATCAGGCTAAAGGAAAACTCCATAGGTGGAGAAGTGGCCTCTACAGGGCCGTGTGTGACAGGATATAGTTCTTGGGTCGTTTGCGCTCTCCCTTGCTTCTTCCTGTTAGTTGTAGCTACAGCCTGAGCCACAATTGTACAGTGCTAGTTTCATGCAGTGAGGAACTGGCTGGATCCCTTAACTCTCTTTCCAGCACACTGTTTAGGGTTTTTAAGGTGAAGAACACTTGTAAAGGAAGTGTTGGGGATAACTGACTCCATTGAAACAGGCTTTCAGCCTTAATTCTTAAAACAAAGACTCTGTGTTTGTGGATTGCTTCCAGTTCAGCACCTTGGAGGCCTGTGGGGCTGGTTTGATCTATAGTGGACTAAAGTGACTTAACACCTGGAGTTGGGAGCCATTGTGCAAGCCAGAACAGATGCTGGAGAGTGTGGCTGAACAAAACAGTATGGAAAAACAATTTTAAAGAGACAATAACCAGGACTTGCTCTCGCAGTCCAACCAAGGTTCTTTGGCGCTCCCTTTTCTCATGCAAAAACTCCCAGGTGTGTTAAATGACAATGTACCTGCTTTAGTTATGGGGGGCTAATTCTGCTGGGGGTGAGGTTGAGAACTATCCCACTCACTTGTTGGGATCTATACAAGATTGAAATCCAGAGGTCAGATACTTAGCTGGCTGAAATTCTCATCACTTCATTGGAGCTAGGATCATGTACCCTAGCTGATGACCTGCAGGACTTCAGACCTGAAAGGCAAATGTACCCAGCTACTACTCAGCTGACTTTGCTCCCATGTTCCTTTTGATTCTGTATACTGCAACCCTGGAGCCAGGCTACAGCTCAATATGATCCTTAAAGGAAAAGCAAAAAATCCCCATTTTAGAGAGCTCGCCAGTGTTTTCATGCCATCTGCCTGGCTGCACAGATATTAACATGCTACTGGATCTAGACCTGCTGTGCCTTGATGCAAAGATTTATTTTTACAGCCTTGGTATTTAAAATGATCTTTTTATAATTTCATGCTTAAATAACACTAAATAATGTTCTGTGCTTGCATAGTGTAATTGGAAGAGTAAATCAACCAAACAAATCAGCAATGACTGATCATCTGAGATATCTTCAACCAGAAACAAATTGAAGAAGAAAAGAAGGGCTCTGACTGATTAACTCTTTGAGGGCCTTTGCCAGCTTAAGTATTTGCATAGGCCGGGAATCACAAGAGTTTAAATGAGCTAGTGACCTCTTGTCAAATAAAACAGAGTGGGCCTTAGATTAAATTCACTTAAAAAAAATCGGTGTTGTCAGAAGCTGCCAGATGGATGAGGCTCTGGAACTACTGTAGGATTTTGGACTATTGCAGAAAAGATTTAGAAAATACTTTCTCTCATTTAGCCCATTTTTATTCCTTTAAAAATATCTTGGACCTGATTCACAACTGCTTTACTTCAGTTGAACACTGTTGGATTTCTTGTGTGACGCTGGCAGCCCAGATGCCACTCTTGCCCAGACTGCAGGCATTGGCTAAGAACTGACAACCTTGTAGCTGCAGACCAGACCAGGTCACCTTTAGGTTAGGTTTGCTCAAAATAGGTCTTACTCCTTTAAGAAAGTGTAGACAAGGCCTATAGAATCTAAACCACTAAATCGACGCCTCTTAGTGACGACAAACACTATGAAATGCTTGTTTCTGCATGTATTAGTCTCACTTTTAATTGCTATATCCCATGTTATAAGGTAGTATTTGTTTGCTCTGAAACTACGTGCCCACAGTCAGGAGGGAAGCATTACAAGTGTCAAATACTAGTTTGTCACAGTGGGTGTTCTCTCCTGCTCGGCAAAAGAAGGCCCATGGACACCAACCAAACCATTGTAGAACATCAGAGGGCAAAAAACTTTGTTGATTCTTCCCCTCACACCCAGGAAGAGGAGGTGTGCAGGTGAACTTGTCCCATTGTCATCTTGAACTCTGAGTGACGGGAATAAAAATCTGACAAGAAAACTGCCTCTTTTTGGCTGTATGAACTCAGAAGGGCCAGAGATCCCCGGGGCTGCTTCCTACATCTGTCCTGAAAGACTCTTTGAATTGATTGACCACTGCAGCTTTGTTGTTCTTAGGATTTAGATGGTAAGTTATTGGTGTCTATACGTTTGCTTGCTTTAACCTGTAAATAACTTATTCCTTTTGCTTAGTTAATAAACCTTTTGATGATTTTACAGGATTGGCTTCAGGCGTTGTCTTTGGTGTAAGACCTAGAGCAGGGGTTCTCATGACAAATTTTTTTAGTGGCCTCTAAGTGCGGCCACCAATTCTTGCTGGCAGCTGCTCTGACAGTTTTTCCTAAAATACTTAATTAGCTTTAGGAAAAACAAATAAATGTGCACATCAAAATTATTGTAATTTATTGCTAGCTAGTAAGTCTGCTGCTGTGAAAAGTGATACTTGCTCAGTTCCGGCGAGCCCAAGGACAAATTAAGCCCTGGATGGGGAGGTGGATGGATAGGTAGCAGGGGCCAGGGGCGATGAGGGGTGGGGAAGGCAGAAGGGAGCCAGATACTGAAGCCCAGGGGATGGGGGGGGGCCCAGGAAGGAGCTTGAAGCCCTGGGCCCAAAGCCTTGTGGACAGGGCCAGAGCCCAAAGCCTGAAGCCCTGTGGCCAGAGCCTGCCATCCCAGGGCTGAAGTCCGAGCCCTACCTCCTCCAGGAAGGTGAGACATTCACAGGCTGCCTGCTCCTCCAGCATTGTGCCCCAGGTGTCTCTGGAGGGGGCAGAGTTGAACCCCTGCTGGCAGCCCCAGCAACCAATACTAAGGTGGCAAATCCAGGAGCAACAAGGAGGGTGGGGGGAAGCTGCTTTGCCCCCCAATCACTGCCCAGGAGGCTGTGGCTGCATTTGAGAAATGCTGATAGGGTACCAGTTGATCTGGGATGAGTGACTGGCCACTTGGGACTAGAAGTAAACTTAAATGTGGTGTGTGGTGGTTGGTTGTGGGTGTGTGGCTTTTTTTTTATTTTTTTTTATTTTTAAGGTATCAGTAAGTGACCCTTTATCACTAAGTCCAGTTTGTCTGGGTGGCAAGATAGATGGGAGAGGCTAAAGGTGCTGTCTGGCTCTATGCTAAGACTGTTACAGTGGTCCAGGAGTTCACTTTTGTTACTGGCCTGGTGAAATCTAATGATAGAATACAGCAGCTTGGGGTGTTTTTGACAGTCTGCTCTGAGCTAGGCACTTGGTCATGAACCACTCCAGACAGGGTGACAACTTGCTTTCAGAGGAACAGCAACAGTATAAAACAGGAGTAACTCAGTACAGGATCATGCCCACAGTGTTATAATTTCCAGAACATTCCATGGCCCTTTGGCAGAGAGAATGTGAAATGTAACATGACTTTAGCCATTGGAAGTCTTTTTTTTGCTGTCCTGAATAAGGATAGCACTGTTTGGGCACAAAGTTCACTTTAGGCCTAGATTTCAAATGTGCAGAAAGTTAAGGTTGTCAAACTTTGACACACATCATGGATGTTTTGCACGCCTCCTGAGAAAACCTGACATCCTTGTTTTCACGGTAGAACAGATAAAGCATGAGTTCTGCAAGCTTTCCCACCAGGACCAGCCAGCATGTCTCAGTTTTGATCTGGAGGGACCAACTCATGGGCTTTAGGGAAGCTCTCGCCTCCATGCCTGTATGCTGAGGATTGCAATAAGAGAAGCTGGTTGTGATGTGCACCTTCAACTGGATCCAGTCACCAACTCTTGCCATGTAGGCCACTGAATAGCTTCAGTGCTTACCTCTTAGTCGCTGCTTACCTGGTTTAGATTTGAACGCATGAGCTGCGGGTAATTGGCACCATCACCCATTATCTATTCCTTGAGCCACCCAGTCCCCATAACTCTGCTTCCATTTTGGAACCCTCCTCACCAGGCTGGGAAGTCAGTGACTGGCCCCAAGCCATCCCTGGTCTAAAGCAGTTTGATTTGAGGAGGGAAAGATCTCAGTGAAAAGACCTCTCAAGTGTGCTGAATGCTTTGTACCTCCACACTGGAGACCTGGTTTCATCTTGTTCTGTGGGCCTTCTTGACAGCCAGGTGGGACTAAAGTTCTCTGCTTCGCCACAGAACAGGGTTAGAACAGGAGAACTAGACCCAGTTTAGTGGCCAAAACCATTGACCTTCTTGGCTTACAGCTGTAGTGGTCTTAACCTGTGGGACCAACCCCCAAGGATGCTGATGGTAGCTGTATAGGGACATTGTGATGGTTCTCCAGATACATGTATCTGTTCTCCTTAGGAGACAGACTTGTTCAGCCACTTGCAACCAGGTCCTGCTGAGCTGTCCCATTTTTGCAGTGCTTCTTTGGAAGCCCCATGGAACACAGCCTGCAAACTGGGGCTGAGGATTCTGCAGCCTGTCTTCAAAGGTGCAGCTGAGTGTGGCATTTGGAGGAGAGTGGCTGAGGATCAGGGCTGGCTCTGACTGGCTGCAGAACCTGCAGTTGCAGAGGGCTCCCCAGCTAGAGGCACAGAGGTCTGCCCATGCCTGCTCCTCACCCCTTTCCACTCATGGTGTCGGGAGCGCAAGAAGGCTGAGCTATGCCTCCGAAGCCCCTATCCTGCCTGCCTCCAGGACCTTCTAAGGCTTTGATCAGCCAGGTGCAGAGGGAGCCCTGGTGAGAGATGAGGCATGCAGGAGAAGAGGCAGTGGGTGAGCACACATGTTCCTCTGTTCCATCAGTGGCAGAGGAACTCTCCCCCTTGGGGAGGCTAGCTCCACCCCTTCCCTCCCCCACCCCCTGCGGCCAGAGGAGCCCATGCCAAAGCAGCCCAGCCACTGGCCGGCCCAGACCCCCAACCTCCCGGGCTACTGGCCCAAGCTGAGCTCCCATCGGTTTTGGGGGAGAGGGGGAGCATGGGCAGGGGCATGGCCTGGGTTAAGGGAGGCTTTGCCTCCCCTGGCCTATTATACCAGTTGCCCATGCTCTGCCCCCTGATTCCTAGTTGATATAAATATCTGCCTGTAACTTCTTCCTCCATGCCCCATCCCCTACTCCTTCTTTCTCGGACCCCTCCCCAGGTGCTGCTGCCCTAACTGGATCTTTCTCTCTTCCTCCCCCCACTTCCTCCTGCCCTCCTTCTGTGGCTGCTTCATGTCACCTGTGCTTCCCTTTCCTTGTCAATACCCCCCCTCCACCAAGCACATGCATGTGTTGGCCCCCAGCCAGCTTTTCCTATTCTTCCAGGTTGTCAGAGTTCTGCTCCAGCTTTCTCTCCTCCTCTCTACCCTCTGCAGAAACCTCCGTTCTGTTTGTGCCTGCATTAGCATTTCTGCTGACTGCAAGGATTGGTTTAATTTCATGGGTGTCATTTTCTTCAAGAAATCTCTGAGCAACAGCCCGACGAATCCCTGATAAAACATATTTTCCTACGGTAATGATTTTATGGGCCCATAAGTCATGAATTTATTATAATCTCAGCTCCTGCTGCTGATTGCTGGAAAATGCAAAGTAATTAACAGCAAGTGGTAGCAGCTATTCCCACCTGGTAGCATGTTCTTTGGTATGCTGATGGATTTGATTAAAGTAATGACTACAGTGTAAAGCCTGGCTGTAACATATTAGCATGATTAATGCAGTATCCTAAATAAGAAACCAAACGAATGGGCAGGAAGTGAGAAATTAAAAAAAATATATTCCCCTCCCTCCCTCCTAGCTATTGTTCTGGCTCATTTATGCCTTCCTTTCTGTTAAATAATATATGGCTTTCAGGGCCAAGGGGCAGGCTAGCAACGCATATTGCAGTCTCCTAACACCTTAAGTGCTTGTGTTAATTTCTCCCCCTGCCTCTCCCTTGGATGGGGAGGGAATCAAGTGGTCTGAACTTGGTGTTGAATGGAATCCAATTTTATTTGGATCTCGGGCAGCCAAGGAACCAGCTTGAGTGAAGTCATGTAGCAGGTGGACTTCGTTTATGGCCTTGTCAAATAAAAATCCTGGGTTGCTATGGAAGCCGTGTTTGTGGTTCCATAATTAAGGGTAAGCTGAGTTGTCTGAAGCAGAAATTCTCCTATACCTCCAGAATACAGTGGTGTCCTCCCTGAACCTGCAGCACTGATGCTGAGAAAAGAATGACTTTTTGGAGAATTGATAAGTAAATTAATTCTTCAAATCAATTAATGGATTTAAACACAGGTCTCAAGAAACCTAATCCTGTGTTGGATATTGTATTTTTTTCCCAAAAGAGAGAGTATTTTGGGTTAAACTTCTGTGAAATCTCCTAGTAGGAAAACCACAAATGTGTCTTCTTGAAAACAAACAGAACCCCCCCCCCCCAAAATGGGAACAGTTTCTAAAATATTCTCCAAGAATTTTTTTTTCCCAGGGGCAGGGGGCCCGGAAAAGTGCATGCATATAGAAAATTTTTTCAGACAAATCTTGACCATCTTTAGTCTCTGGACTTCCGGCTATCAAAGGACATGCTAAAGTAATCTTAATGCCCTCTGGTAGTGAGAGTCATAATATATGGAACCACTGACCTTAATAAACACCTCTTGTTTAGAGAATGGTTGCAACTACAAACAGGATTCCAGACGACATGAGTTCCAGCTCCGTCCCTTTTGTTTACCAGGGATCACACACTATCTGAAACCTTGTACAGCATACAGGAACATCTAGTGGCTGAATAACATACTGCAAGGATCCAATAATTAATGTTTTGATCTCCCCTCCCCCTTTATTTCCCCGAACAATCTATATGGAATATTAAATAGATGTCTCTAGAGCTGCATTCTATGAAATAACATACTGCAAGCAAACATAGCATTATGGTGACGTGTCAAACTTGTCTAGAACTGGTGCACTGCATTGTACTGTGCAAAGTGCATTTCCAGTTGTATTCTCTCTCCTTAAAAGCTGATTTTTAATGTGAGGGTGGGGAGATGGTTCCCCCTAGATTTAGCCACGATCCCTGCAAGATGCCTGGTTGGTCCTTCCCGTATCTTCAGTGTCTCTCCCAAGCAGCAGCATAGGTGCAAGGGATAGGAGTTTGGTGGCTCCTGCAGCATATTAGCCATTCAGGCTAGGAAAAGTACTAGGCTGGGCATAATGTTTAACCACAACAAAGGGAACCTGGTACAAGGCCCTAGCATGAGGCTACTGGGGCTTAATAGAGACGGTACCAAACCCCAAGCTTCATCATGGAAACAGGCATTGTTCAAATTCATTATCATTTATGGGTGGAACTGCCAAAGAGTGGTCCACATTGGCCTGACTCTGCTCCTGTTGACCAGCAATAGCAAGGCTGCTGTGGGCAGAGTTACACCAATGGACTTTCAATGGAAGCGGAGTTAGGCCTACAGAATGTTCATTGGATAACCCCACCCTAAGGCTATGTCTACACTACCACTTATGTCAGTATAACTTATGTTGCTCAGGGGTGTGAATAAACCACTTCCATGAGCGACAAAAGTTGCACCAAAACACACACCAGTGTGGACAGCGCTGTGTTGGTGGGAGAGCTTCTCCTGTCAACGTAGCTACTGCTATTTGGTTAAATTGGGAGTGGTTAAATTATGTTAACGGGAGAGCTTTCTCCTGTTGGCTTAGAGCACCTACACTAGGGAGTTGATAGTGGTGCTGCTGCAAGCTCTCTAGTGTAGATGTAGCCTACATCTTTCCACATGGCCCTGAAGAGTCTCTAATGCTTGAGAAGACACAAGTGATATCCCTAACCCAAGTAGAATATCAGATAAGCCAAGGTGAGATTTTACAGGAGAGGGTGACAGTGTAGAGGAGTTCAAGGGATGGACAGACAAGGGTTGCAGCAACTGAGGCCTGTAAACTTCTTGTTCTTTGTCCTCCTTTCTCTCCTACCCAGAGGGGGAAAGAAAGTGGACTGAAGTTCCAGCCCACTTCCAAATAGTGCCACAGCCGGCTGCCTCTGCTGGAGGGAGGAGCACTGAAATAGGGAACTACGTGGCTGTAGAATTGGTCAGTTGTTACACTCCAAAGCGCACCCCGACGTGAGAAGAAAGGCAGTTTTTTTCATCTTTTCTAGATGGATTATTTCAGTTTGTCTACAGACTTAAACAGTGCTTTTGTGGGTTTTCTTGGCAGGTAGAAGAGTTAAAAGCATTCAGGAGGTGATTTCAGTTGGAGTTCTGGGTGCTTGGCATCTCAGAAAATCAGCCCAGTACTAGTCTTAAATGAGAGACAAAATCCAGCAGAAACTGATAAGGGGGCCTCCAGAGACGTGCTGGTATGATATCCTGCAGTGCACTGCTTCAATCTTGTCTATTAAATCTTTCTCTTTCCTTTATCCTCCTCTCCCTCATTTGCCCAGACTTCCTGGGGATAGCGTGTTCTATTACTATTCCTTCCAAAGCACAGCTTTGGTATCCCCTTTGGGCATCTCTCCTGCCTGGAAGTTTATACAGAGGATTTTTTTTTTCTGAGCTAATCAAGCAGGTGAAATTGAGCTGTAATGCTACTGGTAGCAAGTAGAGCACAGCGTACACTTTGGCACATGCACGGATTCCTGAATTGCCCTCAGATCAATACAAATGAACCCAGACAGCCTCAAAAAAAGATTAAAAAAATCTTACAGCCTTAAAAAAACAAACAAACCCTCACACAAAACAAAACCTGCTATCTCCTTTTATTCCATCTACTCCGGCTCCTGTTTTTGGAGGCAGATGAAGATAAAGTTATTGAGGCTGGCACTAGAGAGAAATACTGAATCTACTTCCCCCCCGCCCCGCCTTCCCCACCTGTACTAAAGAAAATGACTGCATTTGCCAGGGAAGATTTATACTTACTGTGGGACTCACAGTATCAGGGTAAATCAAGGCTGATACTTTTAACATCTCCCCACCAAAAAGAAGCAGTTACATTTTATGTCTACATTCTGCTCAACTAATCAAGGTGAGTGAGAGGCGCTCAGTCCAGGCAAACTTTACTCTTATTACATTGGTTTCAGAGTAGCAGCCGTGTTAGTCTGTATTCGCAAAAAGAAAAGGAGTACTTGTGGCACCTTAGAGACTAACAAATTTATTAGAGCATAAGCTTTCGTGAGCTACAGCTCACTTCATCGGATGCATTTGGTGGAAAAAACAGAGGAGAGATTTATATACACACACACACACAGAGAACATGAAACAATGGGTTTATCATACACACTCTCCTTACAGTGTGTATGATAAACCCATTGTTTCATGTTCTCTGTGTGTGTGTATATAAATCTCTCCTCTGTTTTTTCCACCAAATGCATCCGATGAAGTGAGCTGTAGCTCACGAAAGCTTATGCTCCTAATAAATTTGTTAGTCTCTAAGGTGCCACAAGTACTCCTTTTCTTCTTATTACATTGATTGTATACCTGCCTTGGTTTTGTTTTGTGTGTCTTCCTTTCCCCCCTAGGCTGCTACAGCTCAGATACACAGGGCAGACTGCTGCATGGGGTTCTAATGCATGGTCATCAGTAATCAGAAAGAAACCTTTATTTATCCTTCGTGCTACTCTTCACACTCAGGGCTCAGCTCTGCCCCATGATAAATCCTCTGCTCTATTGTGTGTGGGGGAATGGGACATCTGTGCCCAAGACAGTCCTCAGCTAATAGCAAGGCCTGTAGGGATATTCCTGCCAGTGTAAATTGGAGCAGCAAAGAGGTTACTCTAAAGTCCCTATTGAGCAAAACATGGGGGCTCATGTTGAATCCCATTGACTTCAGTGGGAGTTAAGCATGCGTCCAGGTGGGGTGCTGCTGAGCACAGATGTTTTCCTGAGTCAGGGCTAATATACAACAGGGCTAGTGTGGCCTCTAGCCTGCCCTGGGATTGCTGGGGTGTAACACAATCTTTCTTCCCTTCCCCCCCATTCCTCTGGGGTGTCAACCTCAGCTCAGGAGCCCCTGAGGACTGAGCCCTTAGTCAAGTGTTTCCCAGGTCTTTTCTGACCCTGTGGGTTTGAGGTTCACAGGGGGGCTGCTGGTTCCAGCAGCAGGGCACGCTAGCAGTTCTGCTTGGAGTGACTCTGTCATGCCCCACAGGTTGAATGCTGCAAACCCTGCCTGATCCCTGGAGTGTCCGTCTCTCCCCTTTTTCCCCCCATCCTGTCATGACCTGCATCTCCACAATGTAACCAGTGGGTAAACTCCCTGCAGCGGCAGCCACGCTGAGTAAAAGCTCCCCTCTGCAGGGGTGGGGAGAGAGCAGGCATAGGGCCAGGCTGGTCAGGTAGGCAGTAGACCGTGGCAGAGGGTTCTGTGGGAAGGGTGGGGGCCAGGTGAGGGACTTTCAAGGGGTTTTTGGCAGATTAGGAAAATAAGAGTGGCAGGTCCTCAGAGAGGGAGGGATCAGAGCTGGGAGTGGGGTCTGGGCAGGAAGTGAGTACATGCTCCCTTCATGATCTATGGGTTAAGATGGCATTGGAAGCAGCCCCACCAGCATGGTAGCCTCTTGCTTCCTTCCCAGCTCAATATCTGAGGTCATGCCCTCTGGAAGGTGTGCTGCATTCCAAGGGCACCATCGTGCCCTTCCATGATGGCAGGGGGGGACATGTAGCAGCATAGCTAATACAGTCATCAGGGCTGGTTGTGGCAGCTGCAGCTCCTAGCCCTTCTGTAAAGTAGCAGGGGGCACCTCTGGGTAAAATGTGTGACAGGCTGCAGCCTACAGGCTAACTAGCTGGGAACCTGGCAGGCTGCTGCAGAAGCTCTTCCCTGCCAAGGACTCTCCACAGCACTAGGCTGCAATCCTGTCCCATGCCCTGTGCATGCATGAGAAATCCTTCATACCCACCCCATGCCAGGCAGGACTTGGTCCAGAGTGCAATACTTGCACAGAGAATAATTTGAGCATCCATTAAAATAAAGGCACCAGCACTGTGCATTTATTGAAGGGAAAAAAAGTGACTTTTTTTTTTTAATGGTTCATATGGTTAAACACAAATGGGCCAGGTCCCCAGCAGGGGGAAGTGGGCGTTGAAGTCAATGGAGCTACACTGATTTATACCAGCTGAGGAACTGGCCTAACTGCATCTATTTCAATGAGTGATCCCTCAGGTGTTCTCTTTTGGATCAAGCCCTACAATGCACACCTATTTGAAATCAATGAGAATCTTTCTGTGTCTTCAGTGGGCCTCTGAAATAGGCCCTTTTTTAAAAAAAAAAAAAAAAAAAAAAAAGCTGGTAGAAATAAATGCTACTGTAATACAATGGCTTAGAATTTAAACAGGACAGTCATTGTTATGGCATAATTCAACTACATCTCTATTGGAAATGTTCATGTTTAACAGTAATGCAAAATATTACAAAGGCACCAAGTTCCTTTGAGACGTCTCACTGAATTTCCCATTTCTTGTGTAATTAAGGTCTCTGCTCTAAGGTGCCACAAGTACTCCTTTTCTTTTTGCTCTAACACTGTGTTTGAGTCTCTTTTTGGGTTGCATGTACCCTATACACAGAAATACAGGGTGAAATCCTGGCCCCATTGAAATCAATGGCCCACCTCCCTTCACTGGGGCTAGGATCTCTGACTGTGTCTTTTCTATGGCACCTCCTATCACAGAATCACCAAGCACTTTAGAAACGTAAACGGACTGCGCGTGGATGGCTTACAGATGGGAGAAATTAAGCTGTCAGGAAATTGGTGGTGGACTCAGGCGTAGAGTCTAGACCTCTGACTCCTTGAGCAAATCAGGAAACCATTCTCCTGCCATCTTGTAGTCTCTTCAGCTGAACAAACATGTATGAGACAGGCCCTCTTAAATTCTAGTACCAGTGCTAACATGAACTCTGAGTGTAGAAAAGTCCTAACTGATGAAGTGAGCTGTAGTTCACGAAAGCTTATGCTCAGTTAAATTTGTTAGTCTCTAAGGTGCCACAAGTACTCCTTTTTTTTTTTTTTTTTTTTTGCGGATACAGACTAACACAGCTGCTACTCTGAAACCTCTCTGCCTTGCTTTCCCATTCTCTGTAATGGGCATGATAAACCCCCCTCGGTGGGTGTGGTGAGGATTAACCATTTGATCTCCATGAAGCACTTTGGAAATAAATCCATTGTAATTGTTTGCATTCTTGTGTGGGTTCTACTTTAGCTTTTACTCCCTTGCTTTGCCTGCCTGGGCGTTAGGCCTGAGCACAGAAGTCCTCTCCAAAGAGGCAGTTTTGGCAGCCGGCCTGAATTTTCAACAAGACTGCCTAATCTCGTCTTCGACAAGCTGCGAGCTTCAGCCATGCTGCTGAGAAAAGGAGACTCGGGGTAGATTGGGTTTTGCTGCCTCTCCTTTTTTTCTTTCCCCATTGTGGGAGTGAAAGTACAATCCTGGCTGCAAATCCTGCCCAGCACCATACCTCTTGTAATCTTCAGCAAGCAGAACTTGCTGGAACAGCCGGTAGAATAGGGGAGTGCTCTCCTTCTGCACAGGGCTGAATCCAGGCATAAATTTAGGACCACACGTTCTCCTCATCCCCCATCCGAGCCCGTACTGATATCTATGGCAGCTCTGCCCAGAGATCAAGAGTAGAATGTGGCTTTACATACTAACTAACCTTTAAGAGAGGACCACTATTTGTTCAGTCTCTTATTGTTCCAGTCAGCATTGTTCAGAGGGAAAATAGTAGAGCTAGTCCAAAAAATGGAAACCACTGACATTTTTCTCAAACCTTTTGCAGGGTTTGGAAGGGAACAATTGGCAGTGGTTAAAAAAAAAATTGAGCTATTTTTAGAAAAACTTTAAAATTCAAAATGACATTTAAACTTTCCCTCTCCTCCATCTCCCCTGTTCCTTGTGTTTTTGACACTTAGTGCATAGAATGAATGTCTAGTTTTGTGAGGTTTTCTACTTCTGAAATGTTAAGGAAGTTGGAGCGCAGTGTCTTTTTCCTTTTGTGGCTCTGTAACTTTTTTTGAGAAATAGAGACATTTTGAAAAGAGACAGTAGAAAAATGAAAACCAGGAAAGAGTTGGGGGAAAACCACCCTCAACATTCATGCTACTGCATTTGGTTGTAGAAAGAGAAAGGAGAAGATGTATATCCAAAATCTTGACAATTCTTTGGCTTTCAAAAACCAAAATGAGAAGAGAATCTAAATTCATAATGAAGCTAAATGAAAATTATAGTTTTGCTTGAGAATTTCCTGTTACAAAAGTTTTTCACAGGACACTTGCCTGCAAACAGTTTTGTTTTTGGTGACCCCCCCCCCCCCCACTTTTTTTTCAATTGGAAAACTTGAACCAGCTGTTGAAAATCAGCTCCATTTTAGGACAACACCTATCTCTGCCTGTTTCTCTTCTTCCTTCTTTCTCTGTATTTGTGCCTCTTGTCCTTTTGTATCTCCTCCCCATCTCCCTCTAGGTTTCACTTAAGGCCGGTTTAGGAACCTGCGAACAGGGCAGATGTCCTGGGTGCCAACTTCCAGCCCCTCCTCCCTTTTCTGCTTGGCCTCTTTGTGCGTGGGGGACTGAAAATATTTTCCGCCCTGTCTGGCAAAATGCCTAGGTCTGTTTCTGGTTTTGCAGCTTCTCCCTTCTCATGCACTAACCTGATCAGCTGTGATATTATGTTGACATTCATGTCTTCACTGGACTTCAGAGTTAACATCACAAGCTGACTATTGGGGGGGCAGAGACTCTGTGGTTCTCAGATAGCCTGGGACAATGGCTCTACAGACACCAGATAAGGCTGCACCAGTTATGTACACATCATCTTTGGAACGTTTTCTCTGTAACCATGAGGGCTGGCATCTTACTCTTTCCAATGAAAGCTTAGGTTCTGCTGCATGGTGATTATTCCATGCAGCCCAGATAAATGTATCAAGAGGGCTGGGTGTTTGACACATTGACTGTAGAATTACGTCAGGCTTCAAATTATTTAATCTCTTCGTTGCTGGTTCCCTGCCCCCTCACTGCTGCTACATGCCAGTGAGATTAATAGGCTAGGATGGGGATGACCGGATGAGTCCGGGGACTGGAAGTGCGCTATGGATTCTTTCATTGCCAGGTCATTCTGCCTGGGTCAAATACAGCCCCAGAATAATGGTGACTGAAAGTTGTTACTATGCAAACGTTGGTTAGGCCTATGGGAAAAGAGGGGGAACTCAGTTCACCAAAAACTAACATGATAAATTATACTGATTGGAATGTTTGTTGGCATCCTTAGCAGACAGCTTGAAAATCAAACAGCCTTTGGACTATGAGCTGCCCTGGTATCTCTAGAGGAGGTTCTACTAGGCCAGGTTTGTGGCTCATCTGTGGCTCATACCTGTTCTGTGGATAGACCACTTCATGCTCCAGAGCAGCTGATACAATGCTCAAAGGGCTCTTCTAAGGCAGTTAGCGACTGTTCTGTTAAGTGAGCAGGACTAAGGGCCCAAAGAGTCCAAGGTGTTAACATTATCCAGTCACAGTCTAACAGAAAACAAGACGGGGGGTTTGGTGTATAGAGACCTCAGCGTGCTTAGTGCCATGGCAAATGCCCCATTATAAAAATCCTTGTATTAAATCTACAGAAGGGGAGGAAACGGTTAAAGCAGGGGTGGCCAACCTGAGCCTGAGAAGGAGCCAGAATTTACCAATGTACATTGCTGACGTATTACTGTGGCTCTTTGGCAGCCCCCTATTAGCTCCCCGGGCTCCCAGCGACTCCCCCTCCCTCCCCGCACCTCCTGATCAGCTGTTTCATGGTGTACCGAAGGCTCCAGGGGGGAGGGCATGGCAGGCTCACGGGAGGGGGCGGGAAGGGGTGGAGTGGGGGCAGGGCCTGTGGCAGAGCCAGGGGTTGAGCAGTGAGCACCCCCGTCACATTGGAAAATTGGCGCCTGTAGCTCCAGCCCTGGAGTCGGTGTCTATACAAGAGCCGCATATTAACTTCTGAAGAGCCACAGGTTGGCCACCCCGAGTTAAAGCATTTGAGATGCAAAATATTAAGTTTCAGAGTAGCAGCCGTGTTAGTCTGTATTCGCAAAAAGAAAAGGAGTACTTGTGGCACCTTAGAGACTAACAAATTTATTAGAGCATAAGCTTTCGTGAGCTACAGCTCACTTCATCGGATGCATCCGATGAAGTGAGCTGTAGCTCACGAAAGCTTATGCTCTAATAAATTTGTTAGTCTCTAAAATATTAAGTGAGGCTTTTAACATCATTCCTTGCTCCCTTTCCCTTTAGCTGGAGAGAGATTTTAGAAAGAACCCTCTCGCCTTGTTTGACAGTGTCTTAGACGGTGATAACCAAGCTTCTGGGGGAAGAGAGAAGTTAGTTGAGATGAGCTAGAGCTGGCTTTGTTGCAGTTGTTAAAGTTCAGTTGCCGCTCCTAGAAGACAAAATGAGAAGGGAGAGAAAAGACCAGAACAGACAGAAAATGCAGCTTCTGTCTGCGGTGTTGATCCTCACTTGCAACCTCACTGCTGGAAAAATGCAGACCCAGCACACAGGCTTATTGGCCACTCTGAGACCTGGGAAACTTGCACCAGCATCAGGCTGTTCGGGGTCTAGCATTTACCTGCCTCTTTCTGGTCAGGATTACAGCAGTGTTGCAAAATATGACATCTTCCCTGACTAAGCCGGACTCTTATTAGACAAAAGGAGACAGCTAGGAAAGAGGAGAAATAAGGAGGGAAGGGTAAAGTTTGTGGGGGAGAGTGTCTCATCCCAGGTGGTGGTTGGGATTCAGATGAAATTGGTGGAGGTGGTGATGTCTGCTGGGTCCCGATCTCTGGCCCAGTCTGGTCAGGACATCTCTCAGGGTTAGGATGAAGAAGGTCCAGTGTCACCAGAGATGGAGGGGATGGCAGCCATGGTGGTGAAGTTCGCTCCTTCCCCTTCTTTCAGTCACTGTCACAGCAGCCAGCCTTTGGTGCAATAGTCCATCCCCTCATTGTTTTGTACACTAGCTAGGCCTAATTTCCAATGCCGCTATTTTGGTTTTTGATTTCTGGTTCCACACTTCTCTTATTTACCAGGCATGATCGTAACACCAGCCTTGAGGCCTTTTTGTTAGTTTTCATCCAAATTGTCTGTCTTTTCTTTTCTTCACCTTTTCCCATCATCACTTGTTTTCAGGTTCTTGTGACCTTTTATGAATTGTCCCTCCCTTCTTACACTTAGCTCACAACTAGAGTGAATTTGTAGGCTCAATTATCGCAACACTGTCCAGCTCCCTGTCACTTCTGGGGTGATGCTGGTGCCTAAACTCTTAGGCTCTTTTGAAAACCAGTTTAAATCCACTGAAGGTGATTTTGGTGGGGGGGGGGCTATCAAATATCAGGATGAGCTTGTCCCTTCAGTCATTCAGGTGATGCATTTTCCTCCCAGGGAGATGTGGTACATTGGCAGCTATCAGAGGATTAAACAAGAAACTAACCTGTAACTGAAGTCAAAACACCTGAAGACTCACTGGTCAGGCATGGCCAGGGTGACATACTATAGAGCAGAGTTTAAATATGAATAAATGTCCATTGGTAATGAGGCACTTTGGGAAGCATTTTTCACTGACACTCTCATTTCTCCTCTCCTCTTTACTTTTTCAGCCCCATGTGACTGAAGGTTGATTCCACATTCCTGTCCTCCTTAAGTGTCTTTGAAATCCTATCTTAATTACTCCCAAACAGTGATGGGGATTGGTTTGTGAGAGGCAGGTGGAGGTAGGGTTGATGATTTGTGTCCTAGAATGATCTGATTTTAATTGCAGTGCAGTAGTTTGGAGCCGACACCATATCTGCCACAACCAAACTTCCTTCCACCACTCTCACTAAACAGGACAGAGCAGAGATATAAAAGTCCGGAGAAGGGCAATGACAAATCAGAGGGCCTGGGAGGGGAAGTGGCTTTCACGTGAGGAAAGATCAGTGAGGACTATGTAGTTTGGGAACTGGAGGTGCATAAATGCTGACCAGCATACTGCAGGTTGGTCAGGCACTCCTGTCTACTCTTTTGCCAGAGGTCTGTTCTCCCATTCATTGAGCAAGTCACTTAACTTGCTCTGTGCCTCAATTTCCCCTTCTGTAAAACGGGGATAATGACAGCTCCCTTCCACACAGGAATGAATGTCTCATCAGTTAGAGAGATGAGACACACCTTGCATGTTTGTGGGACAGCTCCCTTTTTGACCATGGGGTGGTAGTAAATACTTGTCTATTACTGTGGCACCCAGAGGCTCCCAGGGAGGATGGAGGCCACATTGTGCTGGGTGCTGTACAATCGCTGCCTCAAAAGGCTTAAAATTAACAGACAAAGAGATGAAAAAGTGGACAATATTGTCAATGAGTCCTGTCATATCACTGCCATGGAGTTACGGCGTAGCAAGCTCCTCCTGATGCTTTGGTAGGCCAGCTGCTCTACTGTGAGTGTGACAGTGTGGTAATATGCGGGCACCACAATGTCCATCATCTGGCTTCTATGGAGACTCAGCTGGCACTGCAGGTCTCGCTCTATAGTGCCACATAACGACTCTGTAACCTTTCAGCTTCTGCTCTGTGAGAGGTAGTTAAATTAAGGTCCAGAACTAGCTGTGAAAAGAAGACATGGTTAACTGAACATGGTGGAAGGCAAAAAGTGTCAAATCCCTGTGTAAGGGGATTCACTGGTTAATCAGTGACTGCTTGGAGAAAATTCTGTGCTTCTCTTGGACTGATCTGCCACCCCTGAGAGCCTTCTTTGCTGAATGGTGATCTCTTGCATTCCTTTTCTCCCATTGGAGAGTTTAGAAATTGGCAAACCAATGGGTACCGAGCCAACATCCCAGCACAGTGTTAGGGAGTCCTGTGCTTTGGGAAATGTAACTTTTGGGGGTGAGACTACAGCAGAAACTGGAGAGGAAGGGGGAGTGTGTCAAACCTTAAAACTTTGCATGGGGGGTGGGAATGTTAAAAAAGCATGTCCAGTTATTGAACTCCCTCCTATGAGATGTGAAACCGAGGTCCTGGCTAGAACTGAGTAAAACATTCTAACATAAAACTTAGTACAAACTGTCAACTTCAGTGGAAGAAAGGGTAGAAAATGTTTGCCCTGTTGGTCCTGTTGTCTTTACCAGTTCTAGTCCACTGAGGTCACAAAAGATCTCAGGGGGCTTTTCTCCAGAGTAGGGACATTCGCTCTAGAGTCCTGGCCAAATCAGTGGTAATGCAGGAAATAATTTGCCAGCCTAATTTGCCAGCCCTTCCACCCAAAGTCATGACTAGATTCAACATTGTGTTCTACTTCCTGTTCAACAGCTGCCTCGTAGAAACCCAGAGGGGGCTGCATTTCATTGGGGGAGTGATAAGGCAAGACCCACCGAGGGCAGCCTTAAGCCCTAGGCCATGCATGGCACACCAGATGCACCTGCCTTAGTTCCTCCTTGGTCTGGGTATGAAGAGAACATTCTCTGTGTCCATTCAAGCTCTCACCTTTTGGGCACAGCTTATTGTTGTGCATGTTCAACGGTCCACAGAACTCCCTTGCTGAAGCTCATTTTTCCAACCCCCGAGTGCAACAGGTACAATCGCAGCACTTTTCCATGCTCCCTCATGGGACATCGTTCCAGCTCAACCTCCCGAGAGCCCATCGCTGGATGATCCAGACTCTGTTTGCCCTTGATCCAGGACATCTGCCTGAGATTTCCCAGATTCACGTCTCTCCCACAACACTTCTCCAGTAGCCCCAGATCAGGTCTTCCATGACAGAGCTCCCTGCAGTGTTCCATTCAGCTAGACCTTGCTGCCTGTGAGTTCTGCCCCTGCTCTGGGCATATCCCTAATCCGGGCTTGGCTTCCTGCAGCCCTCCACTCTGGCCTGTTGCAAGGGGGCTTTCACATAGCTTGCCACTCACTCAAGCCTCTCTGCCTGTCAGTCCTTCCTCAGGTCCTGGGATCTACCATCCAATATCACCCCTGTTGTTTTGGCTCTGCTTCTCCTAACTAGGTTGGCTCTTCCCCATCTTCCTAGGGGCTTCTGCCAAAGTTCTCCTTTAACTTGGCAGGTGTTTCCCAGCTCTGGCCATTCCTCACCTTCAACCTTTTGCTCTTCCCAGTGGTTTGTTGTACCAGCTCTCCTCTGCCCCTCTTTCTCCATGGGTCTCTCCTTTCCTACTCAGGAAGCTCTCACCTATCCTGACTGTCTCTTTCTCTCTCTCCCTTTATATGACCCACAGCCTTTTTTCAACCCCAACTGGGAGATTGCACATCACTCATAATAAGCCCACTGGACCCTGCTCCCCCTTAAAGGGGCTGGTCACTCTGTGACGGGGAAGAGCAGATACAGAAGCAATTACTAGATTAAGTTTGTAAAACACTTATTTCTGCCTCACTATTCCTGAGTGAAATCTAAGCCGACTGATGAGAAGAAACCTAGTTACTGCCATGGGTATAGGGCTATTGGAATAAATCTGCTGTGTTACTGGAGGGAAAACCTGGGATTTTGCGTGGCAAGATTTGCACTTCTTAAGGAAATTCATAAGGGTAATACCAGTAGCTGGTTTTCCCTACTCTACATGATACTTTCTCCTGTTCATTCCTGTACAAAGTGTATTCTGGTGCCCCACAAAAGCACAAAGGTCTTAAAACAGCAGCATCTCTGCACCTCCTCCAGCAATCAACCCCCCAGGACACAGCATCCCTTCCCTGTTGGTATTGGAAGGTACTGCCAGCTCACAAAGCAACTGATCTGCGACATGGCAAAAATGGGTCAGTTCATAGAATCCTAGAAGTGTAGGACTGGAGGGGACCTCGGGAGGTCATCTAGTTCCATCCCCTGCTCTCAAGGCAGGGCTAAGTAATAACTAGACCATCCCTGACAGGTGTTTGTCTAACCTGCTCTTAAAAACCTTCTATCCTAGAGATTCCACAACCTCAATTGTAGGCAATTTGTTCCAGTGCTTAGCTACCCTGACAGGGAGTTTTTCCTAATGTCCAACCTAAACTGCCCTTGCTGCAATTGAAGCCCATTGGTGCTTGTCCTGCCCTCAGATGTTAAGAAGAACAACTTTTTTTTTTTATCCTCCTCCTGTACCTTTTATGTACTTGGCCTTCTCTTCTCCAAACTAAACACTCCAACCCTGCCTTTTTTTTTTAAACTCAGTGGAGTTGCAGTAGGTACAGATTGGGTCCAATGTTCCCTGGTGAGACTGGGGCCACAGCAACATCTGTTGGTAAAGATGAGAAGTAGATGCTGATGGGATGAGAGCGGGCAGAGGAAAAGCTGCTTAACATCTTCTAAATTCCACTCCCTGGAGGCAGTCAGATGCTGGGTTTGCTTCATCACAGGCTTGAACTGTCTGTGCTTCCTGACAAACTCTTGCACTAAGTGACATCTTCATTTCCTTGGTGTAATAATGCTGGATAGCTCTAAAAACTACAGGCTTGTGCTTTCCATTTCCCTGGCAGCAGCCCCCCTTTTGCTGCAGAAGACTGGTCTTTTTAACCCTTTCCCTGCTCTTTGAACATAGGCAGGATGAAAAGAAATCGCTGTACTTGTGTTGTTATTCCCAGAGTTGTTGTTATGCCCAGAGTTTAGTTTCCAAAGCCTGTTCAGTTCTGGTTCTCTGGGTGCTAACGGGGGTGCCGGACTTCCAAAAATTTAGACACTTGTCCAGTGGGAAATGTGTAGACCATTAAAGTTTCCACAAGAAACCACTAAAGAACAATCAGATGTAAAGGCTTTGGGATCCTCAGTGTACTTCTCTCTGTGTCCAGGCTAGTGGTGCTGGAACTAACGGTACTGGGGCTGCTGCCGCACCCCCTGAATTGAAGTAATAGTAATACCAAATGGATGGTTTCCATGGTTGCTGTCATCAGCACCCCATTATAAAAATTGTTTCAGCACCCCTGGTCCAGGCCTTGGGTTGACCCTTCTTATGGTCTGTGAGGGCTGTATATGCTTTTCAGCTGCATTTTAGACTAAGCAAAGCAACAAGAAAGAACAAAAGTAAATCTCCTCTAACAGACTACAGCTACTCTGAGGGCAAAATGGCTGGTGTCTTTGCATACAGGCAGAACTCTTAGACCTTTTACGGAAATGTAGGGCTGGAGGGGACCCCTGTGCTAAGGCAGGACTGAGTATACCTTAGACCCTCCCTGGCAGGTGTTTGTCTAACCTGTTCTTAAAAACCTCCAATGATGGGGCGGGGGGAGATTCCACAGCCTCCATTGGAAGCCTATTCCAGAGCTTAACTACCTGTATAGGTGGAAAGTTGTTTTGTTTTTTTTTTCCTGATATCTAAGCTAAATCTCCATTGCCTCAGATTAAACCCATTACTTGTCCTTGAACATGGAGAACAATTGATCTCCATCCTTTTTATAACAGCCCTTAATATATTTGATGTTTATTAGTTCCCACCTCAGTCATCTTTTCTCAAAAATAAACATGCACAGGATTGTATTTTGGGCGGGGTAGCAAGGTAGTTCCTTTTCCTCATAGATCAGATTTTCTAAACCTTGAACCATTTTTGTTCACCTCTGGACTGTCTCCCATTTGTCCACATCTTTCCTAAAGTGTGGTGCCCAGAACTGGACACAGGACTCCAGCTGAGGCCTCATCAGTGCCACGTAGAGTGGGACAACTACCTCCAATGTGTTACATACCACATGCCTGTTAATACACACCAGAACATTAGCCTTTTTTGAAACAGCATTACGTTGTTGACTCGTATTCAGTTTGTAATCCACCATCACCCCCAGATCCTTTTCAGGAGTACTAACACTAGACAGTTATTCCCCTTTTTGTAGTTATGCATTTAATTTTTTTCCTTTCTCTGTATAGTACTTTGGAGTTGTCTTTATAGAATTTCATTTTGTGGATTTCAAACCAATTCTCTAATTTTGCAAATCAATTTGAATTCTAATCCTAGTCTCCAAGTGCTTGCAACCCCTCCCAGCCTTTTCATCTGCACACTTCATAAGCATACTCTCTACTTTGTTATCCAAGTCATTTGTGAAAATATTGAATAGTACCAGACCCAAGACTGACCCCTGCGGGATCGCACTAGATACGCTCTCCAGTTTGACAACGAACCATTGATAGCTACTCTTTGAGTATGGTTTTTCAATCATTTGGGCACCCACCTCATCATAACTTCATGTATGTCACACATCCTTAGTTTGCTTATGAGAATGTCATGTGGAACTATGTCAAAAGCCTTTCTAAAATCAAGATACATTACTTCTGCTGTTCTCCCACATCCACTAGGCCAGTAACCCTGTCAAAAAAGGAAATTAGGTTTATTTGGCATTATTTGTTCTTGACAAATTCATGCTGGCTATTCCTTATAACCCCATTATCCTCTAGCTGTTACAAACTGATTGTTTAATAATTTGTTCCAGTATCTTTCCAGGTATCGAAGTTAGGCTGACTGGACTATATTTCCATAGATCCTCTTTGTTCACCTTTTTAAAGATAGGTATTATGTTTTCCTTTCTCTAGTCCTCTGGGACCTCTTCCATCCTGCATGAGTTCTTGAAGATAATTGCTAATGGTTCTGAGATTGCTTCAGCTAGTTCCTTAAGAATCCTAAGATGAATTTCATCAGGCCCGGCCAACTCGAACACATCTAACGTAGCTAAATATTCTTTAACCTGTTCTTTCCCTGTTAAAGGAGTAGTCTGCAGAAAATAAAGACATCATTTGCATATGCATCACATGTAATGTAATTTCAAACATTGTCTAAAGATGGTCACTTGAGCTTTGTGTGGTGGTATACTTTACCCTTCACTGGCCAGAACCTAGATATCTGTCTGTCAATTCTTGCAATTTTGAGAGCGTTGTGATATTTATTTATCATAAATCCACAGCTCCTGGAGGCATGTGATTAAGAGAAAAATTCAGCTTTCATTTACAATGATTGCATATAAAAGCTTGGAGGTATGGCACAAGTGTACACTAAAGTCTCACAAACCAGAAGGCAAAGAAAAGGAACCCAAAGTATATCTTTTAAAAAATCTCATGACTTCTTTTTTGAGGCCTGACTCATGATTTGCTCCTCCCTAGAATTCACAATACTAGATGCTGTGAGGCAGTTCAGCATACTGTAGTTCTGATTTTCTTCTGGCTTGCCTTCTACAATGGAGTTAGACCAGTGTGATGCTGAGGTGAGAGTAAAAAAGCTCTCTAGCATCACCCAAAGCTGGGTTTCACATCTCCTTTGCTAAGGTTGGATTAGGTTAGTAATGCTGGTGCAGACTTCTTGAAGAAAGGCCTGTGGCCTCCTTCCCATCATATTGAAGGCTGAGGAGGGATATAACAGTTTTCAAGTTTGTAAAAGGTTGTTACAAGGAGGAGGGTGAATAATTATTCTCCTTAGCCACTGAGGATAGGAGAAGAAGCAATGGGTTTAAATTGCAGCAAGGATAGCTTAGGGTGGATATTAGGAAAAACTTACTAACTGTCAGGGTGGTTAAGCACTAGAATAAATTGCCTAGGGAGGTTATGGAATCTCTATCATTGGCATTAAGAGCAATTTAGACAAACATCTGTCAGGAATGGTCTAGTTATTACATAGTCTTGTCCAACTCCCTGCACTCAAGGCTAGATGACCTCTCAAGGTCCCTACCAGTCTTACACCCAGGTATAGAATCATAGAAGTGTGGGGCGGACAATGGGACTGTCCTTCCATCCACACGCTAGTGTGGCTATCCTAATACAACTCCCTAGCACAGACCAGCAAAGCTATGATTTGGACTGGTGGAAACTACCTTAGGTAAAATGCACTAGTGCCACTCGTCGCTTACTTGATTTATTATCTGATGTGTCAACACTAGTCACGGATACCTGAAATTGAGGCAAATCCCCAGTGCAGACAAGGCCTAAATTTTCCATCTCCGAAACCAACACACTCCAATAGCTGGAAGTCTCCACTAAGGCTGGTGGTTTGGGGCTGTGAATTTTTCCAGGTGGCTGGAGCTTCTTGTAATTTTTCATTCATAGATTTTTGAGGCCAGATGGGACCTCTAGGATCATTTAGTCTGACTCCCTGCCTAACACAGGCCATAGAATTTGTGACCAAGCCAGAGAGCGACTAACCTTAATGGACAGCCCCAATGTTCTGGTTGCCAAGCAGACAACCGCCTCATTTACTGTGTCTGGAGAGGAAAGATGATCTAGCTGTGCTTAAGGAGCCAGCCTACAACTTGGGGCAGACAGCTGCCAGTCCCCCCCTTTGCTACAGACCTCTTATGTGACAATGGGCAAGTCACTTAGCCTCTGTGTTGATTCCTTTTCTGTACACAGGGGATAATAGCACTCACTTCCCTCACAGGGATGTTGGGTGCATACAGACTGTACAGCTCTGAGATACTGCAGTGATGGGGGCCATATAAGTACCAGAGAGGGAGATTTTAATGGTGAACAATAACACTTCTGGAGGGCCCTCCATCTGAGGAGTACAATGTT
This sequence comes from Dermochelys coriacea, assembly GCF_009764565.3. Classification (NCBI taxonomy): domain Eukaryota; kingdom Metazoa; phylum Chordata; order Testudines; family Dermochelyidae; genus Dermochelys; species Dermochelys coriacea. Next base: position 51,122,796 of record NC_050075.1, on the reverse strand, counting down.
TGCAAACAATGAATTGAGCCTCTCAGTGACTTTCAGGAAAATGTTTAACGATGCGTGGTCAAAAAGGATTTTGCTTCTTTTTTTAAAAAAAATAAAAAATTGGGAAACCAGAGGCACAGCTACTTCAGTAGGGACAGAAGTTCAACCTAGGAGCCCTGGCCCCTAGTTCTGTGCTTTCACCACTAGACTATGCTTCCTCAAAGCAGAAAAAATAGTAATTGGTCTCAATTTTTAAGGGAATAATGATCACTCACTGGTATTGCCCAAGTAATTGAGTACCCGCCCTTCAAAACTGGATCCCCTTCAATGTGCCTCAAGTTAAGTACCCAAATAACTAGTTGCAAGTGGACTCTTTCAGTAACTATCTCAAAATCCAGGTGAGCCAGTGCAGAGGAAACAAAATCTGACCTGAACTGTCAGTCCAAGGTTATACAAACACATCTGAAGTTACAAAACCCCAATAATACATTTTTCTCTTTTGTCCTTTTGCACTTGCTGTCTTGGACACAGGCCAGACCTGGAAATGACAATAGCAAGATGGACTGTATTTTGCAATATTTCTAGCCTATTTTTTTGCAGACCAGGTGTCAAAGTTTCCAAAGCACATAAATGATTTATTTCAGAGTAGCAGCCGTGTTAGTCTGTATTTGCAAAAAGAAAAGGAGTACTTGTGGCACCTTAGAGACTAACAAATTTATTTGAGCATAAGCTTTTGTGAGCTACAGCTCACTTCATCGCATGCATTTTCCACCAAATGCATCCGATGAAGTGAGCTGTAGCTCACAAAAGCTTATGCTCAAATAAATTTGTTAGTCTCTAAGATGCCACAAGTACTCCTTTTCTTTTTATAAATGATTTAGGAGCTTAAGTCCCATTGCCTTTCAATAAGACACTAAGTCACTTGGTGCTCTTGAAAATCTGTCCCCGACTCTGGCTGGCTAAACGTTGGATAAGCATCCAAACTTCTGGGGTGTATCTGAACAGAACTACCGAAAAGTTACATTCCAAGAGCTCTGACCATTGCTGATGTGTTAGCAGCATCATTGGAATTTGCTTTTCACTAACCTCTATGGAAAATGGCTAGAACTGCCAAGATCTGTGTTGAGAAATTAATGTAAAAACTCACAGGGACACTTTTCCTGGTATTCCCTAGGGGACTGCAGCTCTTGCGTCTCTATCTGATTAGGGGTCTACTAGAAGATTTATTTATTCTGCTCAAAGCCTGCAGGCTTATAAACACTAGCTCTTTTTTCTTCAGCTGAGTTAAAAGAACAACTCCCATTTGATTTCCTTAGGGATTGGAGACAGCTCTCTTCCCTCCCCCCCCAGGACCTTAGCATACAAGTAACAGCAAATAGAGTAAAAAGGGGGCAGTGGGGGTGAGAAGAAGAACTGGGCTATGAGCACAGGAGTTTGTGCTGTGTAACTAGGGATGGAAAACCCTGTGATTACATACTCAATAAAACTTTCTCTGCTGTAGCCAGGTTTCCTGCCAGGAAGATTACATGAGTTCTTTAAACTTTTAAAGAGGTAGCAGCAGCCATGACATAAGAGCGTGTGATTTGTCTTCCAGTTAGTAAGACAGAACTGCTGTCCAGTTCAGCGTAAAGGAGAATATGTGCATTTAACAGACCTCTCAGGGTAGGGATGGGAGTGGAGATGAGGCACTGGCCCTTTCTGTGATGACCACTTGGGATCAAGCTTTTAGCACTTAAACAATACTCGAGTGTCATAGAGTGAAGTCCAAAGCCCAACAGCTCGCGTGAGTGATGTGACACTGTTCTGGGGTCCGATGGGCCAAAGTCTCTAGTGCATAGCACCTTGAGTTGTCCTTCACCCCTGTGCAAAGGAAGTGAGTGTCCAGTGCTACCAGGCAGCATTTGTACACAGGAGAGGGTGACAACACAAGGTGCAAAGCAGGGAGCATCTGAATTTTACCATATTGTATTACAATAGCACCTAGGGGTCCCATTATACTAGGTGCTGTCTACACACATAGTGAGAGACCAACCCTGCCCTGGATACCTTGCATTCTATATAGACAAGACAGACACAGGGTGGAGGAAAGGAAGAATTAGTTTCCCCACTTTACAGATGGGGCAGAGAGACACCAAGCATGTGGCCCACTAGAGTCAAGGGTATTACTCTGATCTCCTGAGTCTCAGTCAAGCTGGGGTTGAAGTGATACCTTGTCATATTCACAGAATCCAAGGCCAGAAGGGACCATTGCAGTCATCCAGTCTGCTCTCCTGGATAACAATGGCCACAGAGCTCCCCCCAGATAGTTCCTGGAGCAGATCTTTCAGAAACACATCTAATATGATGGGGGACTCAAGCAGCTGGGGAAATCTGGGAGGAAAAATTCACGCTTTCTCCTCTCTCTATTTGTTCAATGAGCTTAGGAGAAGTTGGGGAAATGTCCTTGTGAATAAAGGATGGTCAGCGCTCCTGTTGTTGAGTGCCAAGCCCTGCCTGAAAACCTGGAGCCCTGTGGTCTAGCAGCCATGCCATATTGGGGGTGGGGGGGGGAGGGTTTAAGCTTTGGATCACTGTGGGTATACTTTAGATACAGTCCTGGAGAGGAGGGAGCAGCATCTCTGGTTACTCTTGTGGACACCTTCTCTCTATCAGATGTATGGGGTGGGGTTGATGAGTTCATTGGCACACCCCCCCATCCTGGCCCTGTTCAGTTTTGTAGGACTTGAGGTAGAGGCGAGTCAGATAACAAATTTCTGCCCCTCCTCTCCATTAGCACATGGCGTAGACTGTGCCAATTGATGCTGTTCCCATAGAGCAGCCTGTGAAACTAGGACCTCTGTGTAGGACATCACAATGGTGCTAGCCAATCAGAGCTCTCCCATGCTATCCTCTTGCTGTCCACAGGCAGGGTGTCACGTTATTGACATAATCTGGGACCGTATAGATTATTGTTGCAGCCAACGTCCTGTAGTGGCTTGTATAAAGCCAAATCTTGTATAAAGAGGGTCAAATAAGGTGTCTAAGACAAAGTTATGGTTGGCTGGTTATGATTATGCTATATGTGTGCATATATCATTTTTGTATTTAAAGTTATAAGTATTGGCTCTATACTGTATGTATTTCAAAATTATGCTGTGCTTCTGGGTGACACCCCAGAATATTTGGTGTCAGCTCTGCATAGCATGCTTGATAGCCCATTAGCTATACAACTAACCCATTGAGAGAAGGCAGATACACCTTGTGACTCAGCAAGGCATGCAGGGACATGCTATGGACAGGACTCTGAGGTTTTTCCAGGCCATGTGATGGACAGCTTGTCTTTGGGACAAAGAAGGCAGAGACCACATGACAAGAGAATATAAAAAGCTGCTGCAGCTCCTCCATCTTATCTTCAATCCTGCTTCATATCTCTGGAGGAACTTTGCTACAAATGGAAGCTCTACACAAAGTACTGATGACCCATCCCAGCTGTGGATATACTCCAGAGACTTAGAATAAACTGCAGGTTCAAATCATCACTGCTACAAGCCTGAACCAAGAACTTTGCCATTACTGTATGTAATTGATTCCATTTAACCAATTCTAGCTCTCATCTATATCTTTTTCCTTTTATGAATAAACCTTTAGATTTTAGATTCTAAAGGATTGGCAACAGCGTGATTTGTGGGTAAGATCTGATTTGTATATTGACCTGGGTCTGGGGCTTTGTCCTTTGGGGTCGAGAGAACCTTTTTTCTTTTACTGGGGTATTGGTTTTCATAACCATATGTCCCCGTAACGAGTGGCACCGTTGATGATACTGGGAAACTGGAGTGTCTAAGGGAATTGCTTGTGTGACTTGTGGTTAGCCAGTGAGGTAAAATCAAAGTCCTCTCTGTCTGTCTTGTTTGGTTTGGTTTGCCTTGGTGTGCATAGAAACCCCAGCCTTGGGCTGTAACTGCCCTGCTTTAAGTAGTTTGTCCTGAATTGGCACTTTCAGTTGTGTTCCACCAGAACCAGCATCGTTACACAGGGCTACTCCTGGATATGATCAGAAGGGTCAGCAGGTACAAAACTAGCACTCATGGGAGAGATACCTGACCCACAGTTTGTTCCCAGGGACCGGTCCGGCAGAACGACACTCTTATGAAGGTATAAAGGGAAGAAATAGCCAACTTGTTAAAGTTACTATCCCTGTGTCTCATTCCTGGCTTTTGATCATTCTATCCCCCAAGCCAGGTTCTCACCTGTGGCACCACCTCCTTTTACACGGTAAGCTCCCTGCGATAGGGAGTGTCTTTACTATGGGTCTGATTTTCTTAAGGGCTGAGTGCTCGCAGTTCCAGGCTAGCCCATGGGAGTGGTGGGTGCTCAGCACCTTGGGAAACCAGGCCTGACTGTCTGCTATTAGGAGTAAAAAAAGAAAGGAGCAGCTGGGCTTGGTGATGTTTTACACCCAGCTTCTCCAGGTGCCAACCTCTCCTTGAGGTGCAAAGCATGGGAGAGGCAGTCCCCTACTGCCGTTTCTACCACTTGTGTTCAAGATGGGCCCAGATCCCACGCCCTCTGAACATCGGGAAAGGGTGGATCCAAACTTCAGGACTGGCCCCTGTCATAAATATCAAGGGAAGGGTAACCACCTTTCTGTATCCAGTGCTACAAAATCCCTCCTGGCCAGAGGCAAAACCCTTTCACCCGTAAAGGGTTAAGAAGCTAAGGTAACCTTGCTGGCACCTGACCCAAAATGACCAATGAGGGGACAAGATACTTTCAAATCTGGAGGGGAGGGGGAACAAAGGGTTCTGTCTGTCTGTGTGATGCTTTTGCCGGGAACAGATCACAAATGCAAGCCTCCCAACTCCTGTTAAATTAGTAAGTAATCTAGCTGGAAAATGTGTTAGAATTTCTTTTGTTTAATGGCTGGTAAAATAAGCTGTGCTGGAGGGAACGTATATTCCTGTTTTTGAGTCTTTTTGTAACTTAAGTTTCGCCTAGAGGGATTCTCTATGTTTTGAATCTGATTATCCTGTAAGGTATTTACCATCCTGATTTTACAGAGGTGATTCTTTTACCTTTTCTTTAATTAAAATTCTTCTTTTAAGAACCTGATTGATTTTTCACTGTTCTTAAGATCCAAGGGTTGGGTCTGTGTTCACCTGTACCAATTGGTGAGGATTCTTATCAAGCCTTCCCCAGGAAAGGGGGTGTAGGGCTTGGGGGGATATTTTGGGGGAAGACGTCTCCAAGTGGTCTCTTTCCCTGTTCTTTGTTTAACACACTTGGTGGTGGCAACATAGGGTTCAAGGACAAGGCAAAGTTTGTACTTTGGGGAAGTTTTTAACCTAAGCAGGTAAAAATAAGCTTAGGGGGTCTTTCATGCAGGTCCCCACATCTGTACCCCAGAGTTCAGAGTGGGGAAGGAACCTTGACAGCCCCTCTTTCCATCTCTAAAGTCTTCATTTAGCCTTCCCCCCAGTGAAATTCAAGGTTTCCCTTTCCCAGGTTCCTTTTCATGTACTACCACAAGACGGATTTGTTTGGATTCGAAGAGCCTGCTTGTTCTCCACTGACCCTGTGTGGTCACTTCCACCTGGAGCAAATTCAGAGTGCTCCACCCACTTATGTGGGCAGTAGTAGCATAGGCTTTAGTGGGCAGAGGTGTTGTCGATGACTGCCTGAGAGGGAAGTCACTAAAGGATTACATCCTAACTCTGCACAGGCGAGTTTGTCCCCACACACAAACCCTGTTCTTATAGAAACATGTAACAATCATGAAAACAAACCATGGGCTAGATCCTTAGCTCCTAGAAATCAGCCATACTCTATTGATATCAGTGCAATTATGCTAATTTACATAATCTGAGGATCTGGTTTACTGGTTTAAAATACCTACTCCGGGGGTGACAAACTCTGTGACGTCTCTCTCTTTAATCCAGATTACAAAGGATGGTTTTGTGGTTAAGGCACTGGACGGGGATCTGGATCCAGTTTCTGGCTCTGCCAGACTTCCTGTGTGACCTTGGGCAAGTCATTTAGCCTCTCTGTACCTCAGTTCCCCCTTCTATAACATCCCAGTTTGCTTTATTCATACGTAGGCCCTTTGGGCAGGGGCTGTTTCTTATGATGTGTATGTACAGCGCCTAGCACAATGTAGGCCATGATCTCAGCTGGGGCTTCCGGGCCTTAATGTCATATACACTATATGACACATGCTAGAATAGCAGCCAAACTCATTATAAACCCAGGTGCTGAGGACTCTGGGATACTGTGGGCACTTCACTTGGCTCGCTTTCATTGACCTGCTGCTTTCCCTTGGAATGTAAACTCCTGCCGGCAGTATCTGGGAAGCAATTCCATTTGCTAGAGTCTCGAGTCAGGTTTCAGCTGCTCTGTGATTTCTAGCTTTGCCGCAGAAAGGTCCTTGGTCCAGACGCTGCTGATGGTGCCACTGACAGCCCTGGGCATCCCTTCCTGTGTTGCGGGCCATTAAAAATATTTATTTCTCAGCATATAAAAAGACTTAATTCAATTTATATTCTCTGCTGGTGTTCCTCAGAGGTGAGTGTGTCCTCTCAGCATGACTCCTCTGATGCCTCTATTTGACTTGAATGGATCATGTCCCTCCTTGGAAATGGCACTAGCCCTTTTCAAGTGCAATTCTAGGCACTCGGGATCAGTATGTTTCTTTAGCTAAGCATATTAGCACTTGATTGACAGCCCCAGAGCATTAGCTCCTTTACGTGGACTTTCAGACACTCATTTTTCTTCCCAGTATCAACAGTGATCCTAGAAGTGGCATATGAGCACTGTAGTGACATATCTTATGGGTGCTCATGCTTTCTTACAGAGCACACCTCAGGATGGAGATAGGAGTGGAGAGGGAGGCTATTACCAAATGTGTCCTTATCCCTTCTCCCATTCTTGAACGCCTGGACCAATCTCCCCTCTGGTTCACCAACACTTAATATGCTCATGACAACTACAGTAACTGCTTCCATGGCAAAGTAACATGCCAGATTCTTTGCTTGTCTGTGGTGTGCTGACACCATGTTAGTCAGGCATGCAACAACTCACCCACATATCTTAGGTGGTCCAAAATGGTGTCCTCCATGCGGTGTGACCATACATATAATGTGCACGCAAGGTCATGCTGTGTGGAGGCTTGTTTTACAAAAAGGTGTCTTCCAGCGGGACCAGATGGAATAATCCCCCAGGCCGGATTCAGCCTGCAGGCCACCAGTTGGACAGCATACAGCCAGTCAGGCATACAAGGCATACAACAGATGCCTGTGTATGTAGATGGCACACCATGGCTGCTGGTGAAATTCAGCTGGCTCCGATGGAGTTATACCAGCAGAGCACTGTGGCCTAGATCAGTGGTTTTCAAACTTTTTTTCTGTGGACCCAGTTGAAGAAAATTGTTGATGCCCATGACGCACTGGAGCTGGGGATGAGGGGTTTGGGGAGTGGGGGGGCTCAGGGTTGGGGCAGAGGATTGGGGTGAGGGCTGTGGGGTGGGGCCAGAAATGAGGGGTTAAGGGTGTGGTTGGGGGCTCTGGACTGAGGCAGGGGGTTGGGGTTCAGGAGGGGGTCAGGGGTCTGGGCTGGGGGTGCAGGCTCTGGGGTGGGTCCAGGGATGAGGGGTTAGGGATGCAGGAAGGGGTTCTCGGTTTGGGGGGGCATCAGGCTGGTGCAGGGGATTGGGGTGTCGGAGGGGGTCAGGGCTCTGGGCTGGGGATGACGGGTTTGGGGTGAAGGAGGGGCTCAGAGCTGGGGCAGGGGGTTGGGGAGCAGGAGTGGGTCAGAGCTCTGGGCTGGGGGTTCAGGCTCTAGGGTGGGGCTGGGGATGAGGGGTTTGGGGTGCAGGAAGGGGTTCAAGGTTTGGGGGGGCTCAGGGGCAGGGGATTGGGGCGCAGGCACAGACTTACCTAGAGCAGGTTCCAATCAGCGGCACAGTCGGGGTGCACCACGGCCCACGCTGTGCCTCAGAAGTGGCCAGCAGCAGGTCTGGCTCCTAGGTAGAGGCATGCAAATGGTTCAGTGTGACTCTTGCCCGCAGGCACCGCCCCCCCGTCCCCCAGTTCCCATTGGCCAGGAACTGGCCAATGGGAGTGTGGAAACCAGTGCTCTGGGCAGCGGGCAGAGCCCTGTGGCCCCTCTGCCTAGAAGCCAGACCGCCGCTGTCCGCTTCCGGGGCACAGTGTGGTGTTGGAAAAGCTAGGCACTAGCCTGTGTTAGCTGGGCAGCACCTCCAACAGGACTTTTAACATCCCAGTCAGCAGTGCTGACCAGAGCAAGGCAACCCAGCACCTTACATGCCGCGACCCAGTACTGGGTCGCGACCTGCGAATTGAAAAATACTGCCCTAGATCCTCAAAGGTAACTATGCATCCAACTCTCATTGAAAGTAATAGGAGAGAAGCACCTAGACACCTCTGAGAATCTGGTCCATTATAAGAAACACATTCAATACATTTTTAGGTGCTTATAATACGACTGAGCAGCCAGCACCAAGGAGAACTAGCACCTTGTGGCCAGCCCAGCTCTGCCGGGGTGACCTATGAGTGCGTGGGCCATACCTCTGTCTTAGTCTCCACTTTCTGTAGGGTTGTCAGCTTGGCACCAAATTGGGGTACAAAACCTGTTCTGCTTTTTGGTTTCCTGATTTCTGTTGTTAAGTAGTTCTAGGGCCCCCATTTCTGTGGTATCAGAGGGCCTCAGCATCAGTGACTTCCTTCCAGCAGCTGGGAGGCAGGGAAGTGCTATTGTCCTCATGGCAGAGATGGGGAACTGAGTTTCAATGACATTTTAAAGGGGTGGTTTTACAAAAGCACCTAAAAGATTTAGGGGCACAACTCCCACAGCAATTCAAAGCAAGATTTTTTGCTTTTAGGAAGTAAGACACAGAGAGCAGAAGTGACAATGCTGAATGCAGATCTCCTCAGTCCCATCCAGTGCCACAAGCCCCTCCTTCCTTTGAACTATCAGCAATCTCTGCTCAGAAAAAAAGTCCCCAGCTGGAACAGGGAGTTTGTGCAGGTTAGAGCTAGGAGAAAGAAGACAGCCACTGAAGGATCACACTCATGCATACCCCTCCTTGCACTGGGGAGAAACACTTGTCCTAAGAGCTTGAACTGCTCCTTTTCAGTGGTGATGGAGGGGGATGCTTGGTGCCTAATGAAAGGCCTTTCATTTGTACAGTGACTGATGGACAACTTTAAAAGACCTTCTGCATGGCTTAGTGGCACATCATCTTCCCAAAGGGCAGTGTGATGGGATCTGCTTATCCGCACTAGCTCAGACGACAGAGTTAAGCCCATATTATTGACAGCAGAAGCCCCGCCTCCCTGGCGGGACTGGGTGTGTTCCAAATGCTCTAGCAGTATAAAGGGAGGAAGCCCAGCTCATTTGGGGCAGGCAGTTGCAGGGGAAGGACCTGTCTGGGAAGCTCCTGCAGAGGACCAGCCACAGCCCTTGACTGTGCTGGGAATCAGAGCCTCCCCAAGCCCACTTGAACCCCAGCGACTGGAGGAGCCACAGGAGGCAACTGGCCCAACTGTCCACGGAGAATTTGAAGGCTCATGGGAGATCCCAACGCAGGGACTGGTAGGAAGTGACCCAGGGAAGTGACGGAGTGGTACCTCCCACCCGGGAAACCTCAGTGTGTTTCAGTAGGACCCCCCTGCTGAGTCAGTGGCAAGGTGCTATGCCCCTGTTAGGCCCCTGGGTCGGGGCCCAGTGGAGTCGGGTGGACCTGGGCCCCCCCTACTGTGGCTGCCACACCCCTTGGGGGGGTCACCCACCCCAATTGAACTCTGGCCGCTAGACTGCGCTGTCCTACACCTTATGGTGGCCCTACAGACTCCGGCCGCTAGGCCATGTGCCCTGACCCTAGGGACGTAAACTGTCATAGGCAGCGAGCCACATAGGGAGTAGATTTTAAAGACCACATTTACACATACTGACCTCTGCTTTTAGGGTTAGAACTCCATATAGACATATGCGCCGGAGAAAGAGAAAACAGCCCCATCACATCACCACTGTTTTGAATACTTGATATCCTTTAATTGCATATCAGATCCTATGAAATCTTAGAGCAAGGGTAAGGAAAGAGTTAACTCTCATGCACTGGGAAGCAGCCAGAGCAAATGTATCCAAAAATCTAGCAATCAGGAGCCAGGGACAATTATTAACGCCTTGGAATTTAATGTGGCAGGTAGCTTACGCCCCCAGTTATATTGGTTTGTTCAATTCCAAAGCGCTCAGGGAATTTTCATTCTGCAGCACATATATCATGGCAACCTTACAACCAAGTGGTGGGGCTTTGCTTCAGCAGGAATAATGACTGTCCCCAACCACTTTCTTCCCATAATTAATTTCACATGCAAGAGTTCATCATGGAATCGACTAACGGTGTTAATTTCCTGCAAATAATTCCTCCAGCTGTCCACAGGACTCAAGCACTCATCACCCAGAACAGTAAAAAATGTTTGTATTCCTTCATATAATTCATCACATGGCCCACAAATCTCCCAAGCTCCCTATAAACAAAGCAGGATGCAAAGTGCAGAATAAAACGGTTCATCAAAGCGTTGGCACATCTCCAAGTGCAGTGCAGACCGAGAAGGGAAAGGGAAGGTGGGTTAGTCCACCAAAGCTGTCATCTGGGTTTGACTGCTCTCCTTGTCGGATGGCCTCAGCCAAGTCAGCATGGGGTATTTGTGACATTTTGGGCACCACCCAGACAGGTAAGGATGCAGCCCCAGAATACAGGAGGTATGAGCCTACTTGGGCCTACCTCTGTGAGCCTGCCCCCATCGGCATCACTCTGCATGGAGGTGCTTCATCCAGTCACATCCCAGCTGGTGTCCTCCTGCGTCCCCAGTCTCATCCTCTCATTTTCACTGGACAAAGCCATGTCCAATGCTAAGTCCCTACCAGAGAGGGACAGTACTCCATAAAACTAGGGCCATCTTGTTTTAAACCAGACGAATTCTCCCAAGTCATCAGAGGCAACTCTTGATGAGGGGATGGGGGGCGTGACAGCCCCATGCATCGCCTCTGCTCCTGTTTGTCCTGTAACCTTGGTGGCCCTTATACTGTGCAGCTGTGGTTCAATTCCCGAACACCAGTAGCCTGCCCACAAGCACAAAGTCTCACCCTGGCTCTCATCAACGTAGTTATTCTCTACAGGGTGACACCAACAGCCCTTCCAGTCCTGGGTCTCCCCAAATCTGTCCTTTCCGAGTTCTTAATTACCAGGCACTCAGATCATTCTCCATTGGTTTGTCATCCCCAGAGGCGTGAAACCAGCTGCCCTCCCCACAGTTATCAGCTCACTTTGGCATGCACACACCACACAGTTTGCATGCCACAGATCTGCTTAGGATAAAAATAAGCAAAACGTTTATTTAAAAGGAAAAGCACAGATTCTGAGGTGCAATAGCAAGGGACGCAAACAGCAACAAGTTACACAGAGACTAAACATAAAGATGCTACTTCAAGCTTTGCACTTCCATATTTGATAAAATCCTTTTTCTAATACAAGTTACCTATTGCCTTTGAACAGTTTCCCTGCATACTTCTTAGCAATCCAGCATTAATGGCTGCTTTCCACCCAGAGGGTATCCCTCAGTTTCTGTATCCAAATCTCAGTTTCAAGCCCCCTTTTTAAAAGGTTTTCCCTCTCTGTGCATGGTGACTCATGGTTATTTGGAACAGGGAAATTCTAGTCAAGATGTCTCAATGTCTTCAAATTAACACTAATGGGCCATTGCTGTCCTTTCCTGGGCTAGATGATGGTACTTGAGGCTGGTTTCCTGTAAACAACTGGTTTAGGAGTTGCTCCTTCCCTCCTGTGAGGTCTAGTTGAAGGTGTAGTACAGGTTATTAACCAGCTTTCTCTCTATTTATCAATACATAGGTTCATAATCACAGTCTGCATACATATCTCATAATGGCCATCAAGTTCAGAACATTAAAATCTTTCTTAAAAGACCTTACTTGATACACTTGTGTACTATAGTAATACAGTATGCAATCAGTTGCTTCAACTGCTCATTTCAGGGGGGTTAAACCTGTTCTCCCCTTGGAATATCTGGACCCTGACTGTCACAGTATTCATCCATTACACCAACACTGTCCAACATGAGACAACTGGTAGGAGAAACTCAAGAGCAGAATTTTAGGGGGTATCACAGTTCAGAATTGGGGTCCATTAGTAGACAGGCCTGAAATAGGGCTTGAATCCCATGGACTTTAATGGGAGACTTTCCATTGACTTAATTCAGCTTTACCTCAGGCCCACACCAAGCTGTTTTGCAGGTCAGGATTGAGGCATATGAGCAAAGTTGTGCAGAGAAAGCCCGTAGGGTGCCTGATTTTATCCATTCCCAGTAATTCCAGAACTGTTCCACAGCTTCAGCCAAAATGTACAAAGAGAGAGATCAAATCCAGGAGACTCACGATAGGAGCAGAGCACTGAAATGTCTCCTGAGTTTCAGTTTAGACAAGTGGAAGATTACAAAGAGGGAACTAGTCACAGCAAATATTTCAAAGGAAGCCATTTGTTTGGAACACAGAGCCGGGGAAGGACTTGGAATGTGAGGGGACAAGGCTGTAAAAAGTCAGCTTAACCTACAGCTGCCATTGGAAAAGTACGCATAGCACTGGATTGTGTGTTGATTTCAGTAACAAGTTGGTACCCAGCAAGGAAGTACACAAAAGAGAGATTCCCTCACAAACACAAGGTGTGAATGACCCCACGAGGTGTAGGGTGGTGGAGAATTAGGCCTAGACTCTGAAGTTCTGTGCCAGGCTAGAGCTGGGGAAAATTTTTTAGATACAACTTTTCGCCAAAAAATGTAGATTGACAAGAATTTGTGTCAAATTTGCCAAATTGTTTTAGTCATACTCCCCCCTGCAGAACCCCTCCATTTTATTATTATTTTTATATAATTGAAGTAAAATTCTAAACAAAAGCCTAAAACTCATGAAACGTTTTGTTTTGGGTCAAACAAAATTTTTTTTGGTTCAGCCAGTGAACTGAAAAATCAATCATTCTCACAGCTCTACTCCAGACTCTAAATTCCTTAGAGTCTCAGGGCATTCAGAGCTAGGGGGTTTGATCTGAATCCATTTGTAAATAAAATGTATACACCTAAAATAATATTCAATAAGGTTGTCCCCCATCCTTGGAAATCTTCACCAATTTCCTGCCTAGTTCAGAATAAAACTCCATCCTTGTCTTATGATCTTCCATATACTTGGAAATGCACCATCCCCCTTGTCTTTTTGGCTACATCTTGGCTTCTAGGCTCCTATTGTTTCATGGGCAGCTGGGAGCACATCTCCTCGGTGTGTCTCACCTTACACAGTTCCCTCTTAAATACTGAGTCAGGCTTGAGGCCTTGGTCCCAACTTTCAAAGCCCTCTGTGGATATGGCCCAACTAGCTACTTGAATCCATAGGGGATTATTGCACCAGTGGGGCTGTTCTTGGACAAACGCCTAGTATGGCCACCCTGAATTGGTATAAAAAGTTACTTGCACTAGTGTATGGCCTCAAACCTAGGCACAAGTCACTCCTTACGTTAATGCAGCATAGCTACACCAATGCAAAAACTCCCCCATGTAGACAAGGCCTTGGTTACCACGGTGACGAGCACAAATGCTGCTAGTTAGTGGATCCTTGGTTGCATCAGGAAAATGCCTGCCTTCCTTTGGAGTCACCTTGATTTGCCAACCAGATTTTTCAGTCTGAATCTGTTTGTTCTAGGTGACCCTAGTTCCTCATGGCTGTTTCTTCCCCCTTTTCCCCTGCTAACCTCTCCTTTAATGGCACTTTAATGAGTGAACCCTGTCTTCCCTGCTGCATCTTTTTGAAATGAAAGATTTTGAAATGTGTTTCTAAGCAGCAGCTGCTGCATGTTTTTTATGATGACCTAGAAATTAATTTCTTATCCAGTGGTATCAGACTATCCATTTCCCACATGCCATATTCCAGAAAGAGCACATAATTCTCCCCTGACGGCCGTGCTGCTGAGTTATTGGCCTCTCCTTCCCAGCATTTGCACCAGCCCCTTGAAAACCACACTCCACTCTAGGATCCCCTGGCTGAGAGCTCTTGCAAGCAGCTGCTCCTGATTCTCACTTGAGGTCACTGATTGCCCATGGGGTGACCTTGAGCCTGTCAGAGGGGACGACTTGCTCGAGTTAACACCCAGGCTGCCTGTCATTGACTTTGCCTAACCAGACAAAGCCAGTGTGCGGCACCTGTAAAGGCTCAGTAAAGGTTACCGATTCGGTAATGCGGTTAAACTTTAATAAACTGCTACTTTCCCAGGCCAAACAGACTCGTAGCGCATGTCAGGGTCACTCACAAGGCAACTGCTTTATTGCTGAGCTGGATATAACTGGCACATGCCATCTCTCTTCCTTGCTTCCCTTGAGATACTCTGCTTTCCCTTCCCATTCCCCCAAAATACAGATTCCATGAGGTTAGGTCTATGCTCTCGGATGGCACCAGCCCTTTCTCAAATTACTGAGGTCTGAATGAGGATCTGAATTTCCCCCAAGCACAGTGTTGGGGGTGGCTGGGCCTGCGATTTTTGCATGTAGAGACAGAGGCCTTCTGAAGTTTGGATTTAGCTTTGGGAATCAGAATCATAGAATATCAGGGTTGGAAGGGACCTCAGGAGGTCATCTAGTCCAACCCCCTGCTCAAAGCAGGGCCAATCCCCAACTAAATCATCCCAGCCAGGACTTTGTCAAGCTTGATCTTAAAAACCTCAAAGGAAGGAGATTCCACCACCTCTGTAGGTAATGCATTCCAGTGTTTCACCACTCTCCTAGTGAAAAAGTTTTTCCTAATATTCAACCTAAACCTCCCCCACTACAACTTGAGACCATTACTCCTCGTTCTGTCATCTGCTACCACTGAGAACAGGCTAGATCCATCCTCTTTGGAACCCCCTTTCAGGTAGTTGAAAGCAGCTATCAAATCCTCCCTCATTCTTCTTTTCCGCAGACTTAACAATCTCAGTTCCCTCAGCCTCTCCTCATAAGTCATGTGTTCCAGTCCCCTAAAAACTTTTGTTGCCCTCCGCTGGACGCTTTCCAATTTTTTCACATCGTCCTTGTAGTGTGGGGCCCAAAACTGGACACAGTACTCCAGATGAGGCCTCACCAATGTCTAATAGAGAGGAACGATCACGTCCCTCGATCTGCTGGCAATGCCCCTACTTATACAGCCCAAATGCCATTGACCTTCTTGGCAACAAGGGCACACTGTTGATTCATATCCAGCTTCTCGTCCACTGTAACCCCTACATCCTTTTCTGCAGAACTGCTGCCTAGCCATTTGGTCCCTAGTCTGTAGCAATCCATGGGATTCTTCCATCGTAAGTGCAGGACTCTGTACTTGTCCTTGTTGAACCTCATCAGATTTCTTTTGGCCCAATCCTCTAATTTGTCTAGGGCCCTCTGTATCCTATCCCTACCCTCCAGCGTATCTACCTCTCCTCCCAGTTTAGTTCATCAGCAAACTTGCTGAGGGTGGAGTAGTCTGGGAGCTGACCTTGTTCATGAAGACAGAGGCAAAAAACGCATTGAGTATATTAGCTTTTTCTACATCCTCTGTCACTAGGTTGCCTCCCTCATTCAGTAAGTGGCCTACACTTTCCTTGACTTTCTTCTTGTTGCTAACATACTTGAATAAACCCTTCTTGTTACTTTTAACATCTCTTGCTAGCTGCAACTCCAAGTGTGATTTGGCCTTCCTGATTTCACTCCTGCATGTCTGAGCAATATTTTTATACTCCTCCCTAGTCATTTGTCCAATCTTCCACTTCTTGTAAGCTTCTTTTTTGTGTTTAAGATCAGTAAGGATTTCACTGTTAAGCCAAGCTGATCGCCTGCCATATTTACTATTCTTTCTCCACATCGCAATGGTTTGTCCCTGTAACCTCAATAAGGATTCTTTAAAATACAGCCAACTCTCCTGGACTCCTTTCCCCCTCATGTTATTCTCCCAGGGGATCCTGCCCATTAGTTCCCTGAGGGAGTCAAAGTCTGCTTTTTTGAAGTCCAGGATCCGTATTCTGCTGCTCTTCTTTCTTCCTTGTGTCAGGATCCTGAACTCGACCATCTCATGGTCACTTCCTCCCAGGTTCCCATCCACTTTTGCTTCCCCTACTAATTCTTCCCAGTTTGTGAGCAGCAAGTCAAGAAGAGCTCTGCCCCAGTTGGTTCCTCCAGCACTTGCACCAGGAAATTGTCCCCTACACTTTCCAAAAATGTCCTGGATTGTCTGTGCACCGCTGTATTGCTCTCCAAGCGGATATCAGGGTGATTGAAGTCTCCCATGAGAACCAGGGCCTGTGGTCTAGTAACTTCCGTTAGTTGCCGAAAGAAAGCCTCGTCCACCTCGTCCCCTGGTCCGGTGGTCTATAGCAGACTCCCACCACGACATCACCCTTGTTGCTCACACTTCTAAACTTAATCCAGAAACTCTCAGGTTTTTCTCAAAAAGAAAAGGAGTACTTGTGGCACGTTAGAGACTAACAAATTTATTTGAGCATAAGCTTTCGTGAGCTACAGCTCACTTCATGTAGCTCACGAAAGCTTATGCTCAAATAAATTTGTTAGTCTCTAAGGTGCCACAAGTACTCCTTTTCTTTTTGCAAATACAGACTAACACGGCTGCTTCTCTGAAACCAGTCATTATGTCAGGTTTTTCTGCAGTTTCATACTGGAGCTCTGAGCAGTCATACTGCTACCTTACATATAATGCAACTGCCCTGCCTGTCCTTCCTGAATAGTTTATATCCATCCATGACAGTACTCCAGTCATGTGAGTTATCCCACCAAGTCTCTGTTATTCCAGTCACATCATAATTCCTTGACTGTGCCAGGGCTTCCAGTTCTCCCTGCTTGTGTATAGGTACTTGAGATAACTCACTGATCGTCCCTCTTTCTCAGTATGGGGCAGGAGCCCTCCCCTCCTGCGCTCTCCTGCTCGTGCTTCCTCCTGGTATCCCACTTCCCCACTTACCTCAGGGCTTTTGTCTTCTTCCCCCGGTGAATCTATTTTAAAGCCCTCCTTACTAGGTTAGCCAGCCTGCTTGTGAAGATGCTCATGTGGCAACAAGGGAAACTGTTAAAAAATCTGAGTAATAAGTATATTTCCATTTAGGTGCATGAGCCAGTTTCGCCTCCATCTATTCTCATATATATATTGGCCTAGACAGATATGAATGCCACCAGACAGCTTCTTCATAGGTGCAAAGTACGTTTCTAGCTCTCATGGTTGCTCAGAAAAGCTAGAAGACCTGACCTCTAAAGGCTCAAAAGCCAAGAGGTAAATAAAAAGAACCCACCATTTAGTAGCTTCAAAATCTAATGATTTTAAAGGCAATCTCATGATTTTCAAATGCTTCAGGCAGTGCTATCAGCACCACCCAGAAATTGGACAATAAGAGTCATTGCAGAGTGGAAGCAGATGGAAGATTGGACAAAACCACTTGGGAGAAAATCCGGACTCTTTTACCAGTGGGAAATTCAAGTGGTTTGGGCCATCTCAAAGAACGATGCACTTTGGGTAACCGCAGCAAGTCCCTGGCATTGTCAGTGGGATTTCACAGATGGGAAAAAGAATTGGTTAAAAAAAGAAGTTGCTTGAAACTTAATTTGTGTGGAATGCCCTCTCCCAGTTTGGATAAGGGGCTTTCAGTAGTGAAATCTGGGATTAATTCCATTTTTCATTTTAGAGGTTTCATTTCTGTGCAAGGGATTTTAGTTCAGAACTCCTGGGTACTGTGCTAGTTTATTTCTTTCATTTAGCTGGCCTTCACTGTGGTTTTTTCGTTGTTGTTTGATGCAAAGAAAATGTGTCTTCATTTCTAAAGCTACTTGGCCAGATCCTCCACTGGTGTAAATCAACATAGCTCAAGTGTTTGAAGTGAAGGGAGCTGTATCAATATGCACCAGCTGAGGATCTCACTCGTTCTGTTGATTTCAAAATACACTAAATACCAGATTATTCTGTCATGCTTGGATTACCAGACTATAAAAAGGAAGGAGTAAAATGGGATGAGACATTTTAAATATAAAATAATTCAATGAACAACAACAAATTAAATAACAAACGCAGTGCAAGTGAAATAATAAGAAAAATGGATTCTTTAAACAGGTCTGTGTCAACAGGACTTGGTAAAACACAGGTCTGGGAACTGGGATATCTGGATTCTAAATGGTTCTGACATCAGATATTCCAAAGAGCTCAGAACATTGAGTGCTGCACTCATGTGACAGTCTGACAGTCTGGTCACGAGTGATACAATAGAGCATTTTTTTGGGGGGGGAAATCCATTTGCTTCAGTTTTCCCTTTGTACAAGGCGTTGATAATTCCCTACCTCATGGTGTATGGTGCTGTGGAGGTGCCAGAGTGGCTCCAAAGGCTGCTCTGAGATTTGCACATCAAGCAGGGATTAAATCTCTCCGTCATGTGTGAATAATATAAGTGCTGTCGCCTCCTCAGACGGGCAGCACTTTCTCCTTGAGCACTGCATAATGCTGGAGATTTTCCAAGTCAATCTATTAATTAGGTTGAGTTATAAGCATTTAAAATGATCCTTTAAAAAATGTCTTAGACTCTTTGGTGGAGTCTAGCCTTCTTTCCAGCTCCCATGAGCAAAGTGATGAGTGAAGTTTGAGAGTTGAAAGGGACCCGTTTGTAGATTTTTCCAAAATGTATAACACAGGCTGGGTTGGGGATTTTGTTTTTATTTTTATGGTTTGTCAGTGTGTAAATGTTGAGTTTATCAAGCGGGCTCCTTATAACTCTTTCCATTCCCACTGTGGTGTTTGTCAGCTGATGGTTTTTCTGTCAGATTCATGTGAATTCAAATGTATTTTGAGGTGAACATGGGGCCATGTGATGGACTCATGCAATAATGACTTTTGGACAGGGAATGGGTTGTTCAAGGTATATTTACAGTATCCGTTACCTATGGGGAAGTTGGCAGACAAGGCATTCTTTCTCCCAAGGGCTTGCCATGCAGTTCAGCACGTCACTGGCTGAGCTACAAGCAAGACCCAGATCCCGGTTCAAGGAAGCCTCTCTATTCAGCACGTTTCTGCCCCATTGAAGTCAATAGCACTTAAGTATGTTCTTAAAGTGCTTTCCAGAATCCGGGCTCCAGAGCTCATCTGCTGGCCTTTGGGAAGGCTGCTCTTCTGTGGATTTGTCAAACTCTGAAGGAGGCTTGAACTTCCCATCATTCCTTGTGTTCTCTTTCCCACCCTTGCATATCTGCACTGGGTTGAACACAGTCTATCTTGAGCTCCTAGTGGTAAAACACTCATTGACTTCAGTGGTGTAGGAGCAGGCCCTAAGATAAACATCTGGGTTAAGAATTCCTCAGCCAAGCATGGAGCTTCCTGCCCATTTACTTGCTTTTTGAACAAAATCTGCTTTGAGCACACTGGCCTTTTAAATGCGCTCCCTGGATGAAGGTCAGGTCCTTTCCCAACCTCTGTCAAAGATCATGTATGGGGAAGTTCCACTCAGGTGATATAGAATTTGTAATGAAGTCATAGTTACATGTCCAGGGCAACCAAGATGCACATTCTTGATGGGAAAACTAACTGGCCCTGGAGGCGCTTCATAGCAGGGATGCTTGGGAGTAGGTGGGCTCTGACTGACTGGGTGTTTGGAGCCTTGACTGGCACATCTAATGCTGCCCGAGAAAAGAAAGTGGTTATGATGGGGCCATGAGGGTCAATGAGAGCCTGTGGGCCCAGCTGGCCCTGCCCTGCTACACCTGGAGGAAGTGTAGCCGAGTTCAGGGCTGACCAGAAAGGAGAGCAGAGCTCTGATTCCCCTGATGAGAGAGGAGCATGGTTGTATCCCAGATGAGCCCCTGCTGGAAGGGACAACCAGATCCTGGGGGACTGATGGAAACACAGACTGTTTGGAGACAGGCCTTGAAGAGAAGGGTGGGGTCCCATGGTGAGTTTGTTGGATACCCCTGTTTTGAGTTGTGGGGTTTTTTTGTTCTTGATTTTCTTTACACCTCAACACCACAAAAGGTAGGACTGAAGTGTGCCTGGGCTAGAGCAAAAGAACCGCTACCGTGGACCTCACAGCAACAGTGACCTAGCAATGGAAACCTGCAGCTGGGTGAGTTGTGCCCTGATGGGCCTCGAGGGGGTGCTGCAGAGGCAATCTGGTCACAAGGTGTATTGGCGTCTCCTGAAAAATATCATGCCATTTCCAGCAGTTAACAAGAATGTCTGAGGAACAGTGGGGGGGGGGGGGGGAGTTGGGATAGGGGGGAGAAATAGCATGGGGAAATAGTTTTACTTTGTGTAATGACCCATCCACTCCCAGTCTCTATTCAAGCCTAAGTTAATTGTATCCAGTTTGCAAATTAATTCCAATTCAGCAGTCTCTCATTGGAGTCCGTTTTTGAAGTTTTTTTGTTGAAGGGTAACCCACTGAGGGTTACCAAAAGAAACTACACCATTTGTTCAAGAAACTCCCTGAAAAAGTAAAAGAACAAATCCACACAGACACACCCCTGGAATCCCAACCTGGGGTATTCTATCTGCTACCCAAGATCCATAAACCTGGAAATCCTGGACGCCCCATCATCTCAGTCATTGGCACCCTGACAGCAGGATTGTCTGGCTATGTAGACTCCCTCTTCAGGTCCTACGCTACCAGCACTCCCAGCTATCTTTGAGACACCACTGACTTCCTGAGGAAACTACAAGCCATCAGTGATCTTCCTAAAAACACCATCCTAGCCACTATGGATGTAGAAGCCCTCAACACCAACATTCCACACAAAGATGGACTACAAACCGTCAGGAACAGTATCCCCAATAATTTCACACCTAACCTGGTGGCTGAACTTTGTGACTTTGTCCTCACCCGTAACTATTTCACATTTGGGGACAATGTATACCTTCAAATCAGCGGCACTGCGATGGGTACCCGCAATGCCCCACAGTATGCCAACATTTTTATGGCTGACTTAGAACAACGCTTCCTCAGCTCTCGTCCCCTAATGCCCCTACTCTACTTGCGCTACATTGATGACATCTTCATCATCTGGACCCATGGAAAAGAAGCCCTTGAGGAATTCCACCATGATTTCAACAATTTTCATCCCATCATCAACCTCAGCCTGGACCAGTCCACACAAGAGATCCACTTCCTGGACACTATGGTGCTAATAAGCAATGGTCACATAAACACCACCCTATATCGGAAACCTACTGACTGCTATTCCTACCTACATGCCTCCAGCTTTCATCCAGACCACACGACACGATCCATTGTCTACAGCCAAGCTCTACGATATAACCGCATTTGCTCCAACCCCTCAGACAGAGACAAACACCTACAAGATCTCTATCATGCATTCCTACAACTACAATACCCACCTGCTGAAGTGAAGAAACAGACTGACAGAGCCAGAAGAGTACCCAGAAGTCATCTACTACAGGACAGGCCCAACAAAGAAAATAACAGAACGCCACTAGCCATCACCTTCAGCCCCCAACTAAAACCTCTCCAACGCATCATCAAGGATCTACAACCTATCCTGAAGGACGACCCATCACTCTCACAGATCTTGGGAGACAGGCCAGTCCTTGCTTACAGACAGCCCCCCAACCTGAAGCAAATACTCACCAGCAACCACACACCACACAACAGAACCACTAACCCAGGAACCTACCCTTGCAGCAAAGCCCATTGCCAATTCTGTCCACATATCTATTCAGGGGACACCATCATAGAGCCTAATCACATCAGCCACACTATCAGAGGCTCGTTCACCTGCGCATCTACCAATGTGATATGTGCCAGCAATGCCCCTCTGCCATGTACATTGGTCAAACTGGACAGTCTCTACATAAAAGAATAAATGGACACAAATCAGACGTCAAAAATTATAACATTCAAAAACCAGTCGGAGAACACTTCAGTCTCTCTGGTCACTCGATTACAGACCTGAGAGTGGCTATCCTTCAACAAAAAAACTTCAAAAACAGACTCCAACGAGAGACTGCTGAATTGGAATTAATTTGCAAACTGGATACAATTAACTTAGACTTGAATAGAGACTGGGAGTGGATGGGTCATTACACAAAGTAAAACTATTTCCCCATGCTATTTCTCCCCCGCACCCTACCCCCCACTGTTCCTCAGACGTTCTTGTTAACTGCTGGAAAAGGCCCACCTTGATTATCACCACAAAAGGTTTTCCTCCTCCCCCCACTCCCTTCCTGCTGGTATTAGCTCATCTTAAGTGATCATTCTCCTTATAGTGTGTATGATAAAACCCATTGTTTCATGTTCTCTGTGTGTGTATAGAACTCTCCCCACTGTATTTTCCACTGAATGCATCCGATGAAGTGAGCTGTAGCTCACGAAAGCTTATGTTCAAATAAATTTGTTAGTCTCTAAGGTGCCACAAGTACTCCTTTTCTTCTGGTAATGTGTATGTTATAGTTCTACTTCTGCTATTCCCTATGTCATGTCCTGTTGGTCATGACTATTGAGATAGGTTGTGCTTGTTTCCTGGGAGCATTTGAGCGATCGCATTTTGTTTGCAAAACACAAATGTCAGCTTTTAAACCAGCCAAAGACTGACCAGACGGAGTCTGACTGCTCACTCCTCAGCCGCGGTCACACATGCGCTTACTTTTGGTCCATGACTGAAGCCAGAAAATCACAGAGGAATAAGCGCAGTGGGCTTTGCTCATTTTATATGGGATGGGACTCCACTTAACACAGTCCTGGGGAGAGAGTTCCCCAAGCCTTTGCTGGAGCCTTGTTATGGGGGTGCTAGCTAGGAGCTAATAGAGCTAAAACCAGGGCTTCTCTCTAGGGCTGACCGTGACTAGGGAACACACTTTTAAAGGTGTTAAACCCTGTCTACACAAGGTGCTAACTGGTGTTTACAAATAAGGGGGAGGAAGAGCTCAGTGGTTTGAGCATTGGCCTGCTGAACCTGGGGTTGTGAGTTCAATCCTTGAGGGTGCCATTTAGGGATCTGGGGCAAAAGCTGATAATTCCCTAATAATTGGTCCTGCTTTGAGCAGGGGGTTGGACTAGATGACCTCCTGAGGTCCCTTCCAACCCTGATAGTCTATGATTTTATGAACTAAAACGTGTTAGGTAGTCTACTTTAAAACACTCTGTTTTTTTTCTAGTTTAGATAGGGTATAGAGCAGCATTGTAGGACAGGAAGTGAAGAGCAGTGCCATGCCTATTTGAAATTGCAGGGGGATTTAGGTAACTTCCTGACTTGGAATTTAGCCAGGATGCCGGCATTACCATCCCTATCCCTGAGCCTAGGGATCTTTAAAAACTCTATGTTATCAGAACACCAGCTTTGCATCTAACCTGAAAGTTGCCATCTCCAGCAGCACTGGAGATCCGTTTGCACTATACTTGGGCATTGGTTCACTACTATTGATTTACTCAGGAGTCAAAGAACTGTAACTCCCCACCAGGCCAATGAAACCCTCTTGCAGGTGTGAACATTATTTGTATTGCAATTTTGGGCCAGGACCCCATTGCGCTAGGTGCTGTACAGACACAGAACAAAGAGACATTTCCTGCCTCCAAAGGGTTTATAATCAAAGTGAATGGAATATGTATGATCTCCCTCTGGGGTTTATGTCTCCAATATTGTCAGATGCAAGCATTCCATGACTGTGAGTCAATGTCTCCCCCGATCATAAGATTGGCTTAAAAATAATGCGGTTTTAAAAGTACTAAATGTTGGGGGTTTTGAGTCTGCAGGGGTCAAGTTTTCAACCATGATGGTTTAAAACCTTTTTTTTTCTTAGATTAAAGTTGAGATTCTCATGCAATCACCTGACTCCAGGATCTGGGGCTTTCAGAAAATCCCCAAATATTGCGAGAGTTGGCAATGCTGAGTGCTTGCAGCTATCAAAGTGTGATGCTTCTGATTTACAGTACCATCCTGATCACTAGAATTACTCTTATGTTTTCATACACAAAAACCAAAACACATCCTTTCAATCTAAACTGGCCTTTACATTCAATGAAAGCCCCTCAGGAGAGCAGTGTGTGTGCCTCCTTTGTAACAGGCTGCAGTAGCTGTGTGACTATATAGCTCTGAACACATTGAGAGGGCTTAGAAATTTAAAGGTACTGTACTTGGAACATGAGTTGGCACCGTTGGCTAGTTACGTATCATTCCCATTATTTTGGGGTTTTGTGTTACTTTGAACTAGAAGCATCAAGGCAAGGTATGCTCAGGGTATTTCATGTCTGAGCGGAAGGAGGAAGTACTGGAAATCTCATAAGTGTGCAAAATGCTTCAGGATCCTTCAGATATGCACCAGGCCTGTCTAAAGTCATCCCACCTTTACATTTGCAGGGCTGTGGCAAACTTCCTGCAGTAGCTGAAACCAAATGTCTACCACTCTCCAGTTGCTACAAGTTGGGACATTCAACTTCATCCAGGGGTTGACCATATTTAATCAACAGCAAAGTAAAATGAGTCCAAGCAGCATGGAGCAAAGGGTAGGGATTTTGAAAAACAACCTGCACAATATACAGATGCTTTCCAGTCATACGAGCGGTAGATTTCTGTGCTGGGGTCGTGGGTGCAGGACGGTGAAGGTAGCTCAGTTTATGTCTGATCATGGTGACCAGCTGGCTGTTCCATTGCAGTTATTAAAACCCACCTCTGTCAGCGCAGCCTTGTTAGCTGTGGATTTACAGAGCACAGAAGGAAATATTGATATTTCACTCCCGATGTCACACAGCAAATGGCTGGCTGCCTCTTCTCCCCCTTGTGATGCTTTCTCCCCCACAAAAAGGCATTTAATCCATTCTACAGTGTGTGTGTGTTTGTGTTTGCATGTGTGTGTAAATTTCACTCCACAGCCTCCTTCTTTAGAAGGCTTCTGTCCACAATTGTGACAACCCTGCTTCTACTAAAAGACACATTCATGTCTCATTTAAGTAGGTCTCACGTCAGTGGAGTCTTAGACCAATTTTTAAAGTATTTTGCCTTCCTCCAGCCAATCTTAGACCTCTTCCTTGCAAGTTTTATCTTTATTTACGTGGCGCCTCGTTTCTGGCAAAAAGATTATCTTCTGTGGAAGTGGCAGACTGACTGTTCTGAAAAGCTAGCCCAGGGTGTTTCAGAAAATCTGGCCCTTAAGGGGCTAGACCAAAGATTAGAATAGTTAGCTTTCATAGCAGGTGAGCCAAGAGACCATGTAGCTATTACCGAAGTATGTACTCTAGATCTCCTTGACTGCACAAGCTAACTATGCCAACACAATGGAGCAGAGACTTTTTAAGATGTCTATCAAATCTTCCTTCATCTGGATGTCTCCATTTTACATGTATGACCTCAGATTTATTTTTACAAGAGCTTAGGCCCAGGCTTTCAGGTGCGTAGCACTTGTGGCCAGATTTTTCAAAAAAGTTTAGCACTCAGTGTGCTGAGTTCTTTTGAAAATCTGGCCCAAGGTGCAGAGCCAGTAGAGGACGAGGACAGAGTTAAGGTTGTTTAGGTGATTTTTATCTATTTACTTTGCTACTTGCTGATGTTTGTTTAAAGTTTAAATGGAATTTTAACTTTGAACTTCCAGAGTTTCTTCCTTTTGTGTTTGTTGAGAAAATTATGTAATCTTAAGGTTGTAAATTTCTATCAGGAAAATACTCTTAAGTGCAGGTTAACAAAGCGTTTTGCCCGGGAATGGTAAGTACACTACACTGGATGTATCATCTTCCCACAAATACATGGACAATGCTGCACCATCCCCCTGCCCTTCGTATCATGATTAAGTAGACGTGTAATAGAGCGATACTGAGAACTCCACTGCTGTAAAGTGGTAATGTGAAAATAAATGAAGTTACTCTTCAGAACGAATGGCCCAAGCTGTCACTGGGCTGTAATTAATGAATAGGGTGGCTGAGATTTATACAGGCAGTTTAGAATGCTGCCACATGCAGCTCTGTTTTTTTATGGCAGTGCTAGGACAAGATCAATGGGGAATCCATTAATGTCAAAGGTTTAATGGATGGCATGAGGGCAGCTCGGCGTGTCAGTTACTGACACCCCCTTTCTAGGGGTAACTTCCCCTTCCCCACTTCAGCCAATGCTGGGATGTTGAAGGAGAATGCCAGGACAGCGCTGGAGGTTGCTGCTTATCCTTCAGAGCACAGCAGGAGAGGATATTTCCATTCCTGCCTTCCACTCCCATCTCTTTTTTGGCTGTTGGAAAAGAGAAGGGAGTTTCCTCTTCTCTTCCTCCATTACATGCACCTCCCCCCATCCTTTTCAAGATGGAGCAGGCTGGCAGGAATGTTCTTGGAAACTGCTGATTTTGGGTGAATTCTGGGCTCTTGCACATGGCGCTTGATCAGCAAGAAAAAGCGAAGTCACAGTTTATAGAAAGGAGTGTTCACACTGGAAGCCTGATTCAAAGGGAACAAACCACAGAAAGAAAAGGAGTACTTGTGGCACCTTAGAGACTAACAAATTTATTAGAGCATAAGCTTTCGTGAGCTACAGCTCACTTCATCGGATGCACAGAAAGTCTCATTCAATCAGGCAAAGGAAACATATCATGTGACTTTCACATCCAATCCAGACTAACTAATGCAGCTTTACTGTTGTTGCCCCTTTTTGACCCGAATGGTTATCCAAAATTTGGGGAGCAGCGGATGCTCCTGTTGGGAGAAGAAATTGGTGGTAGTCAGGTATTTCTTTGATGTGATTGTTTATTTACACAGAAGGTACAAAGTCCTGTGTCTCTGAATGGAGAAGGAATCCAATAGCAGGAAACAGCTTCTTTTGCTTGCCGGACCAAGAGTGAACTTGGGCAAATCACATTGGTGCTCAGTGTTTCTGCCTGCACCCCGACCCAAAAAACAGGTCAGCCACATGCTTTTAGCTGCTCCTTCAGGCTGTCTCTCTGATGCCAAGTGTTCTTCTCTGACCTCGTTTTCTTTGAGATCTCTCTTCCCACGCACCCACACTGTTCCCCAAAACAGTACTGAGCCACAAGTTCCTGGGTGGGTTCATACACACCTTTTGTTTTAGGTGGGGCTTATGCTTACAGTTACCTTAAGTGAAGTGAGTTCACACCTGCCAGTCTCAACGGGGTTTGAACTCAACCCACAGGAAGGTTTCATCTGGCTCATAACAATATCAAATGCTTAAGTGTGCAGGAATTCTTCAGCCCCTAGTGTTGAGTAATTGGTTTCAGAGTAGCAGCCGTGTTAGTCTGTATTCGCAAAAAGAAAAGGAGTACTTGTGGCACCTTAGAGACTAACAAATTTATTAGAGCATAAGCTTTCGTGAGCTACAGCTCGCTTCATCGGATGCATTTGGTGGAAAAAACAGAGGAGAGATTTATATACACACACAGAGAACATGAAACAATGGGTTTATCATACACACTGTAAGGAGAGTGATCACTTAAGATAAGCCATCACCAGCAGCGGGGGGGGGGGGGGGGGGGGGGGGGGGGGGGGGAGGAGGAAAACCTTTCATGGTGACAAGCAAGGTAGGCTAATTCCAGCAGTTAACAAGAATATCAGAGGAACGGTGGGGGGTGGGAGAAATACCATGGGGAAATAGTTTTACTTTGTGTAATGACTCATCCATTCCCAGTCTCTATTCAAGCGTAAGTTAATTGTATCCAGTTTGCAAATTAATTCCAATTCAGCAGTCTCTCGTTGGAGTCTGTTTTTGAAGCTTTTTTGTTGAAGGATAGCCACTCTTAGGTCTTACTTACTCTTAGTGTTGAGTAAGTAACGCATCTGAGAACATTATAATCTGTTTGCAGACAATTCACACGCAGAAGAGTCAAAATTCATCAAGTTATTGGCTGTGAATAATTCACCCAACCCTCCTACTGACAATTACATCTCAGAGCTTTCCATGGCAACACTCTGTATAACAATAGATGTGTTATATGCTAAACGTACTAGGATCTATATGTGAACTATCAACAACTATTCCAACAGATCCTTCCCCTATCTCAGGTTTCCCACCCACTACCTTGTGCTGTGAAGGACCAGCATGGGGGTGGGGCATCTAATATATATAGGTAAAATATTTAAAGTGCCCATGACACTGTGTTCGATTACTTCATGGCATGTAATACGTTTCTCTGGCAGCTGCTGTCGGAGGATCACAAGCACTTTACAAATATTGCTGAATTAAAGCCTCACCTCACGTCTAAGGAAATAATATTAACCCTCTGTTAAAGATGTGGGATCAGAAACACTGAGCACCAATGTGATTTGCCCAAGTTCACATAGGCTGGCCAGAGCAGAGCTGGGACTAGAACCAGGTCTTCATTCTATGATTCCAGGTCTTCATGCCACCATTCTGCCATGGAGATTGGTGGTGGGTGGGGTGGACAGACTTGCTATGAATCCAAAACCTGGGCCAGGGTTGTGGCGAGGTTTGCAAACATTTCAGCACATTTTGGCCAAACTTCAGATGAATCATCAGAGTCGCTTTGAATTCATTCAGACTTGAGATTCAGGGGACAGTGAATGAAACACATCTGAAGCCAAACTTCCGAGAGAGTCTCCCAAATGCCTGAGAACAGGTTAAAGAAGAGTAGACTGAAACAGGTTGGGGCGCACTGCTTAGCCAAGCCAGCAGAAAAGTGGGAGGTCACCCCTGCTTTTAGCGGGGAAGTGAGAGTTGCACTCTCTCCTAGTCATTGGACCACATGGGCAGAGCTTTGCATAACTTGCGTATGGTGGGGAGGATTCTGCCTAGGGCAAGTCTTGATTTTAGGCAATTCAGTGAGAAGATAAAGTCAGAACTGCACTCCTTACCCGACTGAGCCTAGCCTGAACATGTTGGGGGGTACTTTTTCTTCCCCCAACCACGGCTCAGTGCAGTATCTCTGCCGATGGTACATAGGGGCCTTCTTATCTTCAGTTATTTCAATGAAAATGTAGATGGGAAGGGGGTACACAGCAGGTGGCTTGGGTTTGCAAACTGAACCAAAAACAGAGGCTGTCCAGATCTGGGTCCCATTATATCCAGATAACCTAAATTTCATGGGGGTGGGTTGCTTGTTGCAGGTAAATAGCTCCTGCTTATCCTGCAATGGGAGCAAGAGAGTTCCTCCCAGAAGAAGGCAAAGCAGAATGAAGAGAAGGCAATATATTGTGCTAACATCTTTCATCTGGGAAGTTTATTGCCCTCAACAACAAACACAGCAAGGCCAAGTCCCAAAGTGTCCCCTGGCTCTCAGTTATATAACAAACAAATACTGTACAAACAAATGGTTCTCCAGCAGGCGACCGAATTAGAACTTTCCTCCAACTGCTCCAGTGGAAAGTTATCACAGGAGCAAGACATTAACATTAATGTCAGTAAACAAGGATAAAATGAATGAGGCTGTAATGAATCTGGGGCCAATTTGGACTTCCAGCTGTCACTGTGCTGCATTGCTCTTCGGAGCTTTGTGGTGGCAGAGGAGTGAGAGAGCTCAAATCCATCCTCTCCAAAAATGCACAAGGCCCTGCTAAAGCTGGGTGGGTGGGTAAGTTGCTGGACAGAGATTCAGGAGATCTGGGTTTAATTCCTGGCATTTTGGGGAGGGGCTTAATGATGCATTCCCCAGCTGGTGCTGGTAAGTGACCAGTGACTATTTGCATAGGCTAGTCCCACTGCAAAGGGAGAGGAAGTAACAGCAGCTGATTCTTGGACTTCAGGAGGGAGAGATTGACTGGAGTGTACTCTTGTGGTACAGGTAGAGCCATCATCACAGGAGTAAGCTCAGCAGAGCAAGGAATCCTGTTGGAGGAGGAGAGGTCCAGATTCTGGTCCTTGTTCTGGCCCCTATATCACACTCCAGTAGCTCTCAACACTACACCTATTCCAGGCTGTGGAGCAGCCCAGATGCAGCTGTGGGGAGGCTGTCCTAAATGTAAAGCACCCCCAAAGCTACTGTAATTTAGGTTGGGGCCATACTAGATCCCAGAGCAGCCCAGATGAAAGCCACCTTTACCCCCCATGCTGCACCTTCTGAGAGGCACAGTGCAAACCTGAGCCCAGAGAATGCAACAGGCTTGTGGAGAAAAGAGCACCATCCCACTGCCTGAATACAGATGGGGATGAGAGCTGAGAGAGGAAGGATGGCCCATGGTTAGGGTGCTAGCTGCACACTTGGGTTCAAGGTCCTTCGCCACCAAAGACTGCCCGGGTGACCCGTGCCTCAGTTCCCCATCTGTACAATGGGATAATAGCACTGCCCTCCCTCACAGGGGTGCTGTGAGGATAAATACAGTAAAGATTACCAGAGGCTCACATACTACAGTGATGACCTGAGAGAGAGGCTTGCTTGTCATTTTATCGCTGCTCCCACATTTAAATCCCTAGGAACTCCATTGCATTCAGCTGTCAAACTCTGCCCAGGCACTTCTGGCAGGGAGAAGAGGAATATGACTCATTGAAGCTAGCAATGCATTTAGACTAGAACACTAGCTCTTCTTCATACACCACACAGCCACTTCAATGCAGCACCACACAAGCCAATGCATCACATCCCAAGATACATCACATCCCCTCAGGAAGCCCGTTTGAAAACAGACTTGGCTGCCGAGTGTTCAGTCCCTTTGTTTTTGAGAGGGCAAAGCTCAGAGGAGATGGAGTACTACAACTATATTTTTGGTGGGGGCAGGGAATGGACACATTGCATGTTGCACCTGGTCATGCAAACTGGTCAGCTAGACCAAAGCTGCTGGCACTTGAAATTTAGCTGAGTCACTGAGGATTTTCAGAGCCCAGTCAAACTCAGGAAAACTTCCCAGCCCTGGGCTTAAAGTGAAGGCCAATGTTTTCAAATGTGGCCATTGGCTTTGGGTGCCCAGTACATAACAGCAGTAGCCTCCTGTCCACTGAGCACAGTGCACTGGAGAATTCCTGAATTCACCACCCCTGGCTTGCCCTGCTGTTGAAAATCCCTGAGCCTACGGCATTGAGCTGGGGTCATTTTTTTTTCACCTCTTCCTCCACTCCCTGCAGAGGGGCTACACACTGAAGGCAGCGTTAAGATCCAAAAAAACCTAACAACAGAGGAAAGATGGGAAGTCCGAATGGCGACTGCCACCCGCAGTGGAGATTATGAGATAAAGTGCCTGGATAAATGTCTCTAGCAACTGGTGAGGTGGAATGAGACATCTAACAGGACTCTCCAAGATCAGAGAAAAGGGTGCAGGGTTGGGATCATCACGGATGTCCATTCATGAGGCAGTGTAAGGTAAATCTATGAAGCATTTTGAAGTGAGCCTCCCAGCCCAGGTCAACAGACTTGGGCTAATGGGGCTTGTGCTAGCGCTTTAAAAATAGCTGTATAGACAACATGGTGAAGTTGCATCTCAGACTCCAAAGACTAAGGAGCGGGGTGGGATTCAGAGCCGGAGCTCCTGCCCGAGCCACAACTATACAGCTGTTTTTAGAGCACTAGCATGAACCTGGCTAGCCCAAATCTGTTGACCCGGGCTGGGAGGCTTGTTCCAAAATGCTGTGTTGACATATCTGTGGTGGCCAATTCTGAAGCAAGAGCCTCAGTACTAGAGCTACCCCCATGTGAACCTCAGCAAACCCACCTCACGGCACTTTGTGGAAACACTTTCTTCAGTGGAATTGCTGGGGGGTGCTGAGAGGAAGGAAGTTCTTGTGTGAAAGTCAGTGGATTGGGAACTGGTTAAAAAAGGGTAAATATGTTCTGAGTTTTTCAAAAAACAAAACAAAAACTTGTTTTCTTTGAAAGCTTTTGTGGAAATTTCAAGTCTTTTTTAATTAAACAAAAATTGTCATTTTGATTTTTGAAAAACCAAAACAATGTTAGTTTCAAAGGGTGGGTTTTTCCTTACCCCCCTCTGTTCTCTTCCTCTTTTCTGTGGGGGAAGGGAGAGGAGAGAGAAGGGAGGGACCCTAATTAAAACCCTAGCAGGTTTTCATTTTTGATAAATGAGATGCCATTTTTCGGTACAAAGTTCAAAATGTTCATTTTGTTTCATCTCATTTAAATATTGGGAAAATTTTGACAGAAACACAAATTTTTCAGGAAAATTTGTTTCTTCGAAAAGCTGCTCCCCCCTCCTTTAAACTTTTTTTATTACAAAATTTTGACTGGCTCTGTTCAAGAGATCTGGGCTCAGATTCCTGTGTGGGCCACAAGCTTCCTCTATGTGAACTTTGCCAAGTCACTCAATCTCTCTGGGCCTCATTTTCCTGTCTGTACAGTGGGGTAATAATTCTTTGTCTATTTCAGCTGCATTTTTTTTGAGGCAAGGACTGCATCTCATTACCATTTCCACAACAACAGGTGGTGTAAATCGCCTTGGCTCAGTTGAAGTCAGTGGAGCTGGGTCCGTTCACGCCCTCCATGTCCCTGTGTATTTCTCAGTTACCTCTACACTGCAATCGCTGGGTGTGGTTACATACACTGGGTGGGGTAGACATACCTAAGCGAACTTTAATGTAGCTAGGTTAAATAGTTGTAGCAGTGTGGCAACACGGGCTTTCATGTTGGCTAGCTCTGCAAGTTATTACCAAGGTTCTGGGCGGACTTCAGTGTGGACATACCCTAAAGCCTGCAAGTCTCACCTGGTACCAAGTGTGATTCCCAGGCCTGCCTGACTGGAAATTCATTCACAGGCAAAGCACCTTTTGGAACAGATGCTGAGGTCGGAGGCGTGGGCAGAGGGGACCCATCCCTATGGCAGTGCACTGTGGGGCTGGTGTAGTAGAGGAGAACTGCTTGCCAGGCTGAAGCAGCTGTTTCCCAAGTAGCCAAATGCTGCATGGGCTGGCAGATTGAGCAGGCTGGCCACCTTCTGCTTCCAGGCCCCGCCAACTCCGCTGCTTAGCTGCTCATGCGACAGCCCTGCCTTCCCCGTGTACACATGCCACCTCCTCTAAAAATAGCCCAGCAGGAGACAGAGCACAAAGCCACCGCAGATGGCTCAGAGTTCCACGCGCAGCCGAGTGTGAGACTCAAGACAGAGACTGTCAGTTCCTTGCCTAAAGCCAGCCATGAAACCTCATTAAAAACAGTCTCCTCTTCCTCTCCCCCCACACCCGGCTTGCCTGTGCTCAAGCGCCCTGATTAAACATGCACTTTTAAGCAAGGAGCACTGACTTTCCCTTAATTGAGGCATAATAATTAGAGCATTAACACATTAGGAGGGTGAGACAGCATGTTTAGCTTTTGTGATTAATTATCTGAGGATTGTAATAAGTTGTTAAGACGTTAATTACTCTGGCATGTTTATTGCTCTAGATTGCAGAACAGACACTTTGTAGCGGCAAGTTGGTGCCTGTCAGAAAATGGGGCGGAGGGGGAGTGTGAGGGGCCATCTCTCCTCCTACAAAAGTTTTAGCTGATATTTAGTAAGGCCCCAGAGGTGCTGCGGTTCCTTTGTGCTGTATTTGAATGTGGCCTTTAATGACCACAGATTCCCATTTTCATTGTCTGGATTAAAAATCGCCTCGGAGGAAAGATACTGAGGAGCGGCTGGTGTTTGATTCCCTGGAGCAGGGCTGGTGGTGATACTTCGTACAGTGACTGGCAAGTTTGGCTTGTTCTTCATCCAGTCTCTTGTTCCCACAGTGCGAGAGTTGATGGCTCTCATTCTGGTTTCTACCAGGCAGGTGTCCACATCAGAAAGGCACCACCACATGAGGAAATGATGTCCCGCTAACCCTACCCCCTTCTTGGAAGTCTCAGCAGAGATCAAGGACTGACTGGGTATAGGAGCCTGTCCACCTCTGGAGGGGCATCACAGATGTCCAGGTCTTAGCTATGCCTTGGCGTTTAAATGCTGTCCTGGGAGTGATCCCTCTTGTCTGCCAGAGCCCAAGGTCCACACTTTTCCCAGGCTGGGTGTCACAACTCCGGCCCTGAGCTTTTCAGCTCCAGCAGTCCGTTTCTCACTGGCGCTCTCAGGAGCCAGTCCAGCTCAACTCAGACATAAGTGCTTTTCAAAACAAGGTTTTATTTATTAGTCAACTGGAATTCAGCTTCAGAAAGTCCTTAGGTTAATATGGCACAGCCAAGCATAAGTCAGAATCCATATTGTCAGGGTGCGTTCACTGTTAAGAACCAGGAGCCTCACAAATGAGTCGACTTGCATTGACTTATATTTCTACACCAGGATTACGCAGGACTCAGCACTCAGTTTGCTTCCGCTCTGTGGACAGTAGTGTGATTTGGCACAATGCAGGGGCCTGTTTCTGTGGTAGCCGGTGGTCCGATGGGGCTTAGCATGTAGTCCAAGTTTCCCTGCAATGACAGATGAAAGAATGGAAGACACTCAACATGGTTTTAAAAGAAGAAAGTGAGTATGTTGCTTGAGACATTTAAGTTAATGGGATAGTGTAACATGATGGCAGACTATTTAGTAACGCAGCCCTACTCTGTTTAGTCACCCTGGTTTAGGGGCTGAAACTCTGCATTGAGAATCAGTGCTGTTGCCAGTGGTGGATTTAGAGTTAGTGGGGCCCTGTGCTCAGCTTCATTTTTGGGGCCTCTCCTTGTGACCCAGCCAAGAAAAAGAACATTCTCCTATCTCCCACCCTCCACCCCCATTTTCATTCTTTTTTTCTTCATCCTCCTCCTATAAGTAATAGCAAGTAAATGGAAAATAAAGTGAGGTACCTTGATTGTTCTTGTAGTCTAACTTACTTTTCCACAGAGCACTTGAAAATCGCTGAGGGTCAAGGACACTTAATGATCTTTCCAAATATTGTTTGTACCATTAGCTAACTACAGTTAAGCGTATTGGATAAGAGCACTTTATAAAAAAATGTAAAAAAAAGTTGGGGTGCAGGGTCTGGCCAGACGTTAGGGTGCAGGAGGGGGCTCAGGGCTGGGGGTGCAGGGTCTGGGAGGGAGTCAGGGTGCAGGAGCAGGCTGGGGGTGGGGTGCAGGGTCTGGCCAGGAGGTGGGGTGTGGGAGGGGACTTAGGGCTGGGTCAGGGGGTTGGGGTGTGGAGCACTTATTTTGGGCAGCTCCCGTTTGGTGCAAGGGCTGCAGATGGGGATGTGGGGTGTGTGTGCAGGAGTCAGGGTGGGCAGAGGGCTGGGGAAAAACCCAAAATTTAAAATTTTGACAGAAACCCAGAAAATTTTGCTTTTTTGGGGGAAAAGGCAATTTTCATTCTTCCCCCCTTCCCCCACTTTCCTCTCCCACAAATGGTTTGAATGCAAAATGTCAGCCAGCAGTACCTAGGAGCCAGCCCCGAGAAGATCTTGTAGGGGAAACCTAAGAAGAGCCAAATGTAAGGCAGAAGCTTAGTTGTGTCATGTGGTGTGACTGTCTTTGATTGGTCAGGACAGATAGGTTTGTACACACACTCAGGGCCTATGTACTTTGTTGAGGCCTTGGCAGAGACTCACAACCAGTTGCCCTCTTGGATACATTACTGAGGGAAGAAAAGGAGAGCTAAAAAGAAGCCAAAACACCCACAAAAGCAGTGGAAGGGAAAAGTGGGGGCACATTCCCAACCCTTCCTCTTTGAATCTTGACTTATCTCTGCACAAGCATAGTGCACGGCCGGGCTGACTGCCACGAGTTTGGGGTAAAGCCAGGGAGAAACTTCTGTCTAGGTCACGCTCATCTCGAGCTGGGGCAGAGTTTCAAGTAGAAACATGGTGATTAGTGCTGCTAGACGGAGCAATAACTTTCCTCTCTAGCTCCTCTGAGCAGGAGGGGGGAGAGCTAGTAGCAGTCTCTTCCTGCGGGGAGAAGATGGGTGCTCTGGGACTTGTAGACTCAGGTTCCCCTCGTCCTCCTCCAACTCTGTCAGATTGATTTCTAGACTGCAGCCTCTCCTGGGAGCAGGCAGCCCCTCGCTCTGAGGGCAACCCGAGCCCAGACTCCACTAGATGCTTTTGTCCCCTGTCACAGCTCATTCTGTTGGAAGGAGGCAGTCGGGATTGTGTGAAGGGCACATTCAAAATGCTCAGTGCCCTCCCCTTTCCCATAATACAAAGGCACAGAGGTACTATGGGAAATAAATGGTAGGTAAATTAGAGTCAATCAAAGGAGGACATGTATCATCCAGCCTGCAGACAGCTGGTGAAGCTCACAGGGGAAGGTCACAGAATTGTTACTTGGTCTGGTGTTAAAAAGGGATAGACAATTGGGGTCAAATTTTTATAAAAGTAACACCCCCCGCACATCCCCTTTACAGGGGTGGTCACTTGGGGGTGCAGATCAGAGAGTGAGAAACACGAGCACTGAGATTTGCACCTGCAGGTCAGATTGCAGGCACGAAGATGTGTGCTCCAGTCTTGCAGAAGACAGTTACAACCCCAGAAAGGGAGGCTGGGTTTCTAAAAATGTACCCTTTCCTGATCAGTGTTTGTAATGAGGTGTGTGCCCAGATCGGGATAAGCTGACTGAGAAGGGATGGGGTCTGGTGGAGAGAGCTCTGCACCGGGGTCTAGTCCTGGCTCTGCAACTGAGCTGCTGAGTGACCTTGGGCAAGTCACCTTGCCTCAGTTTCCCCTTCTACTCTTTGCCTAGTAAGACTGCAAGTTTTTTGAGACAGGGACTGTCTTTCATGTACAGCACCAAGCACAATCTCAGTTGGGACCACTAAGGCCCTATTACGATGCAACTAATGATGAAAAGGTCTCATGCTTCAGGGCAACTACTGACAAATCCAGTGGACAGGAAGAAATGTTCTGCTTCAAGGAATGGCACTGCATCTTTAGCCATGTACATTATGCAGGAGCGGTCATCTTCCTCTGCAATATTGGTTATTGGCCACTGCAGGAAGCATGGTACTAGATCTGACACATCTGATCCACTATGCTAGTTCCTACGTACCTAATCCTTGTTCTTCATTACCCTGATTTCAAATGTAACCCATTTAAACTATTTTATGTATTGTTTAATTGTTCCAACAAACACAAGGTGGAAGGTGCTGTTATAAAATGAGGGTTAACTCTTCCACATGCATACTGAGGAATCTGATTGTGTCAGCGGAAAGGAATCTGCTTACATTAGCAAAACGGGGCCCACAGCTTGCATCTTACTAACCCAGATTTAATTCACCATTCACAATCATAGGTATGATTTGTGATTCTGAATATGGAAACTGTCAGCCTTGCATCCCTGCTAGACTCCTAAGAACTGAGGGGTCATGATTTGTGCGTTTTATCAATAAAAATATAATTTTCCCTAGATGTGCAATAAGGTTTTGGGTCTGACCTGTGCTCTCAGCATGATGCAGCATTAATGATCCTCCTGGCAGGTAATAAGCAGGCAAATATACACATTTTTTTTGATAGCTCTGTTAGATTTTTGAGGATTTCTGACTTTCTGGGCTACACTTAATTAGCAGAACTCATTTTCTCAAATTTAACGGACTTACATTGAACTAGTGCTGCACTATTCACACTGATGTGATTGTTCCATTAACATTTCATGCATTGCTAGGCATATTCTCAGGTGCAACCCTTTAGCTCAAGGTGATGCTGCAATAACCAGATTAGATTGGTAGTGACGGGACGCCTGGAAAATACCACTTTTTTTTTAAATCCTAGGCCTTAATTCACTCGTTCACCCAGATCTGTAAAGCAGGGACTTCAGCAGGTGCTTAAGAGCATCCCTGAATAAAGATTGACTTAAACACGTGCTTACATGTTTTGCTGACTTGAGGCCCTAATAGCAACATCAGATTGGCCATACTTGATCCATCTGGGTTACAGGAATGGCCACAAAGAAACAAAATAAAAGTGGCTTTGGGAATGTCTCTAGTTTAGTGGCAGGAGAGTCTATTGACGAAGACCACATTTTGCATGTTCTTTGTTAAAAATACTGTACATTGCTCATGGGGTGTGTGATGTGAGAACACCACTCCCAACCCAGTCTTCACATTCTATCAGAGCTGAGATGCTACATGAGATGCTACTAGATGTAGCCGTCTCCAACGTTTAAGCACTAGAAAGGATCAGTGCACACTCTTATCCACAACAATTGAACCAAACACTGGTGAGCAGCTTGAGGTATCCATATAGTAGGCATCCTTCAGTTTTGTGAGACCATGGGTGTGCGCCCCTGAGAGGTAACTGATTTACTCAGTTGGTTTTATGGCAGCCGTGGCTGTGGCTGAAGAGACCCACTCGAGAGAGACAATCTCTGCCACATCTGTCACATTTAAAGGTGGTGTCTCGACCCCTTTCTCCTCTGCTACGCTGGAGTGCTTCCCCTTGGAACTCCGGAGACCTTTGTTAAGATTTTGTTTCCAGAGGCTGCGGTCCTGAGTGTGATCTTCCCAGTAGCCCACATCCATGTCCATTTCTTTGAGGTCTTGCTTGCACACATCCTTGAAACACAATGTTGGGCATTCTTTGGGTCTTTTTCCAGATGCCAATTCACTGAGGAGGATGTCCTTTGGGATGTGCCCATCATTCACTCAGCACATATGCCCTAGCCAGCAGAGGGATCTCCGTTTGAGGAGTGTTTGTATGCTGGCCCGCTTGATCACTTCTGTGTTGGTGACTCTGTCTCTCCAGGAGATTTGATGAAGTCTACGCATATGAAAGCTGTTGAGCCTCTTTTCCTGATGAGAATATAAGGTATATGTCTCACTCCTGTACAAAAGTGTGCGGTATCCACAATAACACTGCAACCATCACCCCACCGATGCCTGTCTCCTCCTTGGTATTTTCACTTCCTCCTTTCTCTTTCCCTGCTGCAACCTGGCAACAATACAATTCACAGGGAGCAGACACTGTTGTCCATGCTCCTTGAGTGAAATGGATTGGGGTAGGAAGGTTCCCAGAACTCTTTACCCTTCAGCACTTCTCCTTCTTCTTAGGGTGTCTATGTGAAATTACCCAGAGAACAGAGATTGTAACAGAAACCAGGTGTATTAAAAAGAGGGAGAAAATGGAGTGAAAGCAAAACATGTAGCATGTTTAAAATCTCTAGATTTACCTTTCTCATGAGCCAAACTAGATGAGGTTGCAGGTAGGCAGAGGGGACAAACTGGGAAGTGAATAGTCTGTTCTTGGGAAATGTAATCTCCTCTCTGGTCCTTTTGGTCAAACTGGCACTGCTGCTTGCAGTTTAGGTACCAACCTCTCTACTGTGTCCAGAGATCTCACTTGTCAAGCCCCTGCAACAGGGTAAGCTTGCATGTCTAGATATGCCACTGCTGATCCAAGGCAGCTATTCCCACTTTCCAAAGCAGGTATCTCCAGTTACCTATAAACCCAGTTGGGTGTATCTAATTTGCCAGACCTCTTGTTTAAAATTCCCTGCACAGTTTTTCTTTGGCCAGGCAAAAAGAATTAGGGTCAGGTCCCCAGACCCACCATTACAATCACATTTAGAAAAAAATTGTTGAAAAAATGTGTTTTGGTGTTTCTTCCCCCAATTCTATGTTCTTCTTGCTGCCCCATTGCTGCAGACTAGCAAAAGAAGGACTTTGCCCTTGTGCACTGCCACTGTGACTCAGGAGATCTGCTTATACCTGTTTGTTCTCTTTCACCAGCCACCTTAAGTAGCGCTGCAGTGCCACGTGTTAGGAATATGGGATTGTACTCAGCTCAGTGGTCCATCCAATTCCGTCTCCTGACTCCAACAATGGCCCCACTGCCTAATGCCTCAGAGGATGGCAACAAGCTAGATAAGTGAGAAGGCCCAGAATGTAGGACTGGTGTGAAGAATTGACAGAAGGGACAACATATGCGACTACTGGAGACTGAATGTTTCTCTGATGCTATCCATCCCCTTTACAGCCCTGCTAACAAGTCTCCCTGTGACCTGCGAGAGACATTTCTTTAGCAGCAGTATCTATCACATCCACACTTATCTGTGGACACCACCATCTCTGTGATAGATGGTTGCTCCATATGAGAGCAGAGCCCATAACGCCACTGGCTGCCCATCTGAACTAAGGCCCCTACCACTCCTTGAGCAATTTGCACACAACCCTCTTTGACCTCAATAGCAATTGCACGTAAAGATCTTGTTTAGAGTATAAGCGTTTTGGTGCAGGGATCACATCCTCCTTCAGCTCCTGGATAGCACCAAGCAGACTATCAGAACTGTCAATGTGGTGTGTGTGTGTGTGTGTGTGTGTGCGGGTGTTGCCTTCCCACTTATTGTTTCCTGCTCCTTGAACTCAGTGTTGCTGTTTGTGTGTGTATACATAGCGTTGGGTGTATGCCAGTACTCAGGGCCTGTTGCTACATACCTGCCATTTGGACTGGTGTTATGTTTTGTTCAGACTGTTGCTGACTTAACTGGTTCATGGCTAATAGATGTTTTGATTAACCACCTACCTGCGTGCCTTGCCTCGATTTCCTTGTGTTTTGGAATTCCAGGTGCAACGGAGCAGAACAAGTGCTTGAGTTATTCTCACCCAACAGTTATAGTACAATAGTGCCCAGAGTTTCTGGTTAGGATCTGAGCCCCAAAAACCTGGTGCCTGCCCCAAAGAGCTTACAATCTCTATGGGTCATGTTGTGGGCCAATCTACAGAGCACAGAGGGGCATAAAGGGGAGTAAGACCCACCCTCCGTACCCTTATGTGGATACCCTACATCTCTACTTCAAGCTCTGGGGGACCATGAGGGCTATGCGCAGGTGGGTGGGGAGTGAATGCAGAGGGGCAAAAAATGGCAGGAACCTTGGTTCTGGTCCCCTAATGCACTGGCTAGCCCAAGGAATTCAGTGAACTGTTATTTGTCGGGGCCAGTGGCAGAGTGTTACTGTCTGGGAATAAGGGGAAGAAATTGCACTGTTCTGAGCCCCTTCTTGGCTGGTTTCCTGCTGGGACGGTGCAGCTGTGTGCTGCCCCTCCCCCGGGGCTAGCGGTAAAGCCCATGATGCAAGTCTCAAGTTTTTGCGAGGGAGGGGGGTGTGAAGCATGTTTCTGAAGGGGTGTGGGAAGCAGGGCCGGGTGAAGAGCAGTAAGCATGCAGCTGCCTGCGGTGCCATCGCCCCCGCATCAGCCAGCAAGGAGTTTGGTGAAGAACCCACATGATTGTGAAAAGGGCTCGTGCGACAGGCGTGAAAAGACACGTTCACCGCTAGACCAAACCCAGCTCCACCAGAGCATTCTAGGGGCTAGATCCAAGCCTCTTGAAATCAATGGGAGTCAATCGGGTTGTAGAGGAGGGCCAGAGAGGGCTTTATTTGTTGGCTCTGAATTACCCATGCTGTTTCCTTTTCTCTAGATTAACGCTTCCTAGTTACCAGACAGTGCATACTGCATAAACCCAGGTTGTTTAACTAGAAGGCTGTGGTGTCCCAGGGCTGCATTCTCTTCACCTACTGAAATGATTGCATTTGGACTGCCGTGCACAGTAGGTGAGCATTAATTAGCACTAATTGCCTGTAATTGGAAGGCTTTTTTTCCTCTGCCTCCTTAATTTCTCCCTCTCCACCAGGCTTAGGCTGGAAGATGCATTTCCATTGGCTCACAGTAATGCCCCCAAAGTCCAGTGTGAAAGGCAGACAAGGCTGTGAAATAGAAATAGTTACTAATTCAATGGGAGCAGGGGGAGAAAATGAAATAAGAGGCTCAGTTAAGGGAGGGTGACCTCTAGAAAGCACATGTTTAGGAAAAAAAGATGCAGAGCATCATGGGTAGACATGTCAATTACTCTGAAAGGCAATTAGGTTGATTTCCCTGCCATCCTCAAAAGTGCTAATAAGGGAAAGAGCAGAAACAGAACACGCAGTATGGTCCAGTGGGTAGAGCACTGGCCTGGGACTGAGATGTGGGTTTTAGTCCTGCCTCTGGCACTGACTGGCTGGGTGAGGTTTGGCAAGGTGTATCACTTTTCTGCCTCAGTTTCACCAGCTGTAGAATGGCAGTACTGATCCTGATGACCCTGTGGAATCTAGGGACGGGAAGTGCTATGTATGCGCTAGGAATTGTTCTTCTTCACTTGGACTGTCTCTTCCCCTTCCACCACCTTCCTCATCTGCCCACTTCAACCGCTGACTTCTTCCAAATGGAGAGGATGTGTAAAGAGACAATTTTACAGAAAACATCAGGAAAAGGAAATTAATGTTTCTTTCCATTTAGCAGTTCTTACCTAGCCAGCTACTTTTATAGTCTTCATCCTATTTCACCCCCTACAGCCCCCACTCTTCTATCTCCTTACACAGTAATGAACTACAAACCACCTGCGCTCCATCTCGAAGGAAGACCGGGTTTCACATCCCTTCCAGCAGGTGGTCTGAAGCAGTGTGCGCACATGCAGAGCTATTTGTTCTCTCTAATTGGTTACTAAGCAGATGGGAGTGTGGCGCGGTATGTGACCCATCCATATCCTTAAGCATCAACAGCCCAACGCAAGAGCAGCTTTGTGGGGGACCAGAAAGGGTCGAATTCTGGGAGATTGGTCTCTAGTTACAGACGGCATGAGTTTAAGTGGATTTTCAGGACACACATTTCAGCTTCATCTTTAGTTGCAAAAGACATTCATTTATAATCTGAAAACATCTGGAGGTGTCTTACCAGAGCCATTAAAGGACTGACTCTAGGGAAGGCTCCATACATCACCCTTGTCACGAGCGCCATTTCACCAAGAGTTGGAAGGAGATTAGCCTTCAATCACACCTAGGCTGGGATTGAAGGAACGGGTCCTGGGGACACGCAGGAGAAATATTTTCATTTGCTGGAAGAACCTGACATAGATGAAGCACACTTGAGACCCATAGGGTCAGCAACAGCCTGGCCAGCTCCCAGTGACTGATGTGAGGGCATGTATGAAACAGCTAAGGAAGGAGTCACTGCCAGATACTGCTTCTTGAGTGCTTGGCACATCCAGATGCAAGAAACAGCTGCAGCTCAGCTAAGTAGCACGTTTATAGCCCAAAGCGATTGATTGGATTGGATTTTGTCTGCCAGCTAGCACTCATGCCTTCTTCACTGTTACATCGATCACTTGGGAGCTGGAGAAATGATGCCCTGGGAGTGCGTCATAGTCAGGAAGCTGTGTGGTCCGAAAGGGTTCCCCTGGGGCAGCAGGGAGAACGTAGCCAAGACACGTTTTTTACATAGGCGATTCTCAGGCCCTCTGATTCTCACTGTTCTGTCAATGGGTTCAACACATGGATTTCCGGTGACAAGACATGGAGTTCCAGGATGAAACTTTCAGTCTCCTAGGGGATTCAGGGGCCCAAAACCCATTAACTTTAATCCATACCATGTTAGCAGCCACAGTAAACATGTCAAACCATCTCCCAAGCTTTCCAGCTCCTCCGACTCCTGCAGAATTGGGTAACACCCTTACTACTGCCAGCACACGCTGTCACTGGGAGGCAGACAATGGTGTAGGTCACAAGGGACGAGGTATAGAGAAATGTGTCCTGGGGAGGCTGCCCATAGTAATGACACTTTGTGCTCCTCTAGCACCTTCAAAACATTTGACAGGCTGTTATGAATTATGCCACGCATCACCCCTTTGAGGCAGGGACGTATTGTATCCATTGTACAGAGGGGGTAAACTGAGGCACAGGAAGGTTAGATAACCCACCCAAGGTCCCAGAGACAATCAGGAGCAGAGCTACACTCCTGATTCCTAGCACGCTGCCCCAATCTCTACGCTATCTGCCTATCACATGGCCGTAACGAGGCTCTGCTGTGAAGTCCTGTGTTCAATCCCAGAGAGAGGAGATGATGATGATTATTTATAGTATGGTAGCTCCTAGAGGCCTCCGCTGTGATCAGGGTCTTCTCAGGCAAGGCGGTGTACGATTATGCAGTGAGGAGGAGTCCTTGCTCACCGGAGCTTGCAATCTAGCAGGCAAGA
Organism: Dermochelys coriacea; assembly: GCF_009764565.3. Lineage (NCBI taxonomy): Eukaryota > Metazoa > Chordata > Testudines > Dermochelyidae > Dermochelys > Dermochelys coriacea. The sequence continues at coordinate 51,078,997 of NC_050075.1, read as the reverse complement.
CAGACACAGGATGAGATGCAGAAAGAGAGGCCAGGTGACTTGCTCCAGCTCTCACAGCAGAGCTAGGTATATAACACAGGTCTCCTAGGTCCCTGCCCTACCCACCAGCCCAAAGAAGCACTGGCTTCCCCAGACACAGGAATGGGTATGGTAGCAGATGAGCTCTTTATACTGAGCTGCTGCAGTTAGCGTTCCCCCTTCACTGCTAGGACAGGAGGCAGTCTTCTCTATCTGGCCCAGCACGCAAGGAGATGGGGCCCAGGGATGGCTTCCCGTGGCAATGATGGACTTCTTAGGCAGGTTGACTTTGCTTCTGACACAGCATGGCCTTTCCCGGTTGCTGCTGTAAATGCTCTGATGTTCTGGGTTTCCCTGACTCCCTGGGGTTGGAGGATTGGGATGATGGCACAGTCTGGTCTCTGTCATTGGAGGTTGAAGGACGCCTTGTCCAATTCTGCCCAGGCAGAGGGCAAGCCTTTAATTTGCATGACACATTCCTTTGCAAAAGGCTAGCCCACCCTGGAGATTTTTAACTCCTTGCGAATGGCTATTAGCATCTCTGCCTTTCCCCCAGCCCTCTTCTGCTGGGGTGGCCTGCAGTACTGCACTCACACCAGCATGTTTCCCTGGTGAGGGGGGCTGTGAAGGTGGGCCTGTGCCCTTTCAAAGGCTGTGTCACTGTGACTCTTCTGTATCCCTCCTCTGTCCTTTCTCCCCTTTCCTTGTGATTCTCATTCTCCTTCTTACCTGCATATCGTTCCCATTACCTCCGCTCTGTCACATTTATACAGCAGCTTCCATCCAGGTGGATCCCTAAGCACTTGAGGGGCTAGGCTGTAGAGTAGCATACGGGGGTATAAGGGGCATAATGCACCCTTCCACCCAAGCACTATCACAGTTCTTGGGCCTCCTCGGCGCAACGACTGTGTGACCAAGATTCTCACAAGTGATTTTGGGTTCCTCCGTCTTTGGATGCCCAAGGGAGGCAGTGTGGCTGAGTGGATCTCGCATTGGATTGGCACTAAGGAAATAGGTTCCAGTTGGCCTGCTGGGTGATCTTGGGCCAATCATGTTGCAGCTCTGTGCCTCAGTTTCCCATTCTGTAGAATGGGAATAATGATACAGGATTCCTTTGTAAAACACTGTTGAGCTCCGTGGATGAAAGGTGCTAGATCAGAGCTGTATATTAATGTCATTAAAGGTAGAGAAGGTTTATTTTAAGAGTGGGGGTGCTCCGCATTGTCTGAAAAATCAGGCCCCTTTAAGGCATCTCAAGCTGGGTCTCCAAGAACTGAGCCAGCCAGAATCACTGGGAAATCTAGCCCACCCCACCCCCGAGTCCAGCACTGCAGGTGGCTTTTGCATGTCCCGCCAGCAGTACGTCTGTTTCTGCTCTATGATCTCAGGCAGCTGCGCTCAGAGGCGAGGAATTCACCATAAAGGAACTGTTGGGTTATTAAAGGAAAGGAAGCCAATAAAAGGACAGACGTAACGGGGGGAGCCAAGTTGGCTGCTGTGACAGTTTTATTATGGAGCAAAGATTCTCTTCCAGGCAGTTTTCTTGAAATGTTTCTTGTTGGGTGACATTTCTACGAGGTCCCAACGGTAACCTTAGTTGCGCTTTGCTGCTCGTTCCTGTGTCTGTTCCTTGAGGGAGGCTTATGTCAGAGGAAGCTTCAGACACCGCAATGCCCCTGGGTCCCTGCTACCTTCTCCCTGCATCTGATTCGGCATTTCTCTTCCCTTCAGGGAGCTGTATGGTGGGTAGTAACAGGGCCTGGGGGAAGGGTAGATGAGCATGTGTGGTTTGTTAGCATTGATGCATCTCGCAGTGAGGTCAAAGACAAATTGGTTTCCATAATAAATGGAGTAGCCCGCAGAAGGGAATAGAGGGAGGCATGAATTAGTGTGTGTGTGTGTGCATGCCTGGACTGTGACACCAGGAGCCATGCAGACAATACATAGCAGTAAGTAAGTTTCATGCACTTCTTATAGGTTAGTTGGAGTGGGACTGACCTCTTCTTGAAAGGCTACTACTGAGAACTAAATATTCATAGCAAACAGCTGGCAGTCAAGCCACAGACTAAAATAAAACTCACAGAACAGACCAGTTGGAATTTGGAATAGTGAATACATTCAAGGAAAGAGGACTCCCAGGTCAGAAAAAGGATGAAATCCAGCCACTGAATTATTTGCTATGAATTATCCACTACACTTTGGGCCAGAAACTGACCGAGATCTCACTATGTATGCCCCATATTCACCAAGAGGATTGAGCAGAGTCTGTGGCTTTCTGTGCTTCTTCACAGTATCATTGTCAACTTGCGTTTTACACCATGATGAGGATACTAAGGCTGATGTCAACTGTGACTCTTGAAGGGGTGAGATCTGTGCCTCTCTTTAGTCAATAAGGGCTGCCCCTGCTTCTTTCTCTTTCTGGGATGACACATAGCTCTTGTGTTTGGTTGGATTATACCAGAAACCACAATGCCAGTAAAAGCCAAGAAAGCATCTATTATGAGCAAGGTTTATACTCATGCTAGCCCCAGGCCAAGGGAAACTACAGACTGTATTGGATTCAACACCCATTTCTCACCATGTCTGTTAGAAGCAGGTCTGCACTGTGCCATTGACTATTCCCACAAGCACGGCACAGATCCAGTAACCACCCCAAACACACCAACAAATCTGTTAGCTACAGCTAGCTACTACAGAATATGCTCTGAGGAGAAAGTCCGGGATGTAAACCTTAATTCACTTACAACTGCTTTCACCAAACAAGGACACTCAACCAGAGAAGAAGATCACATTATGGAACAGGGCATTAAAATCCCCCAAGAGAACCTGCTTCAATATGGAAATAAAACTCCCTTTGACTGCACATCCCTAGTTGTCACCTACCACCCTATGCTGGAACCCATACAAGGTCTCATCAAACAACTACAATCCATACCCAATGGGGACCCCATTCTGAAAGAAAGCTTTCCTGAATCCCCACTTCTGGCCTTCAAATAACCCTCCAACCAATCCAAACTTATCAGCAGAAGCAAGCTCCTCACAGACCATCTCAAAGCGGCACCAGACCCTGCCAGAACAACAGATGTAAAACCTGTAGGCATATCTCCACTGCAGAATTTTAAAATATTTTTGGTGCAGAATTTTAGATTTCCTCAGGAGTAAATGATCAACACTCTCCACAGCACACCTTTCAAGATCCATGGGTCCTACACATTCCTATCACAACATAAGGAAGAAAGGAGAGCAGCAGAATACGGACCCTGGACTTCAAAAAAGCAGACTTTGACTCCCTCAGGGAACTGATGGGCAGGATCCCGTGGGAGAATAACATGAGGGGGAAAGGAGTCCAGGAGACCTGAACTAGAAAGTGGATAGAAAGCTGGCTAGATTGTCAGGCTCAACGGGTAGCGATCAATGGCTCCATGTCTAGTTGGAAGCTGGTATCAAGTGGAGTGCCCCAGGGGTTGTCCTGGGGCGAGTTTTGTTCAATATCTTCATTAATGATCTGGAGGACGGCGTGGATTGCATCCTCAGCAAGTTTGCAGATGACACTAAACTGGGAGGAGTGGTAGATACACTGAAGGGTAGGGATAGGATACAGAGGTCCCTAGACAAATTAGAGGATTGGGCCAAAAGAAATCTGATGAGGTTCAACAAAGACAAGTACAGAGTCCTGCACTTACGATGGAAGAATCCCATGGATTGCTACAGACTAGGGACCAAATGGCTAGGCAGCAGTTCTGCAGAAAAGGATGTAGGGGTTACAGTGGACGAGAAGCTGGATATGAGTCAACAGTGTGCCCTTGTTGCCAAGAAGGTCAATGGCATTTGGGCTGTATAAGTAGGGGCATTGCCAGCAGATCGAGGGACGTGATCGTTCCTCTCTATTAGACATTGGTGAGGCCTCATCTGGAGTACTGTGTCCAGTTTTGGGCCCCACACTACAAGGCGATGTAAAAAAATTGGAAAGAGTCCAGCGGAGGGCAACAAAATGATTTAGGGGACTGGAACACATGACTTATGAGGAGAGGCTGAGGGAACTGGGATTGTTAGTCTGCGGAAAGAGAAGAATGGGGGGGGATTTGATAGCTGCTTTCAACTACCTGAAAGGGGGTTCCAAAGAGGATGGATCTAGACTGTTCTTAGTGGTAGCAGATGACAGAACGAGGAGTAATGGTCTCAAGTTGCAGTGGGGGAGGTTTACGGTTGGATATTAGGAAAAACTTTTTCACTAGGAGGGTGGTGAAGCACTGGAATGCGCATTACCTAGAGAGGTGGTGGAATCTCCTTCCTTTGAGGTTTTTAAGGTCAGGCTTGACAAAGCCCTGGCTGGATGATTTAGTTGGGGATTGGTCCTGCTTTGAGCAAGGGGTTGGACTAGATGACGTCCTGAGGTCCCTTCCAACCCTGATATTCTATGATTCTAAGAGGTGTACCTCATCTAGTGCACTAATTGCCCCAATAACAACTATGTGGGTGAAACCTGACAACCACTATGCTCTTGAATGAACTCACACAGGAAATGATAATGCGACAATGATAAAATGATAAAAGACAAAAACCCCATAGTCACCTGTGGGTGAACCCTTTTTACAAAGCGATCACTCTATACCAGGTCTCTCAGTCCTCATACTCAGCACCTTCAAAAGATGAGTCTGGGAACTTAAATTCATAACTTTGCCAGACACTAAAAATCATGGACTGAATAGAGATGCTGGATTTATGGCTTTTACAACAGCTTTTTTTTTCTCCTTTCCTCCTATGACTGAAGAGGTATAAACTGGCCACTTCACCTTGAATATATGTTAACTACTTTAAATATGTGTTCACTATTTATGCTAAATAATCTGTTCCACGTTGCATTTAGCTGTGACAGTCTGCGTACCTTTCCCAGACCTGAAGAAGAGCTCTGTGTAAGCTCAAAAGCTTGTCTCTCTTACCAACAGAAGTTGGTCCAGTACCAGATATTACCTCACCCACTTTGTGTCTCTAATAGACGTTAGAAGCAGATATGGCATGTCCTTCCAGCTTCCTCTCACTGTGGGTCTGTTTCCCACAGTCCATTATGTAAGAAGTGATGGGTCTTCCCATGTCGCTCTCCTGCCATACCCTCAGGTAAATACATTGCACCGCTCCTTGCTTTATCTCAGAGGCAAGATGGCTAGGGGCTAGGGCACTTATCTGGTATTTTGGAGTCCTGGCCTGGATTCCCTGCACTGCCACAGATATCCTGTGTAACCTTGGGCAAGTCACTTAGCCCTGTGGTTCTCAGCCGGGGTATGCATACCCCTGGTGGTACACAGGTCTTCCAGGGGGTACATTGACTCTAGTTTTACATAAAGAGCACTGTCCAAGTCAGTACAAACTAAAATTTCATACAGACAATGTCTTTTTATATTGCTCTATATACTATACACTGAAATGTAAGTACAATATTTATATTCCAAATGATTATTTTATAATTATGTGGTAAAAAGGAGAAAGTCAGTGATTTTTCAGTAACTGTGTGCTGTGACACTTCTGTATTTTTATGTCTGGTTTTTGTAAGCAAGTGGTGACCCTATGTGCCTACGGCAGCCCTCACTGGAAATGCCAAGGTCAGGACAAGCTGCAAAAGGGAGAGCAGATGCTCCCAAGACTGGTGAGTAACACTGAAGTTAAACTCCCCAACCAGTCGCAAACTGTGCTTCTGATCCCCACACTGGTTATCAAGAAGCAAAAAAGGAATCACACAGGCCCCCTTCATTGCATTCCAGTTCTCTGGCTCCCAGACAGCACCTAGGTCCAATGCAGTGAGAAGTTATTTAAAAAACTCTGCTCACATATACAAAATGTTCTTCTGACCCCAAAGGGTCAGCCATGTTACCAGGTCAGTATAGGTTTGGATCTTACCCAAAATACCATGATGCCACCCAATCCTTTAGTGTCTAAAACTAAAGGTTTATTATAAAGAAAAAGGAAAGAACAAGGAGAGAGTTGTTAAATGGTAAAGCAATACATACATACAGAGACTTCAAAGCCCATATGTCAGATCCTTAGCAGTACTGGTGAGTTTGCTGGCTTGAAAGTCCCTCTGGAACACATCCACAGATTGTATGAGTCATTCAGTCCTTTGTTCAGAGCTTTGTTTGTAGAAAAGTTACTCCAGAGGCAAGAAGCAGAACTGAAGACAGGAAGCAGGACTGAAGACAAGTCAAGAAGCAGGACTGAAGACAAAATGGAGATGATATAGTTACCCTTTATAGTCCTTTTGTCATGTCTGGTCTGGTACTTCCTTTGTTTCAAACACAAGCTACCCAGCACATGGCTTTGAAGGGCCTTAGAGTTCTCTCCATAGGCATGCCCCTGCATGCCTTGCTGAGTCGTAAGGTGTAGCCCTTGGCTTCTTCAATGAGTTCATTGTACAGCTGATGTCCCTTCATGGGCCATCAAGCAGCCTAGTGCTGATGCCATTCCCTCTGCCAGTGTCACCCAGAAACACAGCACAAGTTTGGAAATACAGTTATACCCTACACATCCATAACTCATAATACAAAGGTAATACAAACATATAAAGAAGACGATCATATTTGGCAAATTACAACATTTTCACAGATACCTTACGTGGCATATCTGGCACAACTCATTGCCATTTTACAATATTGGTATTCATAATATCCTAAAGTGTCCCCCAGATTCCATACAGCGTCACAAGTAGTTTTTAGGTGAGGTGAAACTTGGGGGTACACAAGACAAATCAGACTCCGGAAAGGGGTACAGAAGTCTGGAAAGGTTGAGAGCCATTAACAGTCTACGTCTGCACTACGAGCAAGGGGTGTGATGCCCAGCATGAGTATAAATAGCTGTGTAGCTGGGTAGCCTGGGCAATGGTGGAATGGCTTAGCCATACTGCAGTGATGGGGGGCCACCATAGATAGATAGACTATGGTTCTATCCTGATCCTGTTGCCCCCTACAGTCTGATTCATTGGCTGCTCCCCTTGCCCTCACCTACCAAGAAGCATCACGTGGCGTGGGGGCAGGATAGCTGAATGAATGTCCCTTTGCCCACACAGATGCAGCTGGAGCATAGCTGGAAGTTGGTGGAGGGGTGGGTCAATCGTTTAATGGTGGGGGAGAAGCTGCCAGGCAGAACTAGCTGGGCAGAGGTTTTGAGAAGCGTTTCAACAATCAGCAGAGACCAGGCTGAGACCCACCAAACTCGCGTCACTTCTGATCTGAACTGTGCACGAGGCCTCCAAATAACAGGTTGATCCTGAAGGATAAAGAGCCTGATCCTCAGCTGGCAATAACAATTGTCGCTCCACTGAAGTCCATGCTGAATTACACAAGCTGAAGACCTGGTTCAATATTTTATGACTGTATTACCACAGCCCATGAGTTCCAGCCCATTGTGCTGTACAAACCCAGAACAGCCAGCGCCTGCCCCAGACAGCTCGCCCACCATGCCCATCTGGGGAAGAGGCAGTCGCTGTTGTTTCTGCTGCACCTTGGCCTTGTCAAGCCTTGACGAGACCCCCAATGGCTGTGAGAGGGGCTACCTGATTCTTAGCCATCCAAGCACCATTGTGCTCTCAGCATGGGAACATCGGCCCGCTTTGCATGTTCTCAGTGCTCCCGCGGGTAGGGGCCACTGTCTGTATTTTCCCAAACAGATGCAACCTGGTGCATGGTGGACAGAGGGTGAGCTTGTGTGTGTGATGGGGGAGCAGAGGTGGGTATAAAACTCGCCGAGTAACCAGTATAACCTCAGCATGTCTAATGCTCTCCTGCTCTCTGCCCTGTACCACATGGGGGGAAATCACAGCCTATCACTTGCTGTGCTGGGAGCCTGATAGGCCAACATGTCATTAATAGCAAGCTATCATTTCGATGCTAATTTCCAGCTATTAGCTGGTGCAGGAGGAGGTGGCCCAGAGAGACATTAGCAATGGGAGAGAAGGGAGGTGGCAGGGGGCGGGGAGGACCCAGCATCCCTAGTGGGGATCCCCTGGGGATAGGAGAATTGGCCACCACCATTTAGAAAGGAGCATTGGCAGCAGCCGGTGTGTGTGTTTGTTTTCAAAGCCTTACTGCTTGTGATGGTTTGCATTTACTTTAACTGCTCTGGCTACAGTTTAATTTTCTTCGTTCACTATTTATTATTGTCCTTCCTGTGTGAGGAAGGCCCTGGAAGCTTGCCTAGCATCCCCTTCGCTTTTGTAACACAGAGGCCAAGATTTCCACAGTGATGATTTTGGGGGGGCGGGAGAGTTGGATTTTTGGATTTTTTTCCATTTTTGGCTCCCAATCTGAGATGCCTTAAAGGGGCCTGGTCTTTGGGAAATGCTGAGCACTCACCCAGTCTAAATCAGCAAGCCCCAAATAGGGCCCCACTCGCCAAATGGAAAATCTTGGCTGGAGTGACTAAAGCTAAATACTGAAATAATTACTTATTTTGTCCCAGGACTGCCTACAAAACCTGAGACTTTGCATTTATCCAGCACCCCCATATTCCAGGACCACATGGGTGCTTTGAAAATATTGATGAATTAAGCCCCAGGTGTATCCCCATTTCACAGCCTGGGAAAGTGAGGTACAGGGAAGCTGAAGCCAAATGGAAGGCCAATGGAGCTGAGGGTGCTTGGTGCATTTAGTAATCAGGCACCTAGTATAGGCGCCAAACTTGGGGCACTGATGTTTGAACTCAAGAGGCCCGATCCTCATCTGGTGTGAATCAGTGTCGCTCCATAGCAGGCAGTTTACCCCAGCTGAGGGTCTCAGCATGGTCAGAGTGAGAGGAGGTAGGGTTTGAACCCAGGAGTCCTTGGCGTCTGTGCCCATGCTCTATTCAGTTCTGCACTCTGCCTCGGTGTAGGTACATGAGGGGTCAGACATCTAAATACAAGGTGCCCACGCATGGGACGCAGGCCTTAGCGCTACATCCACTTGAGGGGTGCAGCCTGTTATGAGCCTGATTCTCCTCTCACTGACCCTGCTTTCACAGTGGTGTTAGCCATGGAGCTCAGTAGGATTAATCTTGATTTACACCAGTCTGTGAGGAGAATTGGTCCCATAACCATCAGTGGGTCACAACAGCTCCCCATTCCACAGCTTGGGCTTTCTGACCTCGGGGTGGTGATCCCAATGCAGCGCATGGGGGGGTCCCAACCAGAGTGCTCCACCATCCCCTGCCAGTTGCCCACGGGTGCATCTCTTGCTCTGCCTCCTCTTAAGCAGGATGAGCAGTAAACTAGCCCCAGGAGGAATCTGCTTGATCCCTGTGCAGTGAGGCAGAGCGGGACTGGATTGGGCAGTGCCTGAGAGGGGATGGTGCTGCCCCTGTGGGGAAGGGGGAGGAGAGAGAGACTCTCTGGGTAACTGTGGGGTAGAGTGGGGAGGTCCCTGCTTTTCTCAGCAGCCCCTAGACTCTTGCCCTGCTCCAGGGAGCCATGAGGGAGAGCTAAAGAGTGGAGCTGTCTAATTCTCCTAGCAGTCAGGAGAGGAGAAAAGGCCATGGAGATAAAGAGAAACGTCTCTCCTGCCCAGAGCCCTGCAAGTGCCATGGGAGCTGGTTCACACACTAGCAGGCCAGGGGGACAGGGGAGAAATCAGCAGGTGAATTTGGAGCTGAAGAGAGAGAGAGAGAGAGAAAGGATGAAAATCCCTGGTGTAGATGGATAGTTTCCCCTCTCTTTCCGTAGGTGGAAGCACACCAGTGTCACACAAGACAGAGCTTCTGTTGATACCTCATGGCCCCCTTCCAGAGCAATGGTTGCTCAGCAGGAGAAGCTCTCACTGCTCCATGGCTTGGCTGCGTAGTTTACTGGGAGTTCCAGGAGGAAGGGGCAGTGGCACTTGGGAGTGGGGAATGTGTGGGCTCTTATGGAGGCTGTCGGGGAGGGGAGTTCACAGTTTCTAGCCCTGCTCAGCATTCAGAGCCTTGACAATGGAAACCACGTCTCATGGTCCCACATTCCAGATCCCATCCCTGCCCTGCATTGCTCACATCCCAGCTCCTGGGCTGAACTGCAACACCCTGGATTGTGTGCACTTCCAAGGACTTTGGGTGTGTCCCTTTTCCTCCCCACCCCTCCGCTCCACCCCAGAGGAGGAATTCAGTGGTGGCAGCTAAGTCCTGCCTTAGAGTTCTCCAGCGTATTTACTTCCACTGCACAGGGTGTACTTCAAGGATGGCATCTCAGAAGTTTAGTTCAGGTGAGTACAAAAAAGCCTAGGGGCTAGATCCTCAGCTGTGTAAATTAGCATCACTGCCATGCACCAGCTGACAACCTGGCCCCCGTTGTGTATTCAGACTATTAGAGCCTCTGAGATGTGCAAAACTGAGCTAGAGACTGGGCACTCTTGTGCCATTTCTGGGACTCTCAGCTTCCAATGAGGCTAGACACTGCCTCTGTAATGGTAGGAAATGGGGTCTAGTGGTTAGAGCACAGCAGTAGAAGTCAAGAGACCCCAGGTTTTTCCCTGTCTCTGTCACAGGCTTCCTTGGGCCTGGCACCGCTCTTTTGGAACTGTATGTCAAGGGCTTGACACAGCTCATGCCTCTCCTTTAGCCTCAGATAACTTCTCCTGCACCCTAGTCACCAGTGCTTCCTTTGTCACTGGGGGTTCTTCACTCCCTTGGCGACACACCAGCTGCCTCTAGACCGTTTCCCACTTCTTGGACGTTCAAAAACTGCCAGTTGATTTTCAGAATGAGAGCTGCATGTCCAGTGGGCAGGGCCCCTGGCTGAGAGTTAAGGATCCGTTTCCAGCTCTGCGTGTGACCTTGGGCAAGTCCTTTTACAGCTCCATGCCTCAGTTTCCCCTCCTATCCTTTAGCTGTCTTGCCTAAGCTCTTTGATGTGGGGACTGCCTCGCTGTGTGTTTGTACACCATACCATGATGGGGCTCTCATCTCAGCTGGGGCCTCTAGGCTCTATGTAATACACATCATAATGATGAAGACTGGGAAACTTCTTTCATTTTGGCTTTACAGTGAGCAGTAGAAAAGTCAGGGCTGGATTAATCTTTTGTGGGCCCTGGTGCCCAGACTGTGTCCCCGCCCCCCACTCAGGCTCTTCTCCCCAAGGCCCTGCCTGTGCTCTGCCCCGAGGCCCCATCCCTGCTTGGCCTCTTCCCCCCAAGGCCCTGCCCTCTGTTTGCCTGGGGGGAAGAGAGGGGGAGAGGCCATGGTCTAGGCACCAGGGCCCATCTGAGTGTGGGCGTGGCGCCATTGGCACCATTGTAAACCCAATACCAAGAACGGTGAGGACAACAAGAGCATAGAGGGACTCTTCTACCAGAGCTACGTGTGCAGGGCAGGTGCCTGACTCGCTGGGAGTGATGCCTGTATGAGCCCAGTCATAGAGTTACCTGATTGGATGATGCACCATAGGTGGCCAGACACTCCAGGGGAAAAGGGATCACCACGGGCTCTGGGCTGAACAGTGGCAGTGAGGCGTAAGGGCCATCTGGGGATGCATTTCTGCTGACGGCTCTCCATTAATGATCCCCTCTGCTCCCCTCCGAACGGGAACGCTGACACTCACAGCGACTGTAACAAATGGGCCTGAAAGGGATACATGTGTAATTGCTAGCTCCGCGCCATAGATTTCCATTTCATCTGACTGAGCCAAGCAGCCCTGTGTGCTACACTGCGTTGTACGCTCATCTGTCTCCTTCCTTCCTTTCTTTTGCAAATGTCACATGTCTTCCAGCCTCTTTCGCAGCCAGAGACTGGCCTCGCTACACCTGGCTCACTCCACTGACTTCAGCTGGGGGAGCGAAGGACAGCAGATGGTGGGCCCACTTTGTGCTCTTGTCTTTCAGCTGGATAAATGCTCCAGAGTCCTAACTTCACCTGTTGGTTGTAAATGTCTAATATCTTCCCAGCCAGGGGATGTGTCTAATCTTATTTCCCCCCTCCTCTGTGTTCCTCTGCATTCTAACTTCTCCCTGATATCTGGGGAGAGCTGGACTAGGAGCAGTCAAAGGTCTTTGTAAAAGAAAAGGAGTACTTGTGGCACCTTAGAGACTAACAAATTTACGAAAGCTTATGCTCAAATAAATTTGTTAGTCTCTAAGGTGCCACAAGTACTCCTTTTCTTTTTGCGAATACAGACTAACACGGCTGCTACTCTGAAACCAAACAAATTTATTTGAGCGTAAGCTTTCATGAGCTACAGTTCACTTCATCGGATGCATTCAGTGGAAAATACAGTGGGGAGATTTATATACATAGAGAACATGAAACAATGAGTGTTACCATACACACTGTAACCAGAGTCATCACTTAAGGTGAGCTATTACCAGCAGGAGAGTGGTGGGGGGAGGGGGGAACCTTTTGTAGGGTGATAATCAAGGTGGGCCATTTCCAGCAGTTGACAAGAACGTCTGAGGAACAGTGTGTGTGTGGGGGGGGGGGGCGCGAGCGGAATAAACATGGGGAAATAGTTTTACTTTGTGTAATGACCAATCCACTCCCAGTCTCTATTTAAGCCTAAATTAATTGTATCCAGTTTGCAAATTAATTCCAATTCAGCAGTCTCTTGTTTGAGTCTGTTTTTGAAGTTTTTTTGTAGCCAAATTGCAACTTTTAGGTCTGTAATCGAGTGACCAAAGAGATTGAAGTGTTCTCCAACTGGTTTTCGAATGTTATAATTCTTGACGTCTGATTTGTGTCCATTTATTCTTTTACATAGAGACTGTCCAGTTTGACCAATGTACATGGCAGAGGGGCATTGCTGGCACATGATGGCATATATCACATTGGTAGATGTGCAGGTGAACGAGCCTCTGATAGTGTGGCTGATGTGATTAGGCCCTATGATAGTGTCTCCTGAATAGATTTGTGGACACAGTTGGCAACAGGCTTTGTTACAAGGATATGTTCCTGGGTTAGTGGTTCTGTTGTGTGGTGTGTGGTTGCTGGTGAGTATTTGCTTCAGGTTGGGGGCTGTCTGTAAGCAAGAACTGGCCTGTCTCCCAAGATCTGTGAGAGTGATGGGTCCTTCTTCAGGATAGGTTGTAGATCCTTGATGATGCGTTGGAGAGGTTTTAGTTGGGGGCTGAAGGTGATGGCTAGTGGCGTTCTGTTATTTTCTTTGTTGGGCCTGTCCTGTAGTAGGTGACTTCTGGGTACTCTTCTGGCTCTGTCAGTCTGTTTCTTCACTTCAGCAGGTGGGTATTGTAGTTATAAGAACACTTGATAGAGATCCTGTAGGTGTTTGTCTCTGTCTGAGGGGTTGGAGCAAATGCAGTTGTATCGTAGAGCTTGGCTGTAGATAATGGATCATGTGGTGTGGTCTGGATGAAAGCTGGAGGCACGTAGGTAGGAATAGCGGTCAGTAGGTTTCCGGTATAGGGTGGTGTTTATGTGACCATCGCTTATTAGCACCATAGTGTCCAGGAAGTGGATCTCTTGTGTGGACTGGTCCAGGCTGAGGTTGATGGTGGGATAGAAATTGTTGAAATCACGGTGGAATTCCTCAAGGGCTTCTTTTCCATGGGTCCAGTTGATGAAGATGTCATCAGTGTAGCGCAAGTAGAGTAGGGGCATTAGGGGACGAGAGCTGAGGAAGTGTTGTTCTAAGTCAGCCATAAAAATGTTGGCATACTGTGGGGCCATGCGGGTACCCATCACAGTGCCACTGATTTGAAGGTATTCATTGTCCCCAAATGTGAAATAGTTATAGGTGAGGACAAAGTCACAAAGTTCACCAGGTTTGCCATGACATTATCGGGGATTCTGTTCCTGATGGCTTGTAGTCCATCTTTGTGTGGAATGTTGGTGTAGAGGGCTTCTACATCCATAGTGGCCAGGATGGTGTTTTCAGGAAGATCACCGATGGATTGTAGTTTCTTCAGGAAGTCAGTGGTGTCTCGAAGATAGCTGGGAGTGCTGGTAACGTAGAATAGAATAGAATAGAATAGAATAGAATAGAATAGAATACCATGGTTGGAAGGGACCTCAGGAGGTCATCTAGTCCAACCCAGGGCCTGAGGAGGGAGTCTACATAGCCAGACAATCCTGCTGTCAGGGTGCCAATGCCTGAGATGATGGGGTGTCCAGGATTTCCAGGTTTATGGATCTTAGGTAGCAGAGAATACCCCAGGTCGGGATTCCAGGGGTGTGTCTGTGCAGATTTGTTCTTCTGCTTTTTCAGGCAGTTTCTTGAGCAAATGGTGTAGTTTCTTTTGGTATCCCTCAGTGGGATCAGAGGATAATGGCTTGTAGAAAGTGGTGTTGGAGAGCTGCATAGCAGCCTCTTGTTCATATTCTGACCTATTCATGATTACGACAGCACCTCCTTTGTCAGCCTTTTTGATTATGATGTCAGAGTTGTTTCTGAGGCTGTGGATGGCACTGTGTTCTGCACGGCCGAGATTATGGGACAAGTGATGCTGCTTTTCCACAATTTCAGCCCAAGCACATCGGCGGAAGCACTCTATGTAGAAGTCCAGTCTGTTGTTTCGACCTTCAGGAGGAGTCCACCCAGAATCCTTCTTTTTGTAGTCTTGGTAGGAAAGTCTCTGTGGGTTAGTATGTTGTTCAGAGGTGTGTTGGAAATATTCCTTGAGTCGGAGACGTCGAAAATAGGATTCTAGGTCACCACGGAACTGTATCATGTTCCTGGGGGTGGAGGGGCAGAAGGAGAGGCCCCGAGATAGGACAGATTCTTCTGCTGGGCTAAGAGTATAGTTGGATAGATTAACAATATTGCTGGGTGGGTTAAGGGAACCAGTGTTGTGGCCCCTTGTGGCATGTAGTAGTTTAGATAGTTTAGTGTCCTTTTTCTTTTATAGAGAAGCAAAGTGTGTGTTGTAAATGGCTTATCTAGTTTTTGTAAAGTCCAGCCACGAGGAAGTTTGTGTGGAAGGTTGGCTTAGGCTTGAATAGAGACTGGGAGTGGATGGGTCATTACACTATTTCCCCTTGTTTCTCCCCCACACTGTTCCTCAAACATTCTTGTCAACTGCTGGAAATGGCCCACCTTGATTATCACTACAAAAGGTCCATTCCCCCCCCCCCCACTCGCCTGCTGGTAATAGCTCACCTTAAGTGATCACTCTCGTTACAGTGTGTATGGTAACACCCATTGTTTCATGTTCTCTATGTATATAAATCTCCCCACTGTATTTTCCATTGAATGCAGCCGATGAAGTGAACTGTAGCTCACGAAAGCTTATGCTCAGATAAATTTGTTAGTCTCTAAGGTGCCACAAGTACTCCTTTTCTTTTGTGAATACAGACTAACGTGGCTGTTACTCTGAAAGGTCTTTGTGTGTATGTTCGTGACCCGATGCCTCCTTGGTCCATGTTCCCTCCTTTCAAGTGCCTGGTTGGGGTCAGTTCTGGTGACTGAGGCGTTTTTGCTCCTGGAAATGATGTGCAAATTGTGCTTGGAGCACTTTCCTGTCCATCCTATATATGTTGGCCCAGATTTTTCAGCTCCAGCCCAGCTGAACTCATCGGCGGCAGGGGCATGGTTTGCATCCTGTTAGACTGCTCTGATGTATGCCTGACTGACACCAGCCCTAAAGGGGCATCCCATCAGCTGGAGGTTGCAAGGTGTAGGATGCCCTGGTCCGGCCTCTTGCTGGTGCCTGTAATATCTCTTTAAGCAGAAGCTATTTTTAAAAGTGCATATGTCACACATAATGCCGCACAGAGGATCCCAGCATATTGCGTGGTAATATCCGGGGTATACACCCAGTGACCTATTGATGGCGGCTGTAGGAGTGTTGGGGGGACAGACAGAGATCTCAAAGCTGCAGACCAAGCTTAATCCCTTCATGGTCTTTGCCCAGCGGTGTCCACATCCTTCCCCAGGGGATAACAGAAACCACAGGAATCTAAAGGAGAAGGGAAGGAGGATACAGTCCCTGCCTGGAAAGATATTGAGTGTTTAAAACTGAGGGGCCAAATTCAGACTGGATGTGAGCAGTTACAAATCTAATGGCCTGCCTGTGGCCCAAACAACAGCTGATGTAAAGAGTGGAGGGGAATGCCCATGAGTTTCTCCTCCAAATAAATCACTATTCATGATTCCTGCCCTTGCTCATTATCCAGTATATGACATGGCGGAGAGCACAGACAGGCCTAGTGCCGGAGGACAAGACAAGATTGGCTTTTCAGATCCAGAAGATGGGAAGGATCCAGAAAGCATCACTGACGGACGGAACTGTGTGAGAGCTAAACAGCTGCTAAAGCCAGGGACAAGGAAGGGTAATGGATGAGGGGACCGTGAGCCACACCCCGAAGGTGCTATGTATATTTAATCATCTTAGGAGCTGTCAAGGAATCTGCAGCAAGTTCAACTCATTTCCCGATGGGACTAGCATGAACCTGTGGAAAGTGTGGAATCAGGAGCTGTGGGTTCTAGTCCTCTTTTAGCCATTGACCCACCGTGTGACTTTGGGTAAGTCTCTGCACCTCAGTTTTCCTGGGTGTGAAATGGGAATGGTGATCCTTACCCTCCTGTGTAAAGTGCTTTTGAGATCCAGGGGTGAATCGCAGCACGTAAGGGCTGGGTGTGATTATTTCATTGGTTTCTTTTCCAAAATAATGGAACATTTCAAAACATCTTGAGTGTGTGACAGAAAAGTCCGGGATTGACAGAGCCAGAGATGGATGTAGGGAGGCAGAACGGGACAGACAGATCCAGTGGAGAAAGGGGCAGAAAGACCAGCTAGCTACCAGCAGAGAAAGAAAGAAAGACAGAGAGCCATAGGGGACAGATAGAATAAGGAAGGGAAAGTACAAAAGAGCTGAAACACACTGGCTGGAACAAATTCATCCTGAGTGTAACTCCATTATTAATTATCATTATTATTTGTTATTATTTGCATGATTTGTGCTCATGTCACCAATAGAGTTGCCCCAGGGTTGAGTTGGAGCCACTGGTTTTGATGAAGACTCTTGCAGACAAAATGATTCCTGTCGCTTCTGAACCCTAGGAAAAAACCCAACAAACCCCAGATAACTTTACCCAGCAGGAGAAATGAGTTTTCCCTCAAGTGGTTAAGTTAAGAAAGCCATGAGAAGCTGCTTACGCCTTTCACAAGACAAGCAGAAGAGCAAAGAAGAGAAGCGGTGGTGCTTTTCCCAGTTCAGCACTCTGAATAATGAGTCGACAAGCTAGAGGGGGGAGCTCCCCGGAGGCTCTGCTCGGTACCGGAGATGGACACAACAAGTCGCTCAGACGGACCAATATCTGAAGCGATCTCTCTCTAATTTTCTACATCAGTGAAAATACAGCACAGTGCTATCAATCATAGTCAAACTGGCTCAGAAAGCCCCCTCTCGCTCGCTCTTCTCTGCAACGACTCCCTCCTCGTGGCTACCCCTGGCTTAGGAAACCAGGTGCCTCGTGTACGGCTGTAATCCCGACCTGCTTCCTTGGGGAATGTCTTCTGCCACAGAGTTGCTGTTTCCCAGCACACTCCCCCCCACCCCCCCAGGCGCTGTCTCCCAGCTGCATGTTCTTCCTAGTCTGTGTTAAACTAGTGTTGTTTGGGGGGATGGGGGGCGGAGTGCAGGCTCTGAGACACCCCGGGGCTGAGTGCCTTCGAGTCACCTTGGGAGGAGCAGAACTGCAGTGTGGCTGTAGGCACAAAATGCCAAACACCGAATGCTGCGGTATGCCTGAAGGTGCTGGCTGATGGCATCAGGTGTAGGTGCCTGGTGACCATCAATCCCTTATGCTCAGTCACCCTTCTTCTCCCCCGGCCTGTCCCCAACAGTGCTTTAGGACCAGTCAGGGGTGAAAGTAACGTAAAGGATTTACCAATACGCCAGAGTCCTGAGTGGGGGCGTGGCCTCAACAGGAAGAGGCAATTTAAAGGCCCTGGGGCTCTGGCTGGGAGACCTGGGGCCTTTAAATCACCCTGCTGCACAGGCGGCTGGGAACCCCGGGGCTCAGAGGTGAATTAAAGGGCCCAGGGCTCCAGCGCCTGCAGAGCTCCAGGCATTTTAAATCTCTGCTGGAGCTCGGCTGCCAGAGCCCCGGGGCTCCGGCAGCCGGGCTCAGGCAGGGATTTAAAGGGCCTGATGCTCCAGCAACTGCGGGGAGCCCCCACCCGAGCCCCGCTGCCGGAGCTTCGGAGGTGATTGAAAGGACCTGGGGCTCCCCGCAGTGGCAGGAACCCTGGGCCCTTTAATGCACTGCCGGGGAAGCCGGTCCGGTCCAGTCTGGCACGGCACGGCGTACTGGTTCTTGTCAGTATGCCGGACTGGATCGGACCAGCTTACTTTCACCTCTGGGACCAGTCCAACAAAACATTTGAGCACTTGTTCAACTGAACCATGCTGTGTGGTCCCAATGAATCTGAATGTTCTGACTTATCCAGATCTCTTTGGTCTAGAAGCAGGGGCCAGATCGTGCACTATTATAAATAACCATAGCTCCCCTGACTCCAGTGAAGCTTTGCTGTTTTACCCCTGCTGAGGATTTGGATTTAGGGCAAAAAGTCTTCCTAGCACAGGTGCGCCTTGAAACATGACTCAGTTAATAGCACACTGATCTCTAGACCAGTAGGTTCAAGCCTAGGTCCACAGGCACTGCTTATGGTGCATTGCTGGAGGGAAGAGGATGCTGCTGCTGCACAGTCTGTTTGTCACTTCACTTGGGAAGGAAAAATCAAATGCACAGCTACGAAATGGGGAGTAAGTGGCTAGGCCGGAGAACTACTGGAAAGGACCTGGGGGTAATGGTGGATCACAAATTGCATGCGAGTCAACAGTGTGATGCAGCTGCGAAAAAGACTAATATCATTCCAAGGTGTATTCATAGGAGTGTTGTATGTAAGACATGGGAGGTAATTGTCCTGCTCTACTCGGCACTGGTGAGGCCTCAGCTAGAGTACTGCGTCCAGTTCTGGGGGACACACTGTAGGAAGGATGTGGGCAAATTGGAGAGAGTCCAGAGGAGAGCAACAAAAATGAGCAAAGGTTTAGAAACCCTGACCTGTGAGGAAAGGTTAAAAAAACCTGAGCATGTTTAGCTTTGAGAAAAGACGACTGAGGGGGGACCTGATAACAGTCTTCAACTGTGTAAAGGGCTGTTATAAAGAGGACAATGATGATTGTTCTCCATGTCCCCTGAAGGTAAGAGAAGAAGTAATGGGTTTAATATGCACCAAGGGAGATTTAGATTAGAGGTTAGGAAAAGATGTCTAATTATCCGGGTCATTAAGCTCTGAAGCAGGCCTCCAAGGGGCGGGGTTGTGTAGGTTTCCAAGAACAGGCTGGACAAACACTTGTCAGGGATGGTCTAGGTTTACTGGTCCAGCCTCAGCAGGAGGGTCTGGACTTGATGACTTCTCAAGGTCCCTTCCAGCCCTAGCCTTTGATGATTCTATGATATAAAACCCTAAAATCGCAACCTTCCTCTCAGCCTCCATAAGCAGTGGCTCAGATGGAAGTCAAAGAACCTAGGGTACTATTTGAACAGAGTAGAAGATAACCCTGGAGTCTTGGCCAACATCCCCCCCTTCTGTAAGCCCAGCCTCAGTATCATGAGCTACTGCCCTGAACATAATAGCTGCTTTGTTTACCTCCATAGTCACTTCACTCCCAGTAATGAGCTATCATTCATCACTGTTTTATACAGTGCTCTTCCCTTAAGCATGGAAGGTGTTGCATAAAAGTACCATCTCGGTTGCTCCATGGATCAAGGAATGATGAACTCCTAGAGACGTAAAACGATTGTACAAGGAGGAAGTGATTAAGGGGAAAATGCTGAGTTGGGGAGTAATTACTGAGAAAGGTGAAGGATGCAAGGTAACTGGGTAATTGACGGGTGAGGGTGTATAATAGGCTGTTCCTGCTACATGTTTACTACAGTCTAGGATCCTGGATGGGGGGATTTTTTTTAACATCTGCTTTCCTCTGTTCTTCTGTTTATCACCTGCTTTTATGAACGGTACTCAAGAAGCACGTTTTTATTAGTGGCTCAGGTGCCAAGAGTAATAAAGATTAATTTTTAAATAAGTCCTGGCATTAGCTTTAATTTCTGGTGGCAGGGCTTGACCTTTGAAATCTGTAAATTTAGTTAATTTAAGACTCCTCTGGTCTCGTGAGTTTTGAAGTGGCAATCCAAGGAGCTGGGGATGAGGTGGGCACAGCAATCAGGTCTGGGTTTTCATCTCCCAGGAATGCATTGAAAGTCCATTCCAGAGATGTATGAAAAATGCAGGGTAGGATTTCCTCCTACCAAGTGCCTGCCCTGGTTTCTGTCCCAGTTAAGTGCTGACATCCAGACCATGGTAGAGCAAATGGCACTGCCCAATCTTAAGTAAGAATATAAGAATGGCCCTACTGGGTCAGACCAAAGGTCCATCTAACCCAGTATCCTGTCTTCTGACAGTGGCCAGTGCCAGGTGCCCCAGAGGGAATGGACAGAACAGGTAATCATCAAGTTTCCATCCCCTGTCGCTCATTCCCAGCTTCTGGCAAACAGAGGCTAGGGACACCATTCCTGCCCATCCTGGCTAATAGCCATTGATGAACCTATCCTCCATGAATTTATCTAGTTCTTTTTTGAACCCTGTTATAGCCTTGGCCTTCACAACATCCTCTGGCAAGGAGTTCCACAGGTTGACTGTGTGTTGTGTGAAGAAATACTCCTTTTATTTGTTTTAACCCTGCTGCCTATTAATTTCACTTGACCTCTTGGTGCAGATCCTTCTTCCATTGAAGTCAGTAGCAAAGCTCCCATTGAAAGCAACAGAGAAGGACCCAGCCTTTGCTTTCCATGCCCTGGAGGGAGGAACAGGAGTGCCTTGAGCTGCTACCAGGGGTATCCCATCCTTGCTGTACTGGATGGGGATAGTGCTCTAAAGTGAGCTTGCTTTCAGGTCATGCTTTTCTGCACATCACAGTTCAGAATAGAGGAGTCCGTTAGCTGGATTAGGCACGTCTACATGGGGCTCCCAATGGGGTTTAAAGCTCATGCAGTTGAAAGTCAATTGTGGCCAGGTTATAACACAGTTTGGCTGGCCCCTCTGCATGGAAGTAAAGCATGTGCTAACTGGGTGGAACAAAACATGGTGTCGCCTGAGTGTCTATGGCTGTGAAAAATGTCTGCCCATTGCTAACCTCAGTGCCATCCCAGCAGGTGTAGTGCCGGTGGGAGTGTTAGTGCAGAGTGCATGTGCACGCAATCTCTTGCCCTTATAAAGTAAGTAGCAGTGGTGGAGGTTACATATTATGGAGAACACAACACTAGTGTAGACGAGAGTGCTTTTTATTTCAAGGCAGTATAAAAAGCAGCTCCAGACTGCTGAGACATTCAGGGAACTGCTGAGGAAAAGAAGAACAGAGCACAATACAGTGTGACCTCATAAAGAAAGGGCTGTTAAATTTACTGCGGCACTGAGAGATTGGAGCCTGGACCCAAGCCAGCACTTTGGAAATGCGAGGGCAATGTGTGTGTGTGTGTGTGTGTGTACACACTGCGTGGATCTGTCTCTTTTTTCACACATTGGCGTAGCTAGTCCTGCTCTAACAAAGTGTCATTGAATTATCTGTGTGTCTTGTCAGGGGAAGGGGGTGAAGCTTTGTTATCTTCCTTTTAGAGCATCATGCAAGTTTCTTGCAGCCTTGCCTTTGAAAGAACAGTTCCCCTGGGGGCTGCTATTGTTCCAGCTGAGGAAGGGGTAGCACCGCTGGGACTTTCTTCTGAAATTATCTCATGGAGACCCATCTGCCAAGGCCTCATTCAGGCATGGGGGAACACCTGCCATACTTCACCCTGTGGGGAAACCTGAGGGCCCAGAAAGGGGCTCAACATCTCACTGTTCATTCTAGCCGCTCCCCATGGGCTGGAGGGGGCTATTGCAGTTGGCCCCGTGGGAGAGGGATGGGAACATTGCTGCACTGCCCCAGGAATGCCCCCATCAAAGAACTAGTCCTGAGAGATGCCAGCTCCTGGCAGTGGGGAATAGCAAGCCCAGTACCAGGACCCACACCGCCAACTCATTTGTGCTACCTGGGGCATTGCAGGGCAGAGCTGAGGCTCCCCACCCCCCCATCTCTGCCCACCCACTCACCCAAGTTCAGGGGAGGCTGTGCAGGGGAGTTCACTCCTCCGAGAGCCCTGGGCAACCACCTGGCCCTAGGTATCCATTCACAGCAATGCTCTTTGCTTGGGGTAGCCCCGCTAACAGTATGGGCTCGGAGGGCAATCTCCTGCCTTCCACCAGCACAGTTACGGCTCACGGGGGAGGGCACTTGAAACCTGCCCCTCTGCAGTGGCTGGACACAATTCCAGTCCTTGTACTCAGTGAACCACATGGGCTTTGCCCAGCTAGTGGCCTGCCAGCCTCTCCACTGCCCAGTAGAGCAGTCCCCCCCTCGACTTCCCCGCCCATTCTGGAACACATGCTGCACCCTCTGACAGGGTAGCATAGCAGCTCTGCTCCCCCTATGCTGTCTGGAGCTGAGAGGCACCATCCTGCCCTGAGCTCCGCTCTAACATGCCCCCGGTCAGGTGTCTATGTGTGTTAGTCCTACATCCGAGATGCCTCCGAGTATAAAATGTACAGTGCAGGAGGAGGGGGGGGTGTCTTCAGAGAACACCTGAGGTCCCATCTGCCCTGTGGGCATGTTAGAGATCCCCCAACACTCCCCATAGAGTCTGAGCTTGGCCCACTTCCTTGGTCAATCTGTGCAGCATTGTACAGTGAGATGTTCCCCTTGGCTGCCGCCCTCCACCCTGGAGGGGTCTGTTTCTAGGCCCAGACCCCTGCTAATGTGGACCCTGCAGCTTTGCTTTCAGCGAGGCTCTGCTCATGTTTCACTAGCCCCACGGGATGTGGCTGGGTTGTAGGAAAGGGCTCGTTATGAAGCATGCAAGGAGGCCAGCCTTCCGTGCTTAGAGCTCCAGTCCACTCACCACGCTCCAGCGTGGCACAGGGCTCCGCGCTGGCAAAGCAGGTTGCAGGGGCAGAGCCATAGCCTGGGAAGCCCTTGGGGATGGTTCTGGGTGAAAGATGTTCCCAGTGTGAAAACAGAATCATTGTTATTATTAACCCCCAGCTGATGTACAGAACCCTGCCTGGCTTTGAGCGTAGGTTTCATGCAGGAGCTTTGATTGCAGCACAAACCCGCCTCTCCCTGCAGACTGACCCTAAAGAGCACTGGTCTCTCTCGAATCCTCCCCTCTCTTCCCCTCCTGCTGTGCCGCACATCGCAGTTAACTGATGAGCACTGCTGCCGGGGGATCCTCTCTTTATTTGGATCAGCCGGCCAGGAAAGCTAAGAGCACTGCCCTGGAAAATGCCTGGGGCTGAGAATCAGTTCTAGGCTTGGGAATGATGTCCCTAAAAAATTATTAAACCCTTGGTAACCTCCTGGTTAATTTATTCTTCCTATCTCAGAGCACAGAGGCCCAGACAGAAGGCCAAGCACCTGTGATGTATACAATGTTTAGGGATGCTTCCCTCTCCCATCAGTTTTACATCAGGGTAACCCAATTGACTTCATAGAATCATAGACTATCAGAGTTGGAAGGGACCTCAGGAGGTCATCTAGTCCAACCCCCTGCTCAAAGCAGGGCCAATCCCCAATTTTTGCCCCAGCTCCCTAAATGGCCCCCTCAAGGATTGAACTCACAACCCTGGGTTTAGTAGGCCAATGATCAAATCACTGAGCTATCCTTCAAAGACATTATTTCTGATTTACACCAGTGTCAGTAAGAGGAGCGTCAGGACCTTTGGCTCCAAATACTTGTCTAACTCCTTTAAAAATATGTCACACTAGTTGAGTCACTCCAGTTGTGCCCATGCACGCTTTACTACTGGTTTATTATCATAATGAGTAATAGCAGCCAGAAGCCCCAACCAACCTCAGAGCCCAATGGTGCTAGGCACAGTACAGAAAGAAATAGGAGAGAATCCCTGCTCTGAAAAGCTTACTACTTAAATAGACAAGACAGACAAACAAAGGACTTTTATCCCCATTTTACAGGTGGGAAACTGAGGCATGGAGAGATTATGAAGTAACTCACTCAAGGTAACACAGGGAGTTTGAAGCAGAGGCAAGATATGAACTGGCAGTTCCTGAGGCCTAGACCAATACTTCAACCACAGGGCAGGCTTTATCTCTTATGCCTTTTGGTGCTACTGTAATACAAGTAATAAAGAAGTAGCTTTAGCAATCACAAGTGGCCAGATCTGGCTTTTACAATTCCTCTAAAAAGATGCCTGCAAAGCAGCTCAGGAAGAATTGATTGGTAAAGTTGCCAGCTGTCAGGAAAACGAAGGGTGCCTGCAAACCCCTCCCCATTCTAAACCTCTGTCCTCAATCCCCATCCCCCCTCCCCGCAAGACACACAAAATTGGAAAGAGAGAGAGAGAGCTGTTACAGAGCTTAAAGCTGTCACAGAGCATGGGGTAGTTTATGTGCAGTGAAGTATATATACAATTTTGCAGCATGTGGGTAGGAGGAGAATTTTTTTTGTGATAACTATATTTTATGGGTCTTTTATGGGATTTTTTTTAAATGGCTTCCCCAATAAATTATTTGCCAGGGCAGCGGGAAATTGTTCCGACTACATCACTCAGCATCTAAAGCCCAGCGTTTCCTGGGGTATAAGCAGCTCCCAAGTTCCCATGCTCTTTTAAACCTTTGTCCAATTGCTCTGTTGTGCCGTCTTTCCTGAGAAAGGGGCCCAGCTGGTGTTACGATCTGTAGCTCCTCCATTGGCTTCAGTGGAGCTATGCTGATTTACATCAGTTGAGGATCTGGCCCCAAAGCTTAACTTGAGCGTGGTGGTCTCTTTTCACTGCTTACTCTCCCCATTAAAAACCTTTTTTCAGATCCTCTCTACCTCTTCTTTCTTTCCAAAAGACTTCAAAACAGATATTCCCCCTCTGATGTAAAAGCAGCATTAAGGAGATGGAAACATGGTTTTAAGGTACAGGAGCATTCTCTCCCCTGCAGTGTGGGCAGTGGAGGGGCCATAGGGTGTGGTCACTGTGATAGACTGACAATATCCCATAATATCCTGACCAAACTTTATGGAATTAAGTTAAACCTTATTGAATTCAGATTAATACCTTGGGAATACATTGTATTAAAAATGCAGTTGTGTCTGTGTTACTGCTGCACTGAATGTATCTTCTCTAATACACAGGAGAATGCTAATGAACTTCCTCCATTATCAGCCTTGGAAGCCACCCACTGGAGAGAGATGCATACACTAGTTCAAACTGGATTCTCCAGAGACCAACAGACAAAGAAAAGATTTTGGGATAAATAGCCTCAGTTTAAACTGACTTGGGACCGCCTTCCTGAGCTAGCCACCACACAGGACCTCTGGTCCACAGAGGGCACCAATCCTTGAGGAAGGACTTGGCCAACTCAGGCCCCATAAGACTGAGTGCTCATTCTGAGCTGAAGCTGTGATGACCTCGTAACCACAAGGAAACCCTAGGTTGGAGAGTTGAAACGCTGCTCCTGCCCGAGCCCACGTTAGAGTTGGGATGAACTCTGGTAACTTTATTAGTATGCACGTGGGTTCTTTTACTGTTTTAGCTTGATTTTTATTGTTTTTATATAAAATATAAGTATATAAGCACACAAAACATACATCAAGACATACACAAGAAGGAAATTGCATGTAAAAAAGTCCAGCATTCAATATTTGAAAAACCTGGAAAAAAAAAACCCCAAAAGCTGAACCGGTAAAGGTCCATGCAGAGCATTCATTATTAAGGTGTCTAAATAAATAAATAAGTGAGAACACAGTCTACGAGTCCCAAGGACTAATATATACTAAGCTGCAAAGGCATGCAATAGTTTCACGTATGACCAGACATTCCTGTAGTTTTTCCAAGCATTTCTATTCGACAGAGTCGTTTTTCCCCATTAATGTGGTAGTAGAGAGCTCACTCAGGCAGTCTGTATACAAGGGAGGAACGCCACTAGACTAGTTAATTTAATCCATTTCTTAACATTAACTGGTAATGCCAACTCATCCAGCATCCCAGAAACACAAACGCTTGGAGAAATGATACTGAAAGTTTTTGAGATAGCAGTGAATCCAGTGTCCCAGAACACATGCATTTTCTGACAGGCACAGAGCATGGGTGAAAGGTTAGCATGTGGCTGTCTGCATCTCCAGCACACATCTCCAACTCTGCACATTGCCAATCTGGCTTTAAACAAATGCTCTGGAGTCCAGTCATGCTCGTTTAATATCTGGTTTTGGAAGAATCACAAGAATCCAAAATGTGAAGTATCCTTCATATTAGGCCAGATGTCTTCCCAGGTTTCTGTTGTGGTACTAAGGGTAAGTTCTTTTCCCCATTTTCCTCTGAGATGGAGATTGAGAGGGTACTGCAAAACATTAAGTCATGTGTAAGTAATTCCTACAAAGGGATTTTTATTTTGATATTTCTTAATATGTTCTTCTAGAGGAGAGAGAGTTAAAACAGACCAATTGTCCCCCCATCTATGTATGAATTCTTGAGCTGTGAAAAGGAAATGTGTGTGATGGGGTGTGCTCCCCACACTCACCCAGAAGGGGTTAACATAGGCCAATTATTCCTATTAAGCTGCAAGATGGGGATATTTAGGCAGAGAGGAGAGCCCTAATTAAGGGAAGCTATGCCGGAACAGGGGGGTTGTTATAAAGCTAGGGAGCTGCATTCATGCTCCTTGGGACAAGGGAAAAAATGGGATTTGAACCCAAGAGGAAGGGTTTGTCTAGTAGGCCCAGGTGATAGGGGTTTAACCAGAAGGGTGGTGAATGTGAGCCTGGGATAGGTAATGTAGGAAGCACTCCAGGAAAGTGGCAGGAGTGTTTGTGCCAGTACAGATCTTTGCGGCTGGAGATAGGACCCTTGGACTGGAGCCCTGAGTAGAGGCAGGGCTGTGCTGGCTGCTGAATGAGTGATACTCTCTGGGCATGAACTTGATGACTGCTGAGGCCTGTTTGCTCTAGGCACTGGGGGAATAGCTCAGCCAGGGCAGTGGAGTTAAGGACTGCCTGGAATGGTGTGGAAGTTGGTGATAGTACCCTGGAAGGAGATGCCTGTTGTGATGTGGCCAGAGGGCTAAGCTACAAAGATGAGGTGTAGTAGCTTGTGAGGCATGAGAGAGGGGCTACAGAGCAGAAGAGTGAGACAACAGGCCAGGGAACCGTAAGAAGGGTGTGTTGGGCTGGCTGAGCTAATCCCCAGAGGTGACCAGAAGGAGGTGCTCCAGTGGTGAGTAGAGGCTGCTATGACCCCGTGGTAGCTGGTATTTGTTCCTTATGAAATCAAAGGAGGCCAGTCTATCATCTTGTATTATATCTTTATTTTTTGTCAATACTTTGTCTATCCAAACTGTCTGAAGCATGGAGTTGGCTTTGACCCTGAGGCTTGCTTGGAAAGAACCATGTGGTAACTTTTATATCTGCAATAACTCTGTTATCAGTAGCTGAAGAGAAAGTGAGCTGGTCTGTGTGGGCAGGCTCTCTTTACTAGGAAATGCACAGTGAAGGCAGGGCACAACGCAGCCTGAGAATACCCCAGTCAGAATGGAGGGAGATGCAGGTCTCCACCAAGAAAGGCAACAGCTGAGGAGCTGGAAGCCTGAGATCATGTGTCTTTGCTGAACCACTGAGGGGGAAATACAGGTGCAGTGGCCCTGAAGTAGGACAGTCCCATCAAGAAGTTATGCCCTGAGAGCCATGCTATTATGGACAAGGTTCTGTAGGGCTCCATGGCTCAATGTGGCAGGTTTTCCTCTTACTATGATCCTACTTTTTTCAGAGTAGCAGCCGTGTTAGTCTGTATTCGCAAAAAGAAAAGGAGTACTTGTGGCACCTTAGAGACTAACAAATTTATTAGAGCATAAGCTTTCGTGAGCTACAGCTCACTTCATCGGATGCATTTGGTGGAAAAAACAGAGGAGAGATTTATATACACACACACAGAGAACATGAAACAATGGGTTTATCATACACACTGTAAGGAGAGTGATCACTTAAGATAAGCCATCACCAACAGTAGGGGGGGGAAGGAGGAAAACCTTTCATGGTGACAAGCAGGTAGGCTAATTCCAGCAGTTAACAAGAATATCAGAGGAACAGTGGGGGGTGGGGTTGGAGGGAGAAATACCATGGGGAAATAGTTTTACTTTGTGTAATGACTCATCCATTCCCAGTCTCTATTCAAGCCTAAGTTAATTGTATCCAGTTTGCAAATTAATTCCAATTCAGCAGTCTCTCGTTGGAGTCTGTTTTTGAAGCTTTTTTGTTGAAGTATAGCCACTCTTAGGTCTGTGATCGAGTGACCAGAGAGATTGAAGTGTTCTCCAACTGGTTTTTGAATGTTATAATTCTTGACGTCTGATTTGTGTCCATTCATTCTTTTACGTAGAGACTGTCCAGTTTGGCCAATGTACATGGCAGAGGGGCATTGCTGGCACATGATGGCATATATCACATTGGTAGATGCGCAGGTGAACGAGCCTCTGATAGTGTGGCTGATGTGATTAGGCCCTATGATGGTATCCCCTGAATAGATATGTGGACAGAGTTGGCAACGGGCTTTGTTGCAAGGATAGGTTCCTGGGTTAGTGGTTCTGTTGTGTGGTGTGTGGTTGCTGGTGAGTATTTGCTTCAGATTGGGGGGCTGTCTGTAAGCAAGGACTGGTCTGTCTCCCAAGATCTGAGAGAGCGATGGCTCGTCCTTCAGGATAGGTTGTAGATCCTTGATGATGCGTTGGAGGGGTTTTAGTTGGGGGCTGAAGGTGATGGCTAGTGGCGTTCTGTTGTTTTCTTTGTTGGGCCTGTCCTGTAGTAGGTGACTTCTGGTACTCTTCTGGCTCTGTCAATCTGTTTCTTCACTTCAGCAGGTGGGTACTGTAGTTGTAGGAATGCATGATAGAGATCTTGTAGGTGTTTGTCTCTGTCTGAGGGGTTGGAGCAAATGCGGTTATATCGTAGCGCTTGGCTGTAGACAATGGATCGAGTGGTATGATCTGGATGAAAGCTAGAGGCATGTAGGTAGGAATAGCGGTCAGTAGGTTTCCGATATAGGGTGGTGTTTATGTGACCATCGCTTATTAGCACCGTAGTGTCCAGGAAGTGGATCTCTTGTGTGGACTGGTCCAGGCTGAGGTTGATGGTGGGATGGAAATTGTTGAAATCATGGTGGAATTCCTCAAGAACTTCTTTTCCATGGGTCCAGATGATGAAGATGTCATCAATGTAGCGCAAGTAGAGTAGGGGCATTAGGGAACGAGAGCTGAGGAAGCGTTGTTCTAAGTCAGCCATAAAAATGTTGGCATACTGTGGGGCCATGCGGGTACCCATCGCAGTGCCGCTGATTTGAAGGTATACATTGTCACCAAATGTGAAATAGTTATGGGTCAGGACAAAGTCACAAAGTTCTGCCACCAGGTTAGCCGTGACAGTATCGGGGATACTGTTCCTGACGGCTTGTAGTCCATCTTTGTGTGGAATGTTGGTGTAGAGGGCTTCTACATCCATAGTGGCTAGGATGGTGTTTTTAGGAAGATCACCAATGGACTGTAGTTTCCTCAGGAAATCGGTGGTGTCTCGAAGATAGCTGGGAGTGCTGGTAACGAAGGGCCTGAGGAGGGAGTCTACATAGCCAGACAATCCTGCTGTCAGGGTGCCAATGCCTGAGATGATGGGGCGTCCAGGATTTCCAGGTTTATGGATCTTGGGTAGCAGATAGAATACCCCAGGTCCTGGCTCCGGGGGTGTGTCTGTGCGGATTTGTTCTTGTGCTTTTTCAGGGAGTTTCTTGAGCAATGCTGTAGTTTCTTTTGGTAACTCTCAGTGGGATCAGAGGGTAATGGCTTGTAGAAAGTGGTGTTGGAGAGCTGCCTAGTAGCCTCTTGTTCATACTCTGACCTATTCATGATGACGACAGCACCTCCTTTGTCATGATCCTACTGCCCCTGTTCATAGCTAAGCTTAAGGCCAGAGTCTGCTCTAAATTATGCCGCTGCAGTAACACCACTGAAACTAATTCCAGATTTCAGAGTAGCAGCCGTGTTAGTCTGTATTTGCAAAAAGAAAAGGAGTACTTGTGGCACCTTAGAGACTAACACATTTATTTGAGCATAAGCTTTCGTGAGCTACAGCTCCCTTCATCGGATGCATTTGGTGGAAATGCACCAAATGCATCCGATGAAGGGAACTGTAGCTCACGAAAGCTTATGTTCAAATAAATGTGTTAGTCTCTAAGGTGCCACAAGAATTCCTTCTCTAATTCCAGATTTACACTGGTGTCATTGACAGCTGAATTTGGCACCATTACTCTGATCTAATGGCCACCAAGTCCATGGAAAAGTCTCTCTCCTGTGTACCCTCCCCATGCCTGTGATTTGCTGTGGTGCTCTGGGTGTGTGGTGGAGAGGTGTTCCATTGAGGGTTTTCAGCTCTGGAATTGACTTCCTTTGTTGGGCTTGCTAGAGAGAGCTGGATTTGTGGTTCTGCCACTGGACTGGCATGTGGGTAAACAGGGTTCAAACCCTGGCTATGCCATTGACTGCCTGTGCAACCTTGGGTGTATCATTTATTGGGGCTCTGCTATCTGTAAGTTGCAATGCAATGAAGGGATGGGAGGGGTTATATAAAGACCTCAATAGATCTGTGATACATGAAGGAGGTGTGGGTGGAGTAGTCCCCTTTGATTGACACCCAGCCAGTTAGAGAACAGACCAAGAGGGATTTTACAGCTGCTTGCTTTACCTGTAAAGGGTTAACTAGCCCACAGGTAAAAGAAAAGGAGTGGGCACCTGACCAAAAGAGTCAATGGGAAGGTATAACTTCTTGACAAAGGGAAAGTTTCTTTCCCAATTTTGGTTGTCCTCTGGGCTTCAGGGACACAGAGCAGCAATGCTGTAAGCAGCTTTAAGCCAGGTATGATTATAGATTATTGATTCATACCTCGAACCTCCTTATCTGGAACCTCAGATAAGTAAGATGTGATTAGGGTTATTTCTTATCGGCTTGTGGACTCTTCTGTGCTAACCCCAGATGTTTTTGTTGCTTGTAACCTTTAAGCTGAACCCCCCAAGAAAGCTATTTTCTTGGGTGCTTGATTTATGGAATTGCTCTTTTAAAATCTAGCAAGTGCCTAAGTTCCAGATGTATTTTTTCTTTTTGTTTTTAATAAATTTTATCTTTTTAAACAGGATTGGATTTTCAGTGTCCTAAGAGGTTTGTGCACATGTTTGATTAGCTGGTAGCCACAGCTAATTTCATTTTTTTCCCCCCTCAGCTCTTCCAGGGGGGCTTGAGGATACCCCACAGGGAGGAATTCCCAAGTGCTCCTTCCTGGGTTCAAAGGGGTTTTTATTGCATTTGGGTGGTGGCAGCGTTTACCAAGCCAAGGTCAGAGAAAAGCTGTAACCTTGGGAGTGTAATACAAGCCTGGAGTGGCAAATATTTTTTAAAATCATTGCAGGGCTCCTGCTTCTGCACTCGAGTGACAGAGTGGGGATTCAGCCTTGACAACATCCCTGGGTTGGACAGAGCTGTGCTAAGCACAGGGCTGGGTGAGAAAGGTAGTTCTAAGACCTCTTTCCACTCACCAGATCAATGCGCTGGTTTGTCCCCTGGCATAACATAGAGCAGCCTTGGGGATCATTCTGCTAGCTGGTAATTATGGGAGTGCAAGCTGATCTGGCCATGCCTGCCTACACCAGGGATGGGGGCAGGGCAGGGGATAAGGCAGAGCTGGCTATGTTGGTTTTACGTCACATGGGAATCCTCAGTTGCTCCCTGAAGGCTTGGCCTGTAGATTTTGAGTGTGCCAGTGTTCAGTGTAGGGGTCAAGGCCCAATGGTGTGTTCAGGTCTCTGCTTGGCAAAGGTTAAATACAAAGAATGCTTGTTTGAAGGAGGACTCCAGACAGTTGCACAGGAAAGCTGCTGTGAGTTTGCGTTTCTATGAAAGCAGCGGGGAAGAGATCTTAGAGAGGCTTTTTGGTTGCTGCTACTGCTAGTTGCTGGCAAAATGTTACAAAATTGGTTGTGTTGTGTTCTTTCTAATTAATTGCCAAAGCCTCTGGGTGAATTTACAATGAACATGGTTGGGCTGTCTGGAGTGGTGTAACAGTGTGGGTGCCAACCTCAAGGAAGACTGTCAGGAAATGGGGCACAAAACCTGAAACTGGTTCTATGTTCTAGAATTAGATTTCAACAACCAAGTAGCAAGGGTGAACACTCCAAGCACTGTAACAGCCTTGGCATGGAGTCAGACAGTCCCCTTGGACACTCTGATTTGTCTTGCAACCCAGGCACTCCTGCCTTTGTAATAGATGGTCCCTTACACCAAAAATCCCAACAATATTTAGGTTGCTCCCAGACCCAAAGGACCCATTGCTTACTCCAGGTCAATTGTTGTCTTTGAGAGATCTAAGGTAAATTTGTAGCCAATCCTATAATTAACTAAAGGTTTATTACATAAGAAAGAAATGTTGTTTGCAAGGTTAAAGCAGGTAAATATAGACACACAAATGAGCTAGTCTTAGGTTTGAAATGGTGGTAAAATCTGCTGCTATATGCAAGCTTTTTATCCTTTAGAACTCAGCAGCTTGGGGATCTCTTGCTTATGCTTAGAAATATTCCCCTTTCTGAATTCCAAGCAGCATAGTGATACAAATCCTTCTGGTCAGGACTGCAGACTGTGATGGGACAAGAACTTGTGCATGTTCCCACTTCATGGGTGAGCGGGAAGCAATTGACAAAGTATTTTGTCCATTGATGTTCCATAACAGTTTGTCTGGTATCTGTAGTCCTTCTCTTGTTGGGGAGGAGATGACACCTCTTGTGATAAACTAAACTAATATTTCACACATGATATTTCTCTCCAGACTGGGGGGTTTACAGTTTTAGTATCTTGACCAATAACAAGATCTCAAGGAATATGTACTGTCCAGGACCTGAGTACTAGACTCCATGCCAGTGATCAAGGTACAATGGCACAAGCCACAGGGAACGGAGCCTAAAGAAGCCACACTTCAAATGGCATTATTGTCATATCAAACATGACTCCCAACCTGGGTGTCATTAAGGCAAAAAAAGACTGATGTTTAAAGCAGATTTTGAAAGGAAACTGAAACAGCTTGTCATCTGTTGGTTTGCATGTGTGTATGCTTTCCATGTGCTGTTCTAGTTCTGTGCAGATAGCTGGTTTGGCAGACCTTGATAGTGCTACCCAGTATGGTTAAGTACTAAAGGTTGGAATGTCATTGCATCAGTGCTTCTGTCCTTGGAGCTTCGATGTTGTTAGTAAATAGAGCAACATGTTAATTCAGCAGACCTTGATGGTACTCAGAAGGAAGACCACAGGCATGGTTCGGTGGCAAAGGTGCTCAGCCAGGCTTATTAATGAAGCACAGTACCAGTTCCCTGGATCAATGTCTACAGTTACATTAACACATGTATGCTCGTTGCAAGAGACTCGGCTTGGTGTGACTTTCTGCTGTCCCCTAGGCTGGACAAAAGATTGTGGTGAGGTTCCCTGATATTTATAGATAAACAACCTATGTACCACCTTACATGTTTCATGACATCTTTGTTCCCTCCCCTTGTTCCTAATACCTTGGACAAAACATTCCTATTCATTGTTTTGTCAAACCATCTTATCTTGTACTAGTTTGGGGTGTATCTGTACTAGTTGGAATATATTAATGTAAATATTTAGTGCCTAGTACATTAGCAACAACTTTGCCAAGTTCATAAATTGAACCATACACTTGTAAGCATCTGCTTTAATACATGGCCTGACAGCCTCTAGTTCAGGCCTCAGACCATGTCCAGTGCTCTAGACTCTCTTCTACAGCTTAGATCCCCATGCTTCACTCCCTTTAGAAAGGGGTTTGACAACATCAAGCAACATGTTTAAAATTTCCCTAGAATATTCAGAAAGAAATTAAGGAGCGGATCATGAGGTGGTGGAAATTGGCATCGCTCCCTCTACTTCAACAGAGCCAGGACAAAGGTGGCAATTCCCTGCAATATCAAGGTACACAATTCAATGAATGTTTGTCCAGAAGAGCTCATTTTATTGAAAATGCAAATGTTTGTGGTGTTGTATGTAACTTCTCTAGGAGATGTGACTAATGTCAGCTTTGAAGTACTGTGAGCTACAATATGCTAGATGGACAAAGTTGAGTAAGATTCCTAGGAAATAGTTGAGGCATCCTTTTGAAGCTCTGCCCTGCAGAGACAACAGGTGACCAGCAGATGAAGGGTAAGTGAGGACCAGACCAGAGGCCTGACTGGATAAAAGTGTGGCTGTCAGATTCAGGGAAGTGCTTGTTCTGAGCCATGGGGGTTGTGAACAGAAAACCTCCCTGGGTGGAGTTTGAAGGACTGGGCAGCAGCCAGAGCCCCTGGGGGAGTTGGGGTGATCTCTAATGAGCTTAGTAGCATGCACGTAGAGTGTTCTATTTTCTCTGTAATGCTTTCACCTTAAGAATAAATATACTTGCTCAGAAAGAGCTGTGTGACAACTTACAACTTTGGCAGTTACACTGTTCATAGCCTTCAGAGTAAGCAAAGTTCAGATGCAGGCCTGGTTAGATGGTCTGCCTTGCTGGGGAACAACACAGCATAGGCAGGGAACTGTGCAACCTGGAAAAACCCCAGTCAGAAGGAAGAGGGACTAGGGTCTCCACCCAAGACAGGGATGGCTGGAGCCAGAAGCTGGGGTGCCCCTGCTGGACTCTGGAGGGGGAATACAGGTGCAGTTGCCCTGAACTGTGTCAAGAGTGACAGTAATTTACATCAGCTATGGGTCTTGCCTTTTTTCTTCTAAGCTTATATAGGTCCCTGCAGTGTTTGGAACCTGTAGGCTTATCACTAGCACTGCAATAGCATCTAGAGCCACTGAGACTGAGGCTTCATTGTGCTAGGCAATGTACAAACACATAGGACTTGGCTACACTTGCAAGTTAGAGCGCATTAAAGCCGCCCCAGGTGCCCTAACTCCCAACCCATCCACGCTGGCAAGGCACTTAGAGCGCCTGGACTCTGCAGCTGGAGCACTCCTGGTAACCCACCTCAACGAGAAGCATAACGCTTGTTGCGTCTTGGCTGAAATGCACCAGCGTCAGTGTGAATGACGTGTTGCATTACTGCGCTTTGATCAGCCTCCAAATGTCCCATAATCCCCTTAAGTCAAGTGGCCACTCTGGTCATTGTTTTGGAATCAGCTGCAGGCATGCGGATATCCCCTTTCAGAGTTCTGTTTCTGACAGCTGGCTGCTTATTCTGCTCTGGGACAAAGCAAACCATTAGTGTGGAATGTTGCTTGCTGTGAGTGTGTGAGAGGCAGGGGGAGGGGGATCTGAACTTGTAAGACAGCATGCTGATACATGCTCAGTACCCCAAAAACCCACTCTCTCCCCCACATGCACACAACACACTCCCTGTCACACTCCAGCCCACCACCTACATTTGAAAAGCATCTTGCAGCCACTTGAACGCTGGGATAGCTTCCATAATGCACCACTCTTTGTGGCATTGCAAGAGCTGTTAATGAGGCCATGCCGGTGCACTTCCAACCGCGTGTAAACACTCAGCAGCTTTTCCCTGCTGCGGTCTCCGAAGGCTGGTTTAACTCCCAGCGCTCTCAGTCTGCAGGTGTAGCCATGCCCGTAGTGAGTGACAGGTTTTCAATCCAACTAGCTACAGCAGACAATGGGTGGGGTTTTCTCAGGCTGATTGTGTGCAGAGACTTTGAACTTCAAGGTTGGGGTCTCTGAACCAGGATCCCTAGGTAAGGGCTGTTGTAAACTGTTACAGCTGCTCCTTCTCTGAGACTTTACAGAAGGAAGCAGACAGATCCTGCTAATTTGTGTTTTTGGCTTTTCCCCTGCTTGGGCCCTTTACAGTGGGTTTGCTGTTGGAGGGTGTGACCTGGCATTCTTGTCAGTGTGAGCAGAGTCCTGCAGCTGTGAGGGGGCCCTGTTTGATTTCAGGCAGACGCTACACAAATGTAAGAGTGGGATTGGGGCCACCATTGGAAACTTTGCAGTGTCAAAGCTCAGACTATTTTTAAATGAAGTGTAAGTAACTTGACCTCTGCAGACAGGTGCTTAGATTAGGAATCTAAATAAAGTAGACCATGACAACTGGAGAGTGAAATTGTCTAGGAACAGAAAATGACTGTGTAGATTAGTGCCTTACTTAGACAAAAAAATTTCCTTATGTGTGTAACCAATAACACTGTGGATCACTGAGGGCTTGATCTGGCCAAAGCACCTAAGCAGACCTGTTGCTTTGAGGGCATGAGTAACTCCTTGGAAATCAAGGAATGAAATCTTGTGCAGGGGAGGGAGGGGGAAGGAAGCATATCAACAGGAGTTTTGTCTCTGACTTCAAAGGAGTTGGGATTTCTTGTGCTCAAAGTTTTATGCTTATGATTAAATGCTTTGCTGGCTAAGTCTGCAGGAATTTTAAAACACTCGTATCTTTCACTATCTGTAACTTCTTCTGCAATTCCAGCTTCTATTTTCTGTTCTCTGTACTTGCTGCACTAATTTCTAATTTCTCCACTTGTGAGGTAACTCCCTTCTCTTCATGTGTCAATATATTTGTCTGCATCTGTAACTTTCACTCCATGCATCTGAAGAAGTAAGCTTTTTACTCACAAAAGCTTATGCTCAAATCTGTTAGCCTTTAAGGTGCCACCTGACTCCTTGTTTTTGTGGATACAGACTAACGCAGCTACCCGAATACTTAATTTTGATGTCTCTTAATGAATAAGACACAAAGCTATAGTGCACACCACCCAGATGTGTCTGCATGCATAATTGTATCTAAAGCAGCACCATTTAAACAGCATTCAGTTATTCTCGGAGTACAAATTTTTGTCCGAAGCAAATAGCATGGACTTCCATTTCTGTGCTGAGCTCTGTTTCCTGAGGAGGAAGCCAACAGTAACTGAAAGTGCTCAGCACATCACAGGTTTCGGGACTATTCTAAGTACCCACCCAATGCTGCAAAACAGCATCTTGGCTCCTTACCTCAAGCTGGGCTGCCAGACATGTAGAGCACCAGATAATCTGCATATAACTGTACATTTACTGCTTTCCAAACCATAGCCACATAACTAATGAATGAAGCAAATAAAAAGGACTCCAAATGAGTCCCTGAGGGATTCTCTGTAGCAATTAGGTTTACACTTGAAGCCGTATTTCTGAACTTTACAGTCTGTTTTTTGTATTTGAAACTTTCTACCCAATAAACGTTAGTAATCCCCCAACCTTCAGCACTATTAATTAACATCACCCTTCTGGTTATAAAGCTACAGTAAAATCAATGTGTGGTTAGTAGCCATAGCACTATTTCAAAGACTCTCCCCGTTGTAGTGTATGGGTACCAGTTACTTTTATTGGAACATGGGAGTTGCGAGGCTGCATCAGAGCAGGGACCATCTAGCCTCCAACACAGGCCAATACCAGCTGCTTCAGAGGAAGAACCCTGCATTTGGCAGCAGGGGTGCTTGAACAGTTTTTATAGTGGGGGTGCTGAGAGCCATTGAGCCAACTGTAAACCCTGCATATAATGAAAACCACTTCAAGCCAGGGGTGTAGCAGCCCCTTAGTTCCAGTACCTATGGCAGTTATGGGATATGCTGCCCCTGGGCAAGTTTCTTCTGCCCCCCCATCAGTTAGAAATCATTTATTGTCCTAAACCTCAGCCTGGTCTCCAGCATTTTGTAAATTCCCAGTTGGGGAGCCTCTGCAAGAAGTTCTCATTCACGTGTCCAAATGAGTTGGATCCTAGAGTCCATCAGCCACCCTTCCATCCCCTGCTGTGACTGATTGAGGATGCAGACAGGGGCAGTTTGTCAGGTAGCTTGGGCCGGGCCTGTATACCAGTACTGAACAGGCAGCCAGTGCAGAATACTGAGCATGGGTCTGCTTCACTTCATGAGGCAGCTACTGGATAGGGACCCAGCTGTTTGTGGAGGGTGGTCAGGATCTCTGCAAATAGGCCAGCTCTCAGGCTTCCAAACCCTGGATCACACAGATCCTTATGTGGGAGATAAGGACATAATCTGCCACTTAACGCAAGATGGGAGGTAGTATTTCTGCTTATGGCTGCTATCTGCGCATTCCCATATCTTTGGCTCATACACCTCTATCCACTGCATGTAAAATATCCCATGTATAGCTAAGCCAAGCTGTAAGGCTACTGTCATCCTTTCTAAAGCTGTGCTGCCCCTCAAAGAGACTGTTGTATTAGATGATGTGCTCATTAAACTGACTCCTCAGATGTTTTGTTTTTTAGATTTCAGCTACAGTTTGGTGACAACATTGTCCTCGATCCAGATTTCACTGTGGGAATTGCATGGTCCTGCTTCCAGTAGGCTCAAATTATACCCAGAGTAAAGCAATGCAATATAAGTACTGGCATGTATCCTGCTGGTAGAAAAGATGCTAAATAAAAAACCAAACCTAATGCAAAAGCAGAGGCAGTGTGGCGTAGTAGAGAACACTAGACTGGGACTTTCCAGAGTCATGACTCTGCCACTAGAATGCTGTGACTCTGGACATACCCCTTTCTCTGTGCCTTGGTTTTCCCAGCTGTAAAATACAGATAATCTTAGAATATTAAGAGACCTCAGGAGGTCATCTAATCCAATCCCCTGCTCAAAGTGCTTTGAGATCTACTCATGAGAAGTATTGTAGAAGCATCATTATACAGAGATTGTTGACCCTTGGCCAAGAAAGACTTGTTCAGTATATACATTTATTACTTGTGCATGAACATCAAGTTTTCCTGTTTCTACAAATACAGATGATAAGCCAGATCCATGGCTGGTGGGAATTGTTGAAGATCCAAGGACTTTAGTATGGCTATGCCAACTGACACCAGCTAAGGATCTGGCCTACTCCACTTAAATTCACAACTGTCAATTTTAGATAAGTGTCTTGAGACCAAAATTCTAAAAGGCACTTGTAATTACATGGCTATATTTGCACCTGCAATTGCTTGTATGCATGACTTCTTGGGTATACAAAGATGTTCATTTGCAAATGCAAACAAGTCTCCTTGTTTTAAACATTGGAGGTGGAATTCACCCCCTAAGCAGAGAAGCAGCATAAGGCTTAAGTCCCACTTAAGCCCTGTTTATGGGGAATAAATTTAATCTTTGGATCTTAAGCACCATCTTGGTGTTCTGTGTTAGTACAGCACCTATCACACCGGAGTCTGGTCCATGACTGGGACTTTTAGTCCCTACTATGATACAATAGGATTGCCAATTTCTGCTCCTAAAGGGTGTTACTGTAATCTATTCTCCCTGAGGGTGAGTCGCAACACAAGGCAATTACTGCAGAGAAATGCAGTACATGAAAGCACAACCACAAAGGCATGGTTGTCAATCTTCATGATTCCTTTTCCAGCAGTAACAAAGTTATTGTTTAGAGTAGAGCAA
Source organism: Dermochelys coriacea (assembly GCF_009764565.3). NCBI lineage: Eukaryota > Metazoa > Chordata > Testudines > Dermochelyidae > Dermochelys > Dermochelys coriacea. The sequence continues at coordinate 51,039,567 of NC_050075.1, read as the reverse complement.
ATGTAGACTGCAGTGATGTGATAGGCTTGGATTTATAGCTTCTAAATTAAGATAGTTCCTTTCATCTGACAGGACCCATAGGAGTCTCTTAGCCTGCATTTCGGGGCAGGTATCTTACAGATGAGGGCTGGTGCTGTGACTGCACATGGCAGAGCTACCAGTGTGGGACAGGAGCTCTTCAGGGCTGGCACCATATTTCTGTCCATGCTTGTACAGCCCCTAGCACCTGGGGAGCCTGCAAGGACTACTGAAATGCCAATTTTAAGGTCACTAGCCCTTTGAGGCCATGCAAGAGATTAAGGCAGGGGGGTGGAGAGGAGGAAATAAGGCAGGCTCCTACATGGGTTACCTGTGCCACGGGTTAAAACAGAGAAGGGGAAGCAGGCTCTGCAGAGATGCTACTTCCCACCACTGAATAGATGGGGCAAGGAGGGGATGGAACCTAGGCTCTGCTCCCTCCCCCGCAGTGCCAGCCAGCACAGCTTGTTGGGTGATGTACCTGGTGCCGTTTTCTTCCTCTCCAAGGCAGGGTGGAGACCAGGAGGCAGTTACACTGCCCCAGGAGGAGTCAATCTATGCACAGGCTCCTTGCCCAAGGCAGATGGTAAAGGAATGATCTAGCCCTAAATAACAATCGGAACAGGGGAAGGTCTATGTCCCACTGACAATTCAGGGAGGCAGGAGTGGTAGGCAGAATGGAATCACCCCAACTGTAACTTGGGCAGGACGTTTCCTCCCTCTTGGAACACATGAGCCATATGTTCCCATTACTTGCCCCTATTTCATATACCCCTGTACACAAGCTACTCCAGCCCATGTTTTGTAATCCAGCCAGTCCTGCTTTTGATGCACAGTCTGATCCAAGCGTTGATGCACTTTGCTATTAAATGGAAGATCCTCTTCATTCCAGGAGCATGTACCAATGTATCACCAACTTCCATAAATGTTTTGTATAAGGAAATGTAAAGTGGAATTAACTCTGGTCAGGTTATAAAGGTCACTCTGACTCAATGACAAATCTTGCAAAAAATTGCAATTGTATAGTTAGTGAAACTGCAACCAGTGATGGTTTTTATGAGGCAAATGAAATCTATTTACTCTCTAGTCACATGTAAACTGAGCAGCGAATAGTGTGCACTCATATTGGGGTCTACTAAAACCTCCTTGAGGCTCTTGTCTGTTTCTAAAGCCCTGCAAGTCTAGAAAAGTTCTAATTTGATCTGGCAGAGCTAATAACTCCACTCACACCAATGGAGTAATTCCTGATTCACACTGATGTGAAGTGAGGACTATCTGGCTTAGTATTCTGATACTGGCCCAAAAGTTTGTTTTAATGAAGAACACCTGTTGGTCTTTAGTGAAAACTCTGGCTCGGATAGGGCTCCCATGACCTACTTTCTCAGTGTTTCTAGCCCAACTGGAAACCGGAGGAATTGAAAATCCTAGAGAGACCCTGTTATGCGAGTCCCAGTCTGATGGTGAAAAGAGATCTGGATGAATGTACAAGTGCACTGGGTGTATATCAGGCACTACACACACACATGGAGCTCAGGTCTCCACTCAATAACACAGGTGTGTTTATGGATCCTCATGTGACAAGAGAAGTCCAGCTGGATGCTGAATTCCATGCTAGGCTTTTCTCCTCAAAGGGCAGGTGCTAACAGAGGGCACAGTATGCTCATCTGGACTTTTGTTCGGCTTACAATAACTGCCTAATGCAGCTCCCACAGAGATCAAGCCTTGTCACTGATCCAGTAGGAGCTGGATTGGGTCCTAAGATCTGATACAAAGCTCATTGAAGTCATGGCAACTTTTCATTGCTCCCAGTGGGAGTTAGATCAGGCCATAAGTCAACACAAGGGGTTAGTGTGCTTACATGTGCATGTATCTATACTCAAATTTGTTTCCAGCCAATGTAGGCACTTCATTATAACAATGTAGTAAAAGCACCTACCCAAACAGAACAGGACTGGACCATGGTCAACCTACTTGACACAGCAAGTATAGACACTTCATGATCTGTGACCCTAACAGTCCTCCAGTAGCTGTCCCAGAATGCCCTGTTCCCTGTGACAGCTCAGGGCACAGCTTAAAACTCCACTCCCTGTGGGGGACAGACTGGAAGCCATTCCTCTTAAACTCCTACAGGCATTTTTTTAAAATGCCTTTTCCTGGTTTCCCACCTTGGTGATCACAAGTAGCAGCTCTCCTTTCTTGTGTGCAACTGCCCAGCCAGCCATGCCCATTCCACACACTAGGCGTGCTCCTGCCTGGCATAGACAGGAGACATTGGATCTCCTGGGCACGTGGGGAGAAGAGGCTGTGCAAACACAGCTATGGACCACCTATGGAAATCTATGAGCAGACTGCACAGGGGATGCAGGCAAAGGGGTATGACCGGATAAGCAGCAGAAAGTGAAGGAACTATGGTAGGTGTCCCACAAGGCCAGGGAGGCCAACAGGTAATCTGGTGCTGCCTTGCAAACCTGCTGCTTTACAACTAACAGTGCCCCATATTGGCAGAGACCCCAACAGCCTCCTACAAACCACCATAGATACCTCCAAGAAGCCTGAGACAGGGACCTCTGCTCAGAACAGCAAGTGGGGTGAGGGGGAGACATGGCAGAGGACTCCAGCCCTGCTGAAAATCAGGACCTGTTTGAGGCTCTAGCCAGTCCCATTAGGCAAGTGCAGATGAGCTTGATGGAGTGCAAGAGAAGTTGCGTAAATGTGTGCATGCATTTTTTTTCTTGCAATTTTGACATTTAAAGATGGTGCCTGGTCCATCCCAAGTGAACAAGACACAGGTCTCATACAAGTAGGACAATGAAGAGTCAATAAGAGGTAGAAGTACAACAGAGGTGATGTTGGCATCTGCTTTTCAATTCGCTGTTGGGTTAGGTTGTGGTGGGTGGGTTATGTGCAGAGGGATTTCCCTTTTATCCTCCTGGATGATTCTGCTGAAACTTTCATCAGGAGTCTGCAACCCTCTCCTAAAGGTTGGAGACTCCCGAGGTGTACACACTGCCAAGCCACTAAGTATGCAGAACTGCACAGGTGCAGCACTCTATTTAAAAAAACAACCATCTTGAGGAGAGGTGTACAGTTTTCTGCACCATGGCTACAGTGCCAGTGTCAACACCATGGTGATTACAGTGCTGTGATTGGCCTCCCGGAGATGTCCCACAATGCCTGTTCTCACCTCTCTGGCCATTGGTTTGAACTCTACTGACTTGCCCTCAGGTGACCAACAGTCAGCCCCACGCCATACATTCCTTTGCAAATTTGAAAGTCCCCTTCCTGTTTGCTTGGTGATGTGTGTAGTGGTCTTGGCACATCTCTCCAGGTGGCCGTCCTGCTCCATGCACCAGACGATCCCCTGCTTGGAGCAAGGCCAAACTGCTGGACCTCATCGGTGTTTCGGGAGATGAGGCAGCGCAGTCACAGCTGCGCTCCAGCCATCAGAATTTTGATACCCACGGACAGATTTCTAGATGCATGATAGAAAAGGGCCACGACCAGGACACACTGAAGTGCAGGGTCAAAGTGAAGGAGCTGTGGAACACCTACCACAAGGCATGGGAGGCAAACCGGTGCTGCGCCCACGAGCTGCCAGCTCTACAAAGAGCCGCACGCGATACTCAGCGGTGACCCCACCTCCACTGCAAAGTCTCTTGTGGATATTTCATTGGCTTCTTTGCCAGGTGAGAGTGGACCGAGCCAGGAGGAGGCTCAGTTTTGGATGAAGAGGGGAAGGGGGAACCAGAGGCAGAAGACTGGGAGGCTAGAGATGCATGCAGTCAGGAGCTCTTTTTTACCCTGGAGGAATCTAGCCAATCACAGCAGTCTGATATTGGCAAAGCACAAACAGGAGAGGAGGCCCCTGATAAGTGGATCCAATTTTGGGAATTGCTGAAGCGAGTTGTTGGGGACAGGAGGGTTGCAGAAAGCAGGCTTGTCTCCCACCATATGCCTAGTCTGAGCGTCAGAACAGGCTGATACACTCCCTCGCTTCATGGGGAATCTTCCTCTGAGATCTCCCAGAAAATCTTGTGGAGATAGGGGGCAATCCACTCACAGGTTCCTCGGCAGAGCTGCTTTGTTTCTTGCCCCATTATAAGTAACTTTCCCGTGCCACTGTGTCAGTGGGGGACTATAGCTGCACACAGGCAAGCCGCATAAGGGCCAGGGCAGAAGCCCCAGGCTTGGAGAAGACCCTCTCTTCATTCCCTGCTTACCCTCAGCAGTGAGATCTTCCATAACTATCACCTCCTGTGGAAAGTGTGGGGACAAGAATGATTGATTATCAGCCCCCCTTACAGTGCTGGCTCTCCCCAAGAGCCACATGCCCAGTGTACAGCAAAGTCAGGGAACAGTGATTTACCCTGCCTCTGACTACTCATCATTTTGTGGCTTATGTGTGCTTGCCTGGGGTCAGCCAGTTAGTGTCAGATGTGTGAGTACTGGTTGTGGTTTTTAAAGCACTGAAACAGTGTCTGTTGCAAACAATACTGATTCTGTAAAATGTTTCATTTAAATGTCACAAAGGTGACCTTGGGAGGCCAGCCTCCCTTATCGGTGGCAGAACAGTTGCAAACAATTTGAAAGTGGACAAGAAGAACTAAGGAGGACTTTATGCGTGAGGTTATGATGCACTTGGCCTGTTGAGAGTGGACCGAGGAATTGAAGGAGTGGCAGGACAGTGAGAAGAGGGACCGAAAGGAGAATGCACCACACCAGAAAGAAGCCACAGAGCGGCTCTTAACAGTTAGGGAGCACCAAGCAGACACACACTCCAGGCGATACTAGCTCTTCAAACCGAGCAGCTCCATGCCCGCCCTCCCTCCCCTGCAGCTGCTGTCGCAAAACTTTCCCATACGTTCCCCCCCCGCACACACTGCCAACACATTCTTATCAACCTCCTGGCTCCACTCTCTACCCCAGCATTCCACTCCTCCCAGTCCAGCAGTGTGGACTCCCAATACCCACTGCACTCAACACCCCTCCCTCTGCAGTTTGGCCCTACTGAAGTACAGCACCCACTGCATCGTACACCAAAGGGGAACGTTGGGTATGATCCCTGGACATACACAAACCTATAGCCTGGGACTGCTGCTCCTCTTGAGACCACCTGTTCCCCCATCCCTGCTGATGAATTTTTTCATTTGACTCTCTCCTCTGGTTGTTGTCTTTCAATAAAAGAATGTTGTGCTTTCACTTAATAGAATAAAGATTACTTTCAGAGAGTACTGCAAAACAATATACATACAGCTATGTTAAGGCCCCTTCTTGCATCATGTCCACCAATCACCTTCTAGCATTACAAGAACTGTGGTCCCAAGCATAGCAACAAATATTAGTGGCTTTCAGCTTCAAATTGCTGCCTTAAACCATCCCTGATCCTTATGGCCCTACATTGTGCCCCTCTAATAGCCCTGGTCTCTGCTTGTTCAAACTCAGCCTCCAGGCACTGAGTCTCTGCAGTCCAGCCCTGAGTAAAGCTTTCACCCTTCCCTTCACAAATATTATGGAGCACACAGCTATAAGCATAGGAATATTGTCATCAGCCATGTCCAGCTTCCCATACAGGCATTGCCAGCGGGCTTTTAAACGGCCAACTGCACACTCCATAGTCATTCTGCACTTGCTCAGTCTGTTGAACCACTCCTTGCTGCTGTCAAGTTGCCTCATGTACAGCTCCATGAGCCACAGCATTAAGGCGTAGGTAGGATCTTCTAGGATCACAATGGGCATTTCCGCTTCCCCCATGGTGATCTTCTGGTCCAGGAAGAAAGTCCCTCTTGCAGCTTCTTGAACAGGCCAGCGTTCCGAAAGATGCATGCATCATGCACCTTTCTGGAACAGCCTGCGTTAATACCTGTGAAACGCCCATGGTGATCCACAAGCGCCTGGAGAAACATTGAGAAATACCCCTTGTGATTAATGTACTGAGTGGCTAGGTGATCTGGTGCCAGAATTGAAATGTGCATGCCATCTATCGACCCTCCACAGTTAGTGAAGCTCATTTGTGTAAAGCCATCCACAATCTCATGCCCAGAGTCACAGTCTTTCGGAGTAGGATGCAATTAATGGCCCTGCACGCTTGCATCAACAGGAGTCCAACGGTTGACTTTCCCACTCTGAACTGGTTAGGTACCGATCGGTAGCAGTCTGGAGTAGCCAGTTCCACAAGGCAATTGCCACGTGCTTCTCCAATGGCAGGGCAGCTTTCATTCTCATGTCCTTGCGCCGCAGTGCTAGTGCAAACTCATCACCAGTCCCATGAATGTGGCTTTCCTCATGCAAAGGTTCTGCAGCCGTTGCTCATCATTCCAGATGTGCATCATGATGTGATCCCATCACTCAGTGCTTGTTTCCCGAGCCCAAGAGTGGCATTCCACAGTGGTCAGTACCTCCACGAATGCCATAAGAAATCTCATGTTGTAGCTACTATGCATGGTGACATCAGTGTCACACTCCTCTTGCCTTTGTAGTTTAAGGAATAACTCCACTGCCACTTGTGACATATTGGTCAGTGCGAACAGCATTCTTATTAACAGCTCGGGATCCATTCCTGCAGCCAGAAAAGGGGGGGCATGGTGTGCAGTACACAGACCATTGAAAGATGGTGCCAAATGCGGATGGAAGCATAGGGATTGCTGGGATGCAAAGCAATGCATCACGGGGCATTGGGACAGGACCCAGGATGCACTGTGACCCCTTCCATCTTCCCACAAGTCTTAGTGGCAAATGAGAAAGAGGTGCTCTGTGGGATAGCTGCCCAGAGTGCACCGCTCCGAATTGCACCGCAAGTGTGAACACGCTATTGCGCAGGCAGCTGTCAGTGTGAACAAACAACAGTGGTTTTCCTTCTCTGAGCGGCGCTGTAAATTTGCCAGTGTAGAAGTGCCCTTAGTGTTGCTTGTCCCTTCACAAGGGACATGGGTGGCATGTTCTACAGGTTCTACCTCCTGTGGGTGGGTGTGATCAGCAGTGAATTCCTTGTATTCCATCTTTCATTGTTAGGAAGATCTCACATTTCCTCTTCACCCCACCTCAGGCTTCCATTGGCTGTAGGATGATATACTGGAAAGCTGAATTTACAGTTTTGTCAACATGCATGTCCCTCTACCACAACAGTGTTGGAGCAGGGATTTATCTGCTCCATGCATGTTGCCCTTTTCCATGTGCTGGATCTCTTGAAGAAATAGTCGCACTTCTTACAGGGGCTCCAGGTTGTATCTCTGTATCTTTGGCCTGCTTGTCATAGTGGGTTTTAGCTTTGTGCTTCTCCTCTAATTGATCTGTGACTTCTTTCACTATTTCAGGTTTTAATAGTTCATTGGCTGTAGATACCAATGTGCATCTGGACATTAGACATTGTACGGAGTTGTTGGTCACGCCATTCTCCAATTTAGGATGGCTTGCCACTTTTTTTCTTTGAGAGTTTTTGCAATTTTGATGACTGATTTAGCTCTTCCGTTGGGTGACTGTACAGGGAGGCTGTGATGTGGTTAAATTCCCAATCTTTGAAGTATATAAATTCCTTGCTGGTAAACTGTGATCCATCATCTGAGATGACCCAATCTGGTATGCCATGTCTGCTGAAGTGTTCCATTGTTTTGTGTATTAGCATTGCTACAGCAGTGTTTGACAGTTCATCTAATTTCCAAAAGTCAGAGTGGCGATCAGCTATGATGAGGCAGTCAGTGTTATTTACAGCAAAAAGGTCCATTCCCACCATGCTCCAGGGTCTGTTAGGAATGCTGTGGATTTGCAGAGTTTCCTTCTACTAACTTGCTTGGGATTCTGCACATGTATTACATTTTCTTATAAGGTCTTTAATTTCTTTGGTGATATTTGGCCAGTATACTCCATCCCGAGCTTTTTTGTGGACACACTTCTATCCCCAAGAGGCTGTGACATATTTGAAATAGGGCCTCCTCCTTAAGGCATTAGGTATAGTATTCAGTTGCCTTTGAACAGAGTGTCCTGCATACTAAGTTCATCACAATAGTTCCAGTATTCACAAGTGGCCTTCACCTGTGTCCAGCCACCTTGTTAAAATAACAGATGTCTGAATTTGTAGTGCTTTGTCCCTGAGCATATGCTACAGGATATTCTGTAGTACTTGCTGGGAATAGGAATGTAGCTGGCCTGATTGATACTTTCTATTTCTTTTCGTGTTTCTTAGGTTAGGGATTTTGTAGGCTTGTTTGTTTGTATCAGATTCTTGTTGCAGAGCTGCTCTGGGTAGGAGTCTGCTATACACACTTTAATTCCTTTTTTTACAGCGTCCATCTCAGTGGTAATATTGTAGTCTTAATAGCATACGTTGGAGGCATTTGAGAGCTGATAGTGGGTTCTAGAATACAATTTCAAGTAGCTTATGATCATTTTCATTATGTATGTATTTTTTACCTCGTATTTGCCTGTGACAAATTTGATCTGTACATACACTGAAAGAGTGTCTAGCAATTGTAAGTGTATATTGTTCTGTCAGATAAGGATCTTGATACAAAGACTATTGGCTGTTGTTTTTTGTTTTTGTTTTTTTTTGCCAGAGAGCTGCTCCAAGTCCAGTTTCACTGGCATCACACTGTATGGTAACTGTTTCTTTCACATGAAATATTTTAGCACAGGGTGTATGGTGAGCAAATGTGTAATGTGGCTGAGAGCTGTCATGCCGGGGTAGTCAAATCCTCATTGTGCCTGTATCAAGTAAGTGTCTAAGGTTCACATAAGTCCTAGAGATAGGGGAAGAATTTGGTTAGGTAACGTACAAATCTTAATAGTCATTGCTGAAACTTGGTGTTTGAAGACTTGGGCTTTTCCTTTATTGCTCCCACCTTTTTCTGGCTTTGGGCCCAAGCCTTCTGAAATCAGAAGGTGTCCCATGTGTGGCTGCTTAGTGAGTTGCAGTCTCATCGGCGTGTTGAGTCTTAAATTGACGCCTCTGGCTCTTTCTAGGAGATCAGTGAGATTACAATTGTGACCTTATATTGCCTTTTCCATTGTCTCCACACCTCTACCCTAAAATGTCATCAGCTGGAACGTTAATGCCCTTGAGACCTGGTACAGTAATACAGTTTGTTGGCAGTGTTGATAGTCTTCTGCAGCCAATTTGATTCCAACTGGCATTCTCCTCCATTTGGACACCAGCAGGCTGAGAAAGAAGGTGGTGAGAACTGCTCTCTTCTCCTAATAGGACTTGCCAGGATCCATCTTTTTGCATCCACCTCTGAAAATATCTTGGCTTTAACTAGGTCAGTTAAGATTTCTTCTGTTTATAGGTATCTGGATTATGAGCCCTCAATAGTGCCTTGTTTTAATTGCTTGGGTGTGTGTTTGTATTTTCCTGGCTTTTCTATGGCCATAGTGTTGCTTATCCATTTTGTAGGCTCGGTCACTTTGGCAATAAAGTCATCCTCTTCCATTTTTGTTGCTTTTGGTGTGTGTGTGTGTGTGTGTGTGTATATATATATATATATATATATATACATATATATATATAAAATGGTTTTTTTCCTTCTTCTTTTAAGACAGTGGGGACTCTGCATGGTAGGTGGTGTGCTGGCTGGCTGGTCATGGCTAAATGTAGTATGCTGGGGGGGCACCCTAGTTCTTCAAAAGCATCGTTATAGTCCCTCAGGATTCAAGGCCTGGAGATGCCAACTGGCTGTATTTGGGTGTGTGCATCACTCTTCTTCTGATTGAGTTTAAGCCTCTTGCCTACAATTCATACAATAATGTCCCAAGGTTCACGTGTTCACTTTTACTGGCTGATAGAAGTGTGTGTCTCTGGAGTTCACAACCTGAAATTCTAGCTGGTATACCTTCCCTTGGCATTCTGCCTATAACACACCTGACCCTAGAGGTGTAAGGAGGTGCATCATAGTCTTAATTTAGCATTGCTTGGCTACAGATTTGCTGCTCCATCTTACAAGATGAGGAAGTCCTTGTAGTCCATTACACTTACAGATGCTCCGCTATCTATTGGCCATTCTATTTCCTGCTCGTGCCAGGGTGCTTTTCAAGGTGCTAGCATGAGCTTACCAAACAACTCTGTTTTCTTAGCATGTGGTGGTCTGATAGCATCTTGCTATCTGGGTTGCTGTGCAACTTATCCTTGTTCACCTCTACTAGATGGTTTGTGGCTTTCCTTTGATTGTCCTACATAGTGATTCCTCTTTTGGCAGTTTCTGCACATAGTGACATGAACATTTGCCTGCTTCGTGTCCTGTATAGCCACAGCTTTCATTGTTAGGTGTGCTTGCCTTGTTACTATACTGTTTTGTGTTTTTTTACCTTAATGTATGCTGTCTCCTGTGTTTATCATCCTCATTTGTGTGAGAGCTTGTTTGCTCACTTCACACATTTCTATGGCCCCTGTTAGTGTTAACGTGTGGTTTCTCAGTATTTTTTAGCTGAGCTCCTTTTGTCTTTAATTCCTCTGACTAAATTCTCATCTCAATTCCTCTTTCAAAATCCTGTAAAGCTGCTATTTCATACAGATAGGCACTATCCTGGTTAATGCTTCTGCAGATGTTTGCATGCATGTTTGAGAGCATTCATATATAAATCTTGTACCCTCAAACTTATTTTTGGAGGAATCTCTTGGTCTGCTGGTGGCATGTCTGGGTGCTGCTGGAGCAGTCTTCTCCATCACTGGCAGCAGAGTTGCCACCTGTAATTCTTTTATGAAATTGCTGTAGGACTGAATGGAAAAAGCTTTCCCCATATGCTCTGAAGAACAGCTGGTTTGTAAAGACATCCCCTTCCATGTCCAAGGGCCTAGGAACTTGCTGCCGTGGCTGAGGTTTGTTTGTCTGATTATATAAAGTCCAACAATCAGTTCTGCAAGTTGCCCTGTCCTTACAGGGGCATGTTTACTTGTGTCAATAAGACTGAAATCCCGGGGGTCTTTCAGTAACAGGCCTTTATTCTCTAAATCTGAGACGTTGCAAATAGGGCTGGCGTATTGATTGCTTCCTTATTTTTTGTCATTGATCGTCCCTCTGACTATTCTACATCTTATTAGGATGTTGCTCCAGGCCTTTGGAGGTTCTAGTTGCAGCTCCCTCTTGTGGGTGGGAACTGTGTCTCATAATGGCAGTAAACGGGCTAGCAGCATACAAGCCAGGGCAGCTTTGGGATGCCAGCAGCAGCTATGTTTTCTGTGCCTGTTACCCTAAGGAGTGAGCGAGATCAGTCAAAATCACCACCACCTGTGGAAAATAGCATTCAGAAATCCTCATGTCCCCTGTTGTGGTACTTGCTGCTGGTCTGCAAATACAGGATAATCGTGTGTCCTGTATTTGCAACCTTCATAAGCATAGCAAAACTCTGTAGGCTCCATGCTTCTATCCGAGATGGCAGATGCTGGAAAGTATCTTTTTTTTTTTTTTTTTAGGCATGAAAATTATGGGATCTTGATGGCATTATGGGATGAAGAAAGTTTCATGCTGGTAATTTGACCCCTAGCTTCCAAAGATGCTAGGACAAGTTGTTTTATCCCACAACACACTGACAATTTCCCAAAAGGCACTGTGCTGGATGGATGCACATGGCACTCTGGGATACTTACCCATGGTGCACCACTCTTTGCATAAATACAAGCACTGCTGGTGAGTGTGCACAGCACTGACACAAACAGCTGAGGACACGAGTGATATGCCAACTTCACCAACAGTAAGCTGCTGTAACTTGTGTTGACCCTACTTTGTAGTTTAGATGTAACCCACACATCATGTGTGTGTGTGTGCTGCTCTACACCCTTAAATAAGGGCCATGTGGCTTTTAGCTCATGCAGTAGAGGCTCATGCATTAAGCTCCAGAGGTCCCAGGTTTGATCCCGATTACTGGGGTCTGTCGGCGTTACATAGACATGGCCTGAGTCTTGTTCTGATCTCATGATGATGTAAATCAGGATTAATAGTGAAGTTAGTGGAGTGAGACCATAATCAGGCCCTGGATTCACCAGGGCCGTCCAGTTCACCATACTGGACTCTAAAGCAACCCCCGCCCCCACTAGTTAGCAGGGTGATACGCTGTATGCCCTTTGTTTAGGGATCTGGGGCAAAAATTGGGGATTGGTCCTGCTTTGAGCAGGGGCTTGGACTAGATGATCTCCTGAGGTCCCTTCCAACCCTGATATTCTATGATTGCATGATCCTTTAACTATGGGTGCATAGCACATGGCTGTAGGGCTTCCCATTGCTCTTCAGTGGGATAGCACTGAATGCCCATTGTAACTTTAGCACCCTCATGACCAAGATGGAGTCTGCTCTGCAGGCAGCTCTGGCCAAGAGATGGCACGCGCAAGAATGCAGCAGGAAAAACTCCTTCCACCCCAGGGTCACCTGTTCCAAACCCCCGAGAGTGAACACACCCACCCACAGGAAAAGTACAATGGATATAACAAAGGGAGATATTTATTTACAGAGGGATGAGAGGAGAAAAACAACCAGGGGAAATGTAGGGGGAGCCGTAGAACAGGGTTGCATCCAAACCAAGGTCCCTCAGGCCCAGTGGTAGCACAGTCTGAAAGGGCAGACACCAAGCAATGTGTCTTCACACAGAGCTCAGGAGTCCTGAGCAGAGTTCCAGTTCAATGGTGAGTCTTGGGTGCTCCTGGTCGTCTCCAGCACCAGTGAACTTTCCCCAACAAACCCATCGAGTGCCCTCTTCTGCCGCTCTCTGCAAAGTCACACAGAGCGACAACTTCCCCACTTAACTAACTAGCAGCCTCCCTCCTTATTCCCAGTGCAGAGTCACAAGCACCAGTACTCACAGCCCCATTCAGCTCTGGGCAGCAGTGATACTGGGTCCAGCTCTGGCCTGTCCTTCTCAGGCAATTCCTCCCTGGCACAGTGCTCCTCCTGGCTCCTGTCCTGGGGTGTCCCCGATCGGCCGCCCTGTCCTTCCCAGGCTTCAGGCAGGTTCTCTCTCCTTCACTTTGCCCAGCGCCTCCCGGCTGCAGCCCTTCTCTTCCGGGGCTCCAGAGCCACACCCCCAAGTTTCCCTCCTTTCTCTCACTACTCCGTCCCCCATAGGAAAAAGATTTAAAAGGGCCCTGTCCAAGGGGTTACACCAATAAACCATCCTATCCCTCAACCCAATTGCAGGGATGCACTAATTATCATCTAGATCCAGTCCTGGCTGGCTGGCCATTTAAGGGGAATTGGGCTGAGCCTTGCTTGTGACCTAGCAGTTCACTCCCCAGATAATGCTGATCTGTACTCAATTACAATTAGTGACTCCAGCTGCAGAAGAACCAGGGTGAACTATATAGAAGGAAGAGTAGTCAGCAAGGGGAAGATCCAGGAGAGAGAAGCCAGGGCAGTTCCCTGCTCCCTGGGAAGGGCCTGGAGGCAGGCTGGAGAACCCTAGGGAACAGGTTGGGCTGCTGTGGGAGGTCCAGAGCTAAGGCTGTAAGAAGCAGGGAGGTTCCTAGGAAAAGCTGCCAGAGTCCCTGGAGGCAGGGGCAATGGGAAACCTTGCAAAGAAAAAGTCTTCAGGAAGAAGGCCCTGGGAGGCCATGTGCGGCCAAAGGAGCAAAGAAGGACTCTGCAGTCCCTGGGAGCAGGGGTGAAGAGTTGCGGGGACAGCAATGGTTTGTTCAGTTTACTTTGGTTGGTCAGTTGGACTCTTCTTGTTCGGAAAGAGACTGAGCTAACAGGTGAGCTGGCTGGATGGATAAGCAGTCAATTGGGGGCTCTAGAGGTGAAGATCCTTGCACTGCCATGACCTGAGGCTAGGGGGTGCTACGGTGGTGAGGAGAACAGTTTCAGACCCAAACTAGCACGCAAGCCAGGGGATCAGAGGCTGTGCTGTAAGAACCCTGCCTCTCCCTCCACACACCTCACTCAACTCTGTACCCAAGAGTGCTGCCAGCGGGGCGATGAGCAGTCCCAGGTACCTAGGGAATGACTGGGTTAGCAGAGTGCTGACCTGTATTGAAATCCCTGCCTCAGGCTTCCCACCAGCAGGGCTGAATTTCATTAGAAGGGGAACAGCTCTTTTAATGAAATGTGGCCCTCATTCTCTGGATATTTTGTAATCTCTGGGACTCTTTAGCCAAATGAAGCAGAAAGCACTTACAGCTGTATTTTCCATCATCTCAACCAAGGAATATCTTCATTTGCAGTAACATGACATTCAATGGAGTGGAAAATAAGCTCTGGAAATTGCCCTCACTCTGCAATTGTACCAAAAAAATGGAAAAGCCCATTTGGTTTCTACTGACCAGTCTCTGTGCTATGACACAAATGGAAGCAGCCAACATCTGGCAGACACAAAACAGGAGGCTGGCTCCCAGGGCTAGCAGTGATCAGGCAGAAGAGTAGGATTCAGGGCTGGCTCAAGGCCACTTGAAGGGAACCCTGCGCACGTAAAAACAGCAGCTTTATGAAAATACGCACACTAGAAGAGCCTGAGCTAAAGCCTGCTAGAGTCAGTGGGAGCTTTTCCATTGGCCTCAGTGAACTTTAGACCAGACTCTCCTGGCCTTCGAGGCTATAGACTCTCTTCTGCTCCTCCAGGATTCATAAACGTTGCAGGGTACAAATGGCATTCTAGGGAGTGAGGACGGAGCTGGATCCCCAAATGTCCCTCCCTACTATTGGGGCTTTAAAGGTAAAGCAACTTTGAGCTCAGCCTCTTCAGGCTAGTCTAATGGGCCCCTAAAGATGCCAGCTACCCTGGCTCACCAGGCAACAGGCTTCCTTCCACAAACAAGATTGGGAAGCAAGGGAAGAGGCTGTGATCGCTGGGAACTGTTGAAAATCCACTGGCACTCTGCAAGTGCCCACACGAGAGTGTGAGAGGGGAGGAGGTAATGTGTCCCCACACAGGTAACCTGTGATGCTGGTTGCAGCCCTTGTAGGAGAGCAGGGTCCAGCAAGGGGCAAGATCCAGGAGTGGGTGGAACTCTGACCAAGCCCCCACAACCCTCTCTGATGTGCTGGCCAGCACAAGTAAGCTGGCCTGGGGCTTGGTAAAGCATAACTACCTCTCCCCAGAGAAAGGAGGAACCAGGAATTCAATTAGGACTTTAAGCCACAATTCAGTCCTTGGCTGCCCTGAGCAGATGATGCCCTACCTCTTCATCAGACCTAGTGGTACTGTGTTCTCCTGTCCTACTTGCATTGTGCCTGAAGGTCCACTTGGATAAGGGATGTGACGCCCCTCCAAGGTTCTCCACCCAAAGGAATGCAGGCACTTGCCTGTAGTGCTGCTCAGAGCTGCTTTTCGGGGAGCCCTGCCATAGGTTACTCATTTCCGCCTCATTGGAAGGGGTGGAGAGGCCAACGGAAATGACCCTATTTACATTTCTTCAGCTCCTTGTCTTCCCCCCCACACACTTTGGTGACCTGAGGTGAATGTGAGCTGAACGTTAATAAGGGAGCAGCTAAATGTGAATGGAGGTTTCCCTAATAGGTTGTGATATCTAGTCCAACTAAATCTGAGCAAACAACATTTCCTAGTGGAAATACAATTAATAATTTAGGATCCAAGTCAGGCAGGCGTCAATAGGAAGCAAAGATGCTCAGCACCTCCCGGGAAACTCCGCATCTCACAGGACTGGGCCCTGGACTATGCTGCATACAGAGAACAGTCTGGGGAGCAAAACTGCAAAAGCAGGTTGTCCCATAAAGACAGGCTGGTAGTGGCATGTTTTGGAAGGGGGAGAGTAGGACCCGTTATAGTCGATAGGAAGTTTGACTGAAAGGTTCATGCCCAACTGTCCTAGAACATCCTATGCCTTCCTAAAACATCCTACACCTTGCTTTAGAGAAGTGACAGAGGGAGGGGATGGAAAACTAAGGTCATGACCTTGTGGCCATGATATCATTGGTGACCCTTCTCTGCTCGAGCCAGGGGTCTTATCCCCAGTGACCTGAACAAATTCCCATTCGCTTTCTGCTGACCTAAATTCCCCCCGCAGATGCCATTGCACTTGGATCCATTGTCTTAAATGATGGGATAGTGTCACTCCTGCATTGTTGGACAGTGTTAGCATTCAACCCTACAACTGTCTGCTTTCCAGTTGTGTCTGAGCTTTCCCTACACAGCCAGATGCTCAGTGGAGCTGTGCTACTGAAGTCAATGGGGTTTGGCTGATTTTTAAGCAGCTGAAGATCTGGCCCCCACTTGTAAAGTGATTTGAGGATGAGGCCCTACTATGCTACATGCGGCAGCCACTTGGAACTTTTCTCAGCATCAGGGCAGAGATCAGACCTTCTTCCTCCTAAAGGCTCCTACCACTTGGCATAATGGAGATTTGCTACTAGCTGTATAGGGCATATGACACACTAGTGATAGGTTCTAAATTGGACCAATATAGAAACTGCCCACCTAGGAAAGTAGGTAATGAGCACATGGGGGTCAGAAGGTCTTGGCTCTCCCAAGTGTAGCCAGTCTATGGCCACCTAAGGTGGCATTGTGCTACACATAGTGGCCATTCAGAATTTCACACTGGGACAGGGACTTCCTGTTCAGTTTGTACAACACCTGGTGCAGTGGGGTCCTGGTCCATGACTGATGTTCTACAGCAATACAAATAAAGTAGAGAGAGAACTTGGATCCTCCTGCCTCAAAATAACAGTCCCCTCTCCCTTGAGCTATAGGAGACTCTCCATCAGCAGGATCGGGACTATAACACGTAGCTGAGTAATTCCAGCTCCATCCAGATAAGGGCACATGGCTACTAGCAAGCTTTTTGCAATATTCTTTCTTTAAAAATCCCCCGGACCTTTCCTTGCCGATTATAACAATTTTGCAGCATTGCTTCTTAACCTCTCAGACACCATTTTTTCACTTGCAAACCTCTCTCCTGCTTGCTATGAGCTGAAGCTTGCTTTTTATTTGTAATTACATCTCTGCTGCTAAAAGCAGTGGTGGAGGTGGGCGGTTGTCTTGTTTTGTTTAGGCTTCTTTAGTGGTGGTGTCAGCTTTTAGGAAAAATGCAGAGCCTCATTCCTTGTTTCCATTCCAAATGACTGACTGCAATTCCCTTATTAAATTGCACTTGGAGGCAGTGACTGTCAAAAAGGAACTGGAGAGGTTCTCTGATAAGTTAGCTATTCATTATTAAATTAGCCTCATTTCCCTCAAACATCTCATTTTGACTGAATTAGGCGAAGAGTGCTTGAAGAGTGCTGCTGCTGCTTTGGATCTGACAGAAGTACCAGCACCCCATATGCAGAGATCCTTTACAAGTGAAGTATGAGGACTAGCACACCCAGCCATTGGGCTGGCCATGTGTGAGGCCAGATCCTCAGCTGGTGTAAATCAGCATTGCATTTGGTGACCTACTCCAGCTGACAAGCTGGCCCACTGAGCCTCATTCATCCCTGCACTACTGCAGCAGAAAGCCAGTGTAATTCAGGTGAAATTGGTTGTGTCACTTCCAGATCACTGGTTTCAGAGTAGCAGCCGTGTTAGTCTGCATTCGCAAAAAGAAAAGGAGTACTTGTGGCACCTTAGAGACTAACAAATTTATTTGAGCGTAAGCTTTCGTGAGCTACAGCTCACTTCATTGGATGCATGTAGATACAGGCTCCACAGCATGTACCATATCCTCTAGATCAGGGGTTCTCAAACTGGGGGTCGGGACCCCTCAGGGGGTTGCGAGGTTATGACATGGGGGGTTGTGAGCTGTTGGCCTCCACCCCAAACCCTGCTTTGCCTCCAGCATTTATAATGGTATTAAATATATAAAAAGATGTTTTTAATTTCTAAAGGGGTGTCGCACTCAGAGGCTTGCTACTTGAAAGGACAAAAGTTTGAGAACTACTGCTCTAGACAGCATAACAGAGTCTGTATGAAGTGTGTTTCTTCCAAGTGGAGCACATAGGTGGGTGGGGATACCCTGCTTTGCTTGTTGCCTATGTCACCCCTGCACTATGCTCATGATGCATGTGACATGCTGCGTGTTCCCACTAAGGCAGCTTGTAGGGATTTGTCATGCCCTGGCACTACCTGTGGCTCCCCGGTATGTTTCACAAGGGATTTTAATCACCTGTGCCCCAGTTACCATGGCCAAGCAGCTCCAGGGTGTGTCTTATTAGTCTCTGCAGGGGCCACATCTGTGTGTGGTTATCCAACCATTTTCTGCACTGCAGGGACCTTCTCCTCTGGAAAGCACCTTCTGTCTCTCCTCCATTACCTCTTCTCCAAATAAGACCTCTCTTTGCATTCATCATTTCCCCACTTCCCTCTTGTTTCTCTGCCCCCACCTCCCCCTTAAGCACTCTAGGGTTGTCTACACTAGCCCTTTTCAGGACATCTGCCACCATTGCAGCTCCACCAGTGGTAGGAGCACTATTGGGCTCTTCCTGCCATGTGATCCAGACCTGCTCTGAGCAGGCAGATAAGAACTTGCATGCTGTCTATCCTGACACCACCATCTCTGCTATTTCTGGTGGAGTGGCATTAGGCACAGGCAGGAGAGCTCCTGAAAAATGGTAGTGTAGCCCCAGTCTCTGTACCCTCAGGCTCCTTTCCCTTTGCTTTCACTCAGGCCTTTATGTTCACACCTGTTTTCTAAGGACTGATCCTCTTCTCTTGCCATTCCTTAGCATGTTGAGTGAACAGTTCATGTCCACGTCCTGCAATTCCTCACTTCCACTCCAGTCTCTTTGCACAGTCTTGCACCTGACAACAGCCAGGCTGCCCAAGAGCAAAAGATGCTCTTGAAAACTAGCGACTAGCTCAAAGCAACAGTGGGGCCAGTGGCAGGGCTGGAACCACAACTCAGGAGCAGCTGGTTCCTAGACCCACATGCTGTCTGCTAGACGCACCAGCCTCTCCTTTAGGCCATGCTCTTTTAGTCAGGTGCGGCAGGTTTGTATAATTTTTGGTGGTGTCCAGAATGGGTGCAAATCCCGCCACCCCTCTCCCCCACCCATACACCTGCCTAAGGCTCTGGGAGGGAGTTTGGGTGCAAGAGGGGGTATGGGCTCTGGGAGGGAGTTTGGGTGTGGGAGGGGTGCAGGCTCTGGGTTGGGGCAGGGGGAGTACGGGGTGCGGGCTCTGGGAGGAAGTCAGGGTACAGGCTCTGGGCTGGGGCTGGGGTGCAGGAGAAGGTGAGGGATGTGGTGCTTACCTCAGGTGGCTCCCAAGAGCAACCCACACACCTCTCTGGCAACAGCTCCTAGGCAGGGGGGTCTCCGTGCATCACTGCCCACAGACACCGCCCCTGCAGCTTCCATTGGCCACAGTTCCCAGCCAATGGGAGCTGTGGAGTCGGCGCTCAGGGCGGGGGCAGCGTGAGGAAACACCCCACCTCCCGGTGCTGCAGGGACGTGCCGGCCACTTCCAGAAGTGGTGCGGAGTGAGGGCAGGCAGATAGCTGCCTTACCCTTGCTGCGTTGCCAGTGGTGGCCGGGGGCCCCCAGGCCCTTTTAAATCACCCAAGGGCAGGAGATGCTCTGGGGGAGGTGTACGGGGGTGGCAGGTGGAGCAGGGCTGGCTCTACCTTTTTTGCTGTCCCAAGCACTGAAGCAAAACAAAAAACAAAAAAAACAAGCGGCCGCCGACGAAGGAAAAATGAAAACGCTGCTGCCGAAGGGCCGCCGAGGAAGGGGTGCCGCCGCAAGAACGGCCAAAGTGCCGCCCCTTCTGATTTGCTGCCCCAGGCACCAGCTTCCTTAGCTGGTGCCTAGAGCCGGCCCTGCCGGGGGACACTTAGCCCTGAATATTGGTGGAGCCAGGCCCCCGGGCCCTGAATGTTCCTGGAGCAGGGGCACCACAGGCCGCCCCGCGTTTAGTCTTCGGGCACTGCCCCCTGGAGGCCCAGGGTGTTATCACACCTTGTGCCTGTGCTTCACTGGCTCTAGTCATGAGACAGTCAAGGTCACTTGTGAAGCAGGGTTTCTCCCCGGTGCTGAAGAAGGCCGATGGTCCATTGAGTCTGGCATCCTGACAAGATGCCAGATGCTTCAGCGGAAAACTTCCCCTTCCTCTCCCATAATGAACCTAATTCTACAATCCTATATACCATGGGGATTCTCTGAGAGGACCACTACAGCTGATTGCTTTACATCCTGGAGCATGAAGGTTGATCATTCTCGTAAGTCCCACCTTACCTAGTGTAAATGCAGATGCTGTCTTTTTCCTATGTCTACCGCACAGTTCTCGTTGCTAGGGTCCCTGGCCTGGCTCCAACCCAACTGTTATTTCTTACCAGTAAATCTCACCCCAAGACGCTGCTTTGATCAACACATTTGGATTTTAGGCTTTAGCCTTGATCAAGAAAAAAAATACCCTGGCGCTTGGGGAGAATCTAGGAAATAAGATCAGTATCCAGGAGCCTCCATCTCCAAAGTAAAAGTCAGCAGCATCAGAATAAGAGTCAAATGGGGGCTGGGGCTGTCAAAAGGAAGAAGATGCCAACATTTCAACCGGTCTAGCCAGAACAAGTGCAGAACCTGGAATGTTGTGTGGGAAATAAAAGGGAGGCGTAAAGCCACTGTGAAAAGAATTACTGCAGAGAGTCGTGTTAATATGATGGAACAGGGCTGCTCAGCACCAAGGATAGCAACAAGCATGCCCAATATATACTGTAAATATTGTTCTATAGGAGGTAGGTGCTTATGTGGGGAGAGAGAAATTGCATTGGCTACAACTGCTAGCTCAGTAGCAGAAGAGAGCTTTAAATTTTCTTCCCTGACTTATTCTGCCCATAAACATCTCCTTTGTTCCTAGCACATTATGTTTTCTTTTAACCGTTTGGGACTTGCGGTTGGAGCCAAGAGATGATGGTGGTAATTCATCTGGTGCAGTGACTTAACATTGCCCTTATGCGGGGGTTTGTGAATAAATCATTGGAGAAGGACAGCAGGAGAATGGGCTTATTTCCCAGGCTGCATGCATGACTTGGGGCAGGTCACTGCAGGTCTCTGTGCCTGAGTTCCCCGTCTGAAAAGCAGGGATAACATTTCCTACTTTCCTGCCTTGGTTTGTCTCTTACTGTGTGTATGGACAGCACCTAGCAAATGAGGTGGTGTGGCTTCTGGACACAGCTGACATACAAATAATTCCTGATATGGTGCCAGGCAGATTAGCTGTGAGATGGCATCTTTAGAGCCTAGGGACTTCCCTTTGCCTTCTGGTGCATGCTGGGAGTATCGCAGCTGGGTTTGCTTGTGGGGGCCCTGGGAAAAGGAGCAGCCCAGAGCACTTTACCAGGGCTTCCAGTGGCTGGCTCCATTCATATGCATTGTGGCTTGTGCACAGGCTGGGGTGTGTGTTGTGAGGGATGGTGGGAGCTGCCATGACTTCTAGACAACCCCACTGTGTCCTTTATGTATAGTGACTACAGCAGCACCTGGACGCTTCTGTCAGCAGTTGGGCCTGGCAGCACAATGTGCTGTACACACACTTCAATTGAATACTAAGAAAGTGATAACCAGGGAGAGCCCCAATTTGTGGGCTGCTTCACTACACAGCTCTATGGGGGGAGTGAGGTTAAGGGCCTTAGCATGTGGAAAGTAGGAATGAGCAAGAGGAGGAGTAATTACTTCCATTGTGTTCCTGTCCCTCAGCTGGTATCAATTGCCATAGCTCTGGCCTTGATGCTGTTTCACAGCAGCTAAGGATCTGGCCCACAACTCAGTCTCCTTCCATTTAGCTTCATCACTGCTTCCCCTGGGGTGCACACTGGGCATCTGTGGAGGATGTTTCAAGGCCGATGGTTCTCTTCTCCTAGTTTCCATCTTTCTTTTCCTATTATCCCTGCCTTTCTAGTGCCCTTTGCTCTCCCTAGCTGCCTTCTCCCTCTGATGCCTCTCTCCCATTCCTATACTCTCTCTTCCTATCCTCCCTACTCCCACTCTTTTGCCCCCGGTCTCATACGCATCTCCCCTCTCCTCCTACCCGCACTACTGTTTCTCTCAGGTGTGCACGTGTGCACTCAGACTCCCCACTCATGCTTTTGCTCCTTGTCCCCAAGCTACAGATGGTATAAATGCTGCAGTCCTTGTGAAGGCAGAGAAACAGCCAGGCAGATGTGGTGTTCATAGCTCCCAAGTCAGGCATAACTAAACATTTACATTTATTACCAATTAGAGGGGAAACAGACTGTAGTTTTATGTACTGTGTGTGTCTAGGTATATTTCTTTTTGTGCCCGCACTAAAAATTCCTGAATACTATTTCAGCATGGCACCTTTCCCATTCAGAACTCCAGGAGTAATCAAGGTTCAACTCCACCTCTTTAGGAGTTGAAATATAACCCAGGGGACCAAACACCCAAAAATATCAGACCAGGAAATATAAACTGCCCCCTTTCCTCCCTTCAAATCTACCTGCAGTCAGCGGGGATGGATGTTCCATGTAAGGAAGAGGCAATATTATTGTAGAAACCCCTTGCAAGTGGTTTCTGGAGAGACAGAACACAGTAGATTGCTATGGTTACCTGCAATTGGGTCAGCTGTGAAAGATTTCTGTTGTGCATAACTCAGAGGTAATGATGGCTGATAGTATCAGCAGAAGCAGGTAGACGGGCAGTGGGATGGCAGATAACTGCAGTTCACTATCCCAGGAGAGGAGCTGTCCTAGAACAACTGGGGTAAATCTGAGGTGCCCCAGCAGAAAAGCCTTCCTGCGTTGACTATATGTGTCATGATAGTACTATGTGTCATCCTAATGGTACTGCCCAGATAGTATCAATTTTGTGGTACCCATACATACCTGCCAGTTCTGATGCGTAATTTAATTAATGCACATGCTGGAAATGCAGTGTTTGATATTGAAACACATAGTAAAAGGAAGAGGGCTCAAATCCATAGCAGACATTTGGCCTCTTCCAAGAAAGTGGTGCTATAAAATCTGCAATGGACACAGTGCCCCCGGTCAGTTGCACCAAACTTGGACCCTAAAGAGCATATGTCCCAATTAAATCAGGTTCCAATACCTGCATGTTTGTCCATATGAAACCAAAGTGATCTCTGTATTCCAATCTGGCTTGTGCTAGCCAGCATGTAGCATTGAGAAGAGCAACCTGTAAACACCCCAACCCCACCCCCAGGCAAACGTGATAGACTAGCTGTTGTGGTCTCCAAAAGGGGCATGTTAAAAATGCTGTGGAAGGCAGCTCATTTGGTCCCTACTCTTGAAGTGTCCCTGACTAAACCTCTTTTTTGGGCCCTGCCCATGTCTGCTGCTCCAAAAGAGCTGGAGCCAGCTTCTACTGAAGTCCGTGGAAGAAGCTCTGACTTCAGTGGTGCAAGATCAGCCTGAAAGTGAGGAAGCCGTGTCCAGTGCATGCTATCTCTGCAGCCACCCTGATCATGAGGGAAGGAAGAGGTAGCAGCTGTCTTGGTATGCCATCTTTTTCAAGAGGATTGGCTGTCATCTTGCCCTGGAAAGGTGAGCCCAAGTGACATTCCCATTTCATGTAAACCAGTAGGAACCTAATGGCTATCGTAGCAGAGTTGTACCGAGGACAAGCAGAGCTCCAGAATTGGCATAGCATTGTCATTCCACCAGTCGCTCCTACCTAGTGAGGTTCACTTGCAAAGCCCTGGTCCTGCAGATTAGAACTCCAGAATGATCAGTCCAGGATGAGATTGCAAGTAGGATAGCTGGCATGCAAATGTGTGTTTGGTAAGCAGAGCTGGGTGCACTTGGGGAGGAGTTTTCTATACCACTCTTGACCTTGCCTTTCCTCTATAAGGGTCTTCAGCACATTGTCTTTCATCATTCTCTCTCCATTTTGGGTAAGTTGTCCAGAAGCTCTATTGGACTTGGAAAAGCAGAGCACTGTTATTTTAAAGTGACTAGCTTCTACTCCCACGGAGGCACATCTGTTGTTGAAATTTGTGGACATTTTGCTGAGTAAGGACTAAGTAGGGATTTCAGGACCTGGCCCAGGGAAAATAGCTCTGTGCATGTATGCAGGATCAAGTCTATCAGCACTTTTATGTATGAGCAATACTATTGGCCAGGCAGTGCTGGTGGGTATGTTATTTCATTCTCTAGACTGGTCTATCTTGGACCTTTCTCAAGCACTGAAATTCACTCCAAGAAAAACGATAGCCATGAAAACTAGTCCATGAAATTCAAGTCTAATACTTCAGCCACATCAGCATACCAGATCCCTATTTACTTAGACCAGTTTGACACTGGTGGAGCACCACTGATGTAAAGCAGTAGTAAGTGAGACTAGAAAAGATTCACTCTCGAACACCTCTGCAGCTGCTGGATCACATGGTCTGAGCAGCAGTTATATGCCCACAGACAAATACAGGCCCTGTACCTGCCTTTCGGGAAGAGCACTATTGGTTGTGTCAGAACATAAGATTTTTCTACACTGAGTCACACCATTAGTCTATTAGATCCAGTATCCTGCACCTGGCAACAGCTTAGTACGCTGCAGAGAAAAGTTCCACCTTCCCAAACATGCAGCTGGTTAATTGCACAATGCCGGGGATGGGTGAAACGTGCCATGTATTTTAGTGGGGTGCACAACAATATTTGACATGACTGTTCCTTGAAACAAAGTTTCTCCTGCATTCAGTGACATTGCTTAATGTTTCCAATGCATACGCCTACCATGCTGATTCAAGTGGGGTTTATGAACACACATCTGTTTTCCCCACCCTCCAGTCTGCCTTCCATTTCTCCTCCCTGTTACAAGAAAGAAAAACAGACATCAATTAGAGCAGCAATGTCCTGATTTCTTCATTTCTGTGCTGTCCCAGAAGGTCCACTTACCGCTCCAGCAAACTTCTATCTGAAGCTCGCCTTACGCTGCGATGGCTGGATCTATGCATCCACATTTTTGGTTGCCACAGCAACAGCCTCTGGTTTTGTGTGTGTGTGTGTGTGTGTATATATATATTTTTTAACAGTGCTTGGAAAGGTTTGCAAGTAACCTGTGTGCTTGGAGCCTGTGCTCCCTGATCAGAGAATAGACAGAGCTCTGCAAAAGAGAGATGCACCAAA
Organism: Dermochelys coriacea; assembly: GCF_009764565.3. Classification (NCBI taxonomy): domain Eukaryota; kingdom Metazoa; phylum Chordata; order Testudines; family Dermochelyidae; genus Dermochelys; species Dermochelys coriacea. The sequence continues at coordinate 51,014,615 of NC_050075.1, read as the reverse complement.
TGAAACTCATAAACACAATGCTCCAGCTGTTTCATATATCAATACAGCAGCTCACTGATAGACTGGAAGGAATGCTGCATGGCCCTTTATGCAACTGTTGGCACACCCAAGAGGGGCCCTAAAAATACAATATTTTATTAGATACCTATTAAACTGTTCAAACAACCTATCCAAGATGATTAAGAGGCTGGAGACATTAACTCGGGAGGCAGGATTAGAAGAAGTATGAAGAACAAGGAATATGGTGGGGCTGTGATAGCCTGTGGGTATGTAACGGGCCCAAATCTATCTGAGTGTAGATGCTAACTGGAGAGAGGTGCATGGATCTGTGGATGGCATTTGGACCTGAGCAGGGAAAATTGCTAGTCCAAGGCAATATAACTGGGTGGACACCGATGAGATGCCTGACTCTGAGATACACTGGACTATGGTTGAGTAGATGAAAACACCATCACATGGGTCATTTGAAACCAGGCTGAACAAAGCAGTGGAGAATATAGGCCAGTTTCACCAGTATTCTAGTTCACTTCCTATCCTGAAATGTGCTGCAGTGATGCTGCTTGCAGTTAAGCGTCTGCCCACTCAGTAGTGGGTAAGGTGATCCTTGTAGGTAACGGACATATAAAAGTGTTTTGTGGGTGAAGAATGGTGCAGATGTGAGAGTCATTGCCATTAAGTTACACAATCTAGGGAGCAGCCCTGCATCAGCTGGGGGTAGACAAGATGTTCTAATAGGTGTCTTCTGTTTCTAGGATATGTGAATGTCTTCACTCCAACGGCAGAGTAGGGGGCCAGGACTGTATTCAGAGAAAGCAGGTATTACCACAGCACTGCTGCCTTTTGGGTAGTCTCAGCTGATGCAAATGGTCCCTTGGGGGAGCTACTCTCACATGTCAGGAGCCAATGTGATAAGACAGAAAGGTGCTACTTCCATTCCTGAGTTGAGTGGTGTTTTGGGCAAGATGGAGAACCAGGGCCAGAGGAGTGACACCAGCATAAGCCTGGTTCAATAGAATCCAGCCCTCCTGCTTAACATGTGAATCTGACCCTTAGATTCTGCTTGTCAGCAGTAATGAAACATAGAAGCAGATGGTTTAAACCAAGATTTGGGTAAAATGGATTTTCCCCCTAACGTTGCTGGAGCATGGAAAGGATGTCTGTCATATCTGCTTAATGCATTAAGTGTTTTCCTCAAGGTCTCTTGATAATTAATGGATTGTAGAGCTTGGCAAAGTAGGAATTAGCAGATAAAAGCTGTTAGAAACTAATTAGGATAAATCACAGATTGTCACCTAGGAATCTGTCAGGAAGTCAGCACTGCTCTCAACCGCACTACCAATTCTCAGACAGCATGGTCTGGAACCTCAACTGATATTAACTGGTCTAGCCCCATTGACTCCAGAGGACCTATGCTAAGTTTCACCACCTGAGGGCCTGGCCATTGTGACGGGGCAAGGCCAGATGGCTATAGAAAAATAGTGGGAAATAGATATATTAGCTCCAGACTAAACAAATCCCTGGTACTAGGTTAAGTGAAATGGAAGCTGCTCCAGGTCAATTAAGACACCTGGGGCCAATTAAGAACTTCCAGAAGGCAGGGAGAATGCTATGTTGATTGGGACACCTGAAGCCAGTCAGGGGCTGGTTGAAACTAGTTAAAAGCCTCCCAGTCAGTCAGGTGGGTGTGCATGTCAGGAGCTGTGGGAGGAAGTTGTGCTGTTGGAAAGGCTGAGTAGTACACAACATATCAGGCACAAGGAAGGAGGCCCTGAGATAAGGGTGAAGTGGAGCTTGAGGAAGTGAGGGCTGCAGTGGGGGGAAGTAGCCCAGGGAATTGTACATGTCATGTTTCTAAAATGTCAGCTACCATAGCTGATACTATTAAGGTCCCTGGGCTGGAGCCCGGAGTAGAGGGTGGGCTCGGGTTTCCCCCCCCACACACCTTTGCCCCCTATTTAATCACTGAGGCTGGGAGACAACAGAGACTGTGCAAGGAAGGATAACTTCTCCTCACCTCCCTCACTGGCTTATGATGAAAATGGCTCAGTAGACTATGACCCTTGTCTCTAGGTGGAAGAAGGGTTACGTGGAGGGCCTCAGAGACCCGTGCAGCATCCTGTCCCCGGGAAGGCTGAGTCCCTTTTGCCCCTACTCTGCATGGAATCTGTGAGCAGAGGGTCCCTAGATCATCTCTCCCAGCGTTCAGCTGTGCTGGGAGTTGCAAAGGTTTTCCTAATAGCTAACCTGAATCGCCCATGCTGCAGATGAAGCCCAGAACATCTTGTCATGTCCGCAGGGGACAGGGAATACAGTTGATTCCCTGTCCTCTTTATAACAACTGTTTATTGATTTGAAGATTGAGGTTACCCCCTCAGCCTTCTCTTCTCTGTCTTTCCTCACAGATCCTATTTTCTAAACCTCTTCTCATTTTTGTTGCTCTCCTACTTAGTCAATGTAAATCCCTCTGTTTAGAGAGCTCCCCATCTAGGGCCCAAAACTTGTCTTCTTATGCTCGTGCCACCCTGCTGAAGTCAGGAGGCTGGCAGGGTGTAACTGAGAGCAGGATTTGGCCCTATATACTCACAACAAATATGGCTGCCTGAACTTCTGGTACTCTCCATGCCATGTCACTCTGCTATCCACTCTCGTTCATTTTCATTAGCATAATATTCTCTGCTTGCCCCTCCCCTCAGGGTGGTTTTGGTGGGCATTTTTTCAATACAGACTGTATGTGATCTCTGGACATGGGCAGCAGGTGGACCCTCCCCTTTAGAAAGGCTAGTCAACCCCCCCTTCCACCCAAGACGAGCCCACCCTACCATGGCTGGAGGAGCCCCGGGCCCGCCCAAGCCACCCCAGCCAAGACCCTGAGCTGCCCCACGGAAAAGCAAAAACTCTTCCTGAAGAACCTGAGCTTTTCTTATGCCCCATGCAGGTTCTGGGGCGGCTGAGGAGATGGTATGTGCTACTCAGCTTCCTGGGTTCATCAGTAATCTTTCTGGAGTCCAGGGAGATTACTGATGAACCCAGGAAGCTGAGTAGCACATACCACCTCCTCAGCCGCCCTGGAACCTGCATGGGGCATAAGAAAAACTTCCTCTGCTAGAAACCCAGCCCATGCAAACTGCCAAAACCTGCAAACTGGCGACAGTTACACCAGGGAAGGCTTTGCCTCCCGAGACCTATTATACCCGGGTTTACTCAGATAACCATGCTGTAGGTATATGGCTACTGCCCTCACAACTCCCCCAGTTAATCAGAGCTCAGGGACTTGCATAATTAATGACTGGGAAATAACTGTACAGTCATTAATTTAAGGAATCAGAGAATGGCAGAGCTGAGGTAAACATACATGATTATGTGTCAGTGACGCTACAGTAGCCTTGGGCCAGGGTTGGCTGAGACAAATTCACCTTGGTGTAATGTTAGATAAACACAGCTGTAAGGGATTCGTAACAAGAAGGAATGACAAACACTGAATAAAAATATGGGGCTGTATGTCATTTTTGATGTTTTGTAGGAGAACCCTCTCCCACTCAGCCTTCCCTCAGTCACTGTTCAGCTCAGCAGCCGGGGTGGAGATATTCATTTCTGACTTTACCATGCTTAATCTACATAGACAGATAGATAACTGTTCCCCCTCCTGTCTGGGCAGGAACCAGTGTGTCCTTAGTTTTCAGAAAAGCCCTCACTCTATACACTCTAACACAGTAATACTGTATGCAATCAGTTGCTTATCATTTGACATTCAGTCCCCATCTTTATAGACCAGTAAACCTTTGAAATGGAATCTTCTGAAAAGTAAAACCCAGACCAAGTTTCTCTCTCCTGTTGGGTGTAGATGCCAGGCTTTCTCCTCCCCAACTTGTTAGTGTGAGGTTTGCCTCTACCCCTTGTTCGCTTGATGGGTCTGTTTACGGCTTATGTGCAAGTTGAGGCACACACACATTCTTTTGTTTAGGATGGACTTATTTAATGACCCCCGCAACACACCTGGTTTACACACACTAGTTATAATTCTAGCATATATTCATAACTCTCAATATCCACTGCATGCATACATTACACAAGAACATTAACGATCAGTGAATTATTAGTTTTCAAATGATACCTCGTGGCATATTTTGTACAAAGATTATTGCAATAGTGTGTAGGTTGTGAACACGGGGCGGTAAGTGTCATACTGACCTAATCAATTCCATGCCCACTGCAGGGGCAATAGGCATTGGTGCACTTTGGTCTCTATTCTCTGGGCTTGTCTACATTACCCACTGAATCGACAGGCAGCGATCAATCTAGCGGAGGTTGATGTATCGCATCTAGGCTAGACATGATAAATCGACCGCTGAGCGCACTTCCATCGACTCCAGTACTCCACCGGGCAAGAGGCGGAGTTGACGGGAGAATGTCAGCTGTTGACTTACTGCAGTGAAGACACCATGATAAATAGATCTAAGTATGTCAACTTCAGCTATGTTGTTCACACAGCTGAAGTTGCATAACTTAGATCAACCCCGCCCCCAACAGTGTAGACCAGGCCTCTGTCTGTTGCACACACTAGTTTAGTCTCCTGAGAGCTATAATACTTTGGTCTAATTCTAGTTGTTGGGCTTGGTGTGGAGATGGCTCGGGGGGTGCTAATGGCTTGTGATATACAGCAGCTCAGGCTAGATGATCTAATGGTCTCTTCTTGCCTTAAACTCTACAAAAAAGAGAAGGGGATGTCCTACCATAGCAGGAGGGCAGGAAGCTCTGTTCTGTAGGAGGGATGGAAGGCACTAGAAGGCATCTTGGCCAGCAAGAGGAACAATGGGAACTCCGTTTACACAGAAATCATCAGAGGATAGGAAGCCCACAGGAAGGAAAGAACAGTATGAGGTCATCCTGCCTCTTGAAACAGTCATTGAACTTTGGGAGACTTTAGCTGTCTTTGGCATCCATTGCTAGACAGACACAAGAGGACAGAGCTCATGCAAGGTGATGAAGACTGGTCCTTCAACCAAGCTGGGGTTGAAGTCTCCATAAATTGAATAGAGGTGAGAAACCTGCTTAGGCAAAGATGTTGTCATCTTAGGTGAAAGGGAAGCCAGCATCTTGTACTTTTGTGGAAGGTCCTGACTGAGGGAAAGTCAGCGGTGGCTGGGAAGAATGATAGGTGAGAGAAACCATCTTGATAGATTAAGTTTTAGAAGTTTTGTTGTTTTACTTGTAACTCTTCTTATCTTCACACCTTATACTTGAACTCACTTAATCCTATGTATATTTTCACCATAAACCAACTCCATGCTGTGTTTGAAAGGGAAGGTTGTGTTCACCCCAGTTAAGCTTTTGTGGCTTTAAAGAAACAAACCATACTATTTTTCTGAACTGTCCAGGAGAGGGCTAGACACTGCAGAGCACATGGTTGGGGGAAAATTCAGGACTGGGAGTGTGTTGGGGTCGTCCTGTTGGTTGTAACCCAGGCTGGGGGAAGTTGCAGAGAGGCTGCCCTGGTTCAGCAGCTCGGACCCCAGCAGTCTAGCACCTACTCAGGATGTGATCTGCATGCCGATAGGTAGTTGTGAGTGACCCAGGTTGGGAGCTACAGCAGCAAAGCATTGTGAGGCACCCAAGGTTACAGGGTGGGGGTGACACAACCCCAGCCCCCACACTGGGCTGAATTCTATCCCAAAAATGTGGCAGTAGGATATACCCAGATGATCCTAGCAGGTGATTAGTGCCCCTTGAAGAAAATCCCCAAGGTCCCTGCTAAACTGACCTGAGGGAAAATTCCTTCCTGACCCCAAATCTTGGGATCAGTAAACCCTGAGTACATGAACCAGCCCTGACCAGCCAAGCATCCCTTGTTCAGTGCTGTGGTTGTGCAAGGCCCTGCCTGAAGCACAGAGATGTGCTTTCTGCCCTGGGGAGCTTTGGAAGCTGTTGGAATATTATCAATCTTAAGATCTCACTTGGACATCAGCAGCCTTTGTGGTCTGCATAGAAATGAAGAGGGGGGGCAATCCAAAGAGAAAAAAGAAAGGTAAACAAATAAGAGACTGTGAGAAAAGGCTCCTAGGAAGAGAGAAACATTTCTAATAGAAGTAGATAGCATGTAAACAATATGGCAGGCACTCACTGGGGCCAAATTAGCTTTGGGAGGTTGTCATTTCCTAATACATAATACAAGCTGCCCTTAGGAGAGGAAAATGCTTTTTTTAAAATGACTCACCGTTGGAATAACAACACTGGTTTAGATGATGAAATCTCCTCTCTCCCTCTTCATTAATTTATGCTGTGTTCATCACCATGGTAGCAGATGTTGCAGGACAGGATCATAGGCTCCGTCTCGTTTTCCAGAGCCAAGCACTAATTATTGAGGTTCTTAAAAAGTTCATGCTCTAGGTTCAACCTCCCTGAATGTGACCCAGGTATATTGGTATAAAGCCAGGAGGATTCCTGGCTACATGTATGTGTTGGGAGGGTGGGAAGTAGAGCTGCTCAATTTTTTCATCAGAACTGTTTTTCCAAGGGAGAACTGAATTTTTAACTAACTGAATTTTTTGTAGAAAGTGTCTGAACCCCCAAAACCTTTTCGCTGCCAAACTTTCAGCTTTTGCTTATTTTCAATTTACTTTTTTTCATCAAAATTGTCTGAAGAGAAGAACCGCAGGATGTGGATGGGAACTTCACAAGAGAGAGAATCGCTCTGTGTATTGCGCACAAAACCATATGATTCTCTTGAGGTGTTATCGGAGTATAACCTTGAGTGCACATACTTAAACATTCTACATAGGTTCTTCTACTGTGCTTATCAACGTCCTATCTGAGCACCTTCCAGTTGTGCATTAAGCAACGTGACTAACAACTGTCACGTGTGCTTCATTCCCTCTCTTCTCTTCTCCCAGGGAAAAATGGTGCATGCAGTGGAGTGTTTGTTTTGGTAGGGCTGGTTACCAATTTTGTAAATTTTTATTTGTGTTTTGCTTGAATTGTGTAACTCAGGACCTGATTGTCAGAGATGTTACCCCTCTTGACTTCAGCGGGGGCTGCAGGTGTTGACAATCAGGCCCCTGCTGTCTAACACATTCCCCTTTTGTCACCCAAGTTCTTATGCCTCAGCCTCTCTGTTAACCATTTAAATGCTGCCTCATGTATCAAGTGCTCAGAGCAAAATACCTTCCTGTTTCTGCCTCCCATGATCTGATACATCCAGTGGAATGATGCTGCTTAAATGCTGCCAAATGTGAGTGCCGGAGGAAGGTTGGGCTAATGCTCATCAGCACAGGGAACTGTCTGCCCCTCTGGCCTCCACAGGGCTTAGAAGATCGTTTTTTTCCCTCTGGAGATAAATGAATGTGAGAAGCGTCACTCAGCACTGCCTCTTTTCCTGGAGCTGGGGGGGGGGGTCTAGTTAGTGGGACTCACAGGCTCTGACTGCTCTCTGAAATGTTTAATGGTATCTGCTTACATAGGAAGAAATGACCTGACAGCCAGTCCCTTGGTGATGGAGGATCCAGAGCCATTAAATCACTTAGTCTCATGCAGGGGAGGAAGGGATTTCTGTCTCACAGGGAATACACAAAGGGTTCTTCTGGGAGCAGGGGCATCCACAAGGGGAAGCAGGCAGGGATATGCTCCCCCAATAATCGTCCAGGGCACAGAACTTCTCTGGCCGCAGGACCACCAAGGCAGGGAAGATCGAGCTCCTTCCAGAGTGAGGGTCAAGGTCGGGGCCTGGTGGAGGGAGGGAAGATCAAGCTCCAGCTGGGGCCGGGGGGGGCAGTGAGCTCCTAGGGGGGCTCTTATGTTATCTCCCCCCCCCCCAAGGAATCAAATTTAAATTCCTGTGCACGCCTCTATCTGGGAGTGCAGGAGCACTGGCACATCCTGCTTCACATCAGTCCTTAAAAGCAGAGAAATCCACTCCCTTCTCGGTCAGTGTCTCCCTAGGACCAGGGATCATCACCTCCTCCTGTGTGGCTCCCATGAGTTAACCAACTCCTTGTTGGGTCTATTCTACTGTAGGTGGGTAAGGAATGACTGATGCCGTTTTTAGACATACCTGCCTCCTTTTCACCTTTTCCATCACAGGGGCCATTGTTGGTGTCTGTCTGAGCTGCCATCTCCCTGCTACTCTCCAGCAGGAAGTACAGGTAGATCCTTCTTGTCAGAAGCAAAAGAAATTCTGCCTCAAAAATCTCAATTTGTGGTGGAAGGGAAAGGAAATTGTGAAAATTTCCAGTGACATTTCTTTAAACCTGTAATTGACAGAGTTGAAGCCAGCGGGGACCATTGTGCTAATCTGTCCTCTTATATAACACTAGTCATGGACTTTCCTGAATCAATTCCTGCTTCAAATCCAATAGCTGTGGTTGAATTAGCGCTTACATTAGAAAAAACATCTGCTTCCAGTGATGGAGAATCTATCCTGTCCCTTGGTAAATTGTTCCAATGGTTAATTATCCTCACTGCTAAAAATGTGCACCTGATTTCCAGTCTGAAATTATTTTGCTTCAACGTCCAGCTGTGGATCTTTTGTTGATTAGACTGAAGGGCCCATGACAATGTATTTGTTCCCCAGAAAAGTACTCAGACTGTGATCAAGTCACCACTTAACCTTCTCTTTGAGTTCCTTTGGTGTCTGCCTATTTAGCTTCTCTCTCTAAGGCATGTTTTCCAATCCTTTAATCAGGCTTGGAACTCTTCTCTGAACCCTCTCCAGTTTTTCAGCATCCTTCTGGAAGTGTGGACACCAGAGCTGGGCACAGAGTTCCACAAGCAGTCACACCAGTGCCAAATGCAGAGCTAAAATAACTTGTCTGCTCCCACATGATAGTCCTCTGCTTATACATCCCAGGATCACATTAGTCCTTTCAGCCACAGTGGTGCTCTGGGAACTCATATCTCTTTTTAGTGTTTTTGGACCAGCTACAGCATGGGATAAAAATTTTCAAATTTTGAAATTTGTATGTAATTTTGAAAGAGAATGTGGGAGGAAAATATCAAATGTGTTCCTTGTTTATCGACCCGCTCGACACAAACAGTGTTGTCCATAAAGCTCTCTTCTCTCTAGCTACCTCATTGGGAAAGCTTCTAGGCAAAAAGCTCCACAACCTCCTCCCTCTTGGTGTCCTGCTACAGATCCAAAGAACCACTATGTATAAACGTCATTATTAGCATTGCAGAAACACCTGCAGACCACAACCATTAGGGACCCACTGTGCTCATTGCTGTACGAACACCTAGTGAGAGACGGTACCTGGCTCAAATGGCTTCATAGGTGCCGACTCCGTGGGTACTCAGGGGCTGAAGCACCCACGGGGAAAGATTATCGGGTGCTCCGCACCCACCAGCAGCCAAGCTCCCCACTCCTCGCCTCCTTCTCCCCCCCCGTGGGCCATGTCCCTGCTCCTCCCCCTCCCTCCCAGCACTTCCCCCCCACCCCGCCTAACAGCTGTTTGGCGTCACTTAGGACTTTCCAGGAGGGAGGGGGCAGAGCGGGGACACAGTGTGTTCAGGGGACAAGGCGGAGAAGAGGCAGGGCGGGGCGGGGACTTGGGGGAAGGGGATGGAATGGGGGCTGGGCTGGGGTGGGAAAAGGCAGGGTGGGCAGGAACTTTCGAGAAGGGGTGGAATGGGGGTGGGACAAAGGCGGTGCAGGGGCGGGAAGAGGCAGGGAGGTGGGGATGGGGGGTCAAGCATCCACCAGGCAGAGGGGAAGTTGGCACCTATGAATGGCTTACAATCTAAATACATAACAGATGGGGAAATTTGCCAAAAATCACACAGCAGCTGATGTAGGAATAGAACCCAGGACTTCTGATTCAGTTCCCTGTCCACTAGACCACACTGCATTCATTCTTTGGCTTTCCTACCATTGCCTGTGATGGACTGCCTCTCATGAAGGGTTCATACAGCATCTAGTACAAAGGGTTCCTGATGCTGGGTCAGTTTTGCAGCCCACACGTGGTGTGAGAGATCGCAGACACCTCTGCAATACCTGGTCATAATGAAGGGAGGTCCAGACAAAGTCTTGACTCAGTTGGCGAGATGGGGGTGAGAGGAAGTAGCACTATTGCCATTACACGTTCAATCCCTGTTTTTCTCCTATGCAGAAACAGATTGCTACGTGTCAGATGGATTTTTTTCCATCTGCTGGGAGCCTCTCTAAGACTGGTTGCACTTAAGATCTCTGGCTGGACTTGACCTTTTGCGTTAAGGAGAAGAGGCAAGCACTTGGCCAGCTAAGACCATCAGGGCATGATGCTCCTCTCATAGTAGTGCAGGGACTCCTGATCTACACCAAGTTTAAAGGGGTTGCTCAGGGGTAAAACTGAGGTAAGGGAGATGACACAACTTCTCCTGGGCTAGGTCCTCAGCAGATGTGATCCACGAAGCTTCGTTGAGTGACTTCATTGGAGCCTTGCTGACTGACAGCAACTGAGGGTCTGATCTAGACAGTCTTATCAGGGGAGCGACCAAGTCCCAGTTCAGTGGTTTATCAAAATACAAGCAACAGTTCTGGAGTGGTCAGGATCTCTGACCATGGCCGTTGCCCACCCTGCCTCACTCTGTTTCTCTCACTCTTTGTCTACTGAATGTTCTGCTCATCTTGCTGCCTTATTGTCCAGTCAAGAAAGAAATGAAATGGCTAAGGAGTCTGGAATTAAATTAATTAAAACTCTTATTACCACAGGGGCCAGCACAGAGCAGAGGCTGCTCGTTTTCCCCAGCCCCAAAGAAAGGTTGAGGAGCTCTCTGTTGAGCTTCAGCGAGCGTAAGGGGATCTGGCAACGGCTGAATAGTGAGTTACCCTTCTGTTTTCTATCAGCCTCCCCCACCCCCGAACAATTCAACTTTGGCAGAGATTATGGGCCTGAGAGGAAGCCAGGAGTGTAGGCCACTGCCCTCGGCTGTGCTGGATTTTGTTCAGCGCTACCGTTCGCAGGTGGAGGGGGGTTTACACAGTGACTCTTCATTTAGGCCTGTTGCACTAACATTCCTAGGGGAGCAGATCCTCGGCTGGAGAAAATCGGTGCTGCTGCAACTTCATTGCTGTTTTACACCAACTCCAGATCTGGCCTCGAGTACTTAAAAATCCCGACACTGGTTCATCATGCCGCACCCTGTTCTAACTGACAATAAGCTCTCTCCTTGCCTTTCCTCTCCTTCCTGCCGTGTATCACTTCTTTACTCCACTCTTCCTCCTTCTCTCTGTCACTGTTCCTCCCTTGCCCTCTGCATCCTTCTCTCTTTCTGTGTCCATGCATATCACATTCCTTTCAGACTTCCCTTTCTCCTAGCCGGATCTGCATCTCTTTCCTTCTGGCTGCCTCTCTAGGTCTAGTTTCACAATTGTAGAAAAAGGTGCCACAATCCACCAGTGTGCACCCAGCTTGGGAGACACTTTTTGGGCCTGATGCTGATCTGTGGTGCAGTGATTTGCCCCAGTGCAATTGCATTGGCCAAGTCTTATTACTCTTCATTGATGCTGGAGGAAGCAAAAGGAAAATTGGGGTTCTGGTGTTCACATTCAGTGGTAGTACTAATGTGAGTGGACCATCTTGGAGCAAGTCTTGACAGCACCTGCACCTGTAGTGACTCCCTGCACAGCAATGCAGCATCATTCTTCCTGACCCCAGCTGGCAACTGGCCAGAGAGAAGGGCAGCATAGTGTTATGAGGTAACAGATGGGGAGCACAGGACTGGGTGAAAGCACACGTGGGCAGCTCAGGATCTGGGGGGAAGAGACCTCTTTGTTGGTAGAAGCCTTGCTGTGCGGTGCACTCAAGGAGTGCCGTGTGTGTATTGCGTGTCAGATAACCATACTGCATCAATACTTAGTTGTGCTGGTGAACTATGGGGCCAGGTCCTCAGCTGGTGCAAATGGATGGAGCTCCAGTTGCTGTCAGCTGAGGATCTGTCCAGAACTGCCTTCTCTGCACTAGAGGTGCCCCCTCCATGCAAGATTTGAAGCACATTGATAAGGGAGAGGGGAAGCCATGCTGTGCATAAACCCAAGACATCCTCCAGCATTAAATCCACTTGAAAACACACCAGCCTTGAGAGAACCCTTGCAGAAATGGGCCCCTTTCCTAAGTGTATTAAAAACCCTTTGGTTTGCCACCTAGACTCCTGTCTGAGTGCACAGCGCACTTTAGGGAACAAGTACCAGCTCAGGGAGATTTTTCTCCTGACTGGAATTTGAGTTGTCTCCAGAAAGCAAGTAGGCAGGGGTCTGATAGGAAACAAAAGTCACCCAGTTTGGAACTTGCTGTTCTTCTTCTCTCGCCGCCTTCTTCCTTTAATTGGGTTTCTGTGTAAACCAGCCATTATTATTTCATTTTGGCAGCTCGCTCCACACTCAAGAGCGATCTGATGAATCTCCCGAGGAACCTGTTATATAATCTAGGGGAAGTAAATTTTTCAATGCGGAGAGTTGAAGGCCTATTTGGAGAACATGAGAACACTTTGGCAACGGGGGAGGGGAATGAAATAGAGGGAGTGTGTCGGAGAACGAGAGTCCGCATGAGGGGTGAGCATGTGCTAGCTGGGGATCAGGGGCCACCAGTTGGCACAGCCATATCCATGCAAATGCCCAGTGTAGACAAGGAGAGCTGGGGTTTGTATCGGTCAAATTTAGCGTGGTCTATCAGGCAGGTGACAACCTCATGCGGGTAGATCCCAGCTTGGCCTAGCTACAGGTAGGGCTTTATAGTGTGGTTGGAACTGGGGCAAAGCCTGGGGTATGTGGCCAAGAGCATTAGTGGGAGAGCATGAGAATAATGGTGGACGGCACTGGTCAGTGTGTCACCCCCCACACCTGTCAATCTGCTAAAACTGCTTCTTAAAGGATCTTGCTCTTTAGCTCATGCTATAGAGGCTCAGGCTTTCTGCTATGGAGGGCCCTGCTTCAATCCCTGGGGTTTTGGCCAAGATATCAGCTGTCAGAATAGCATGTGTGACAGCAAGAGAGCATACTTGAGCTGTGTGCATGTATCTGGGGAGAGGACAGGAGATAGGGGCTGAGGGAGCAGGGCCTGCTGAATTCACACCTTGTCCTGACTCGATACACTGAGTTCCCTGCTGGGCTTTGCAGCAGGGCATAGAGATGAGGTACATTATGCTGGTCAAGAGTGACAATATGGAGGCAGACAGGGCTGGGGCTCTGCTTCCCTGATCCAGCTCACGGTGTTGGGATTAGAATTGTTTTGACAAGCCAGTTCAGCAAACGCTTCCCACTAATGTGGGGAAAACTTAACAAGCTCCCATTGGAATGAAATGACATCTAGTCACTGTGGATTTTAACAAGGACAGGAAGCCAGCCCTGCACTGCCCCATGTCCTTCCACCTCCCCTCGTTTTCTTTTGTTTTCTTTTGCATAGGGATGGACAAGTCTGATGGTTTTAACAATTCCTTCCACCTCTGTGTGCAAAGAGCAGGAAGTGTGGGTTTGTGGTCACAGAGCAAGAGACAGTGAGTCAAGGAACCTGGGTTCTGGTGTCTGCTGCACCCCTGACTCAGCTGGTATACACAGGGGTTCTGGCTGCACCCTGTCACATAGACCTCCTGGGCAGGATAGCCAGGGAGCAGTGCTGAGAATTGTGGGATAGATTCTGGAGGCCCCTGAGGGAGTACAAGCCCTCAAACAGGCGAGCTAGCATGGGATGCGCTGCTTCAGTCACAGATACTGCAGCAAGAGTCCCTGATACGGGTGGAGCCAAATTTGCTAGCCCTATTTTATCTCAGTAGAGGTGACTGGTATAATAGCAACAGCTCTGGGCAACCTTAAAGCTGCTGCCCTCTTGCCCCTGACGGGTGTGATTCCCGGGCAAGGAGCAGTCAGCTGCTCTTGCCCCTGCCTCTCCCAGCAGAAGCACATTGGGGAATGGTGTCAGAGCACTGGCTGTTGGGGGCTGTAAGCTCTGGCAGTTTCTGCCTCTCCCTGATGCAGTCATTGTCGGCCATGGGTCTAGAGTGCTGAAGGTGAGGAAGCACCTCCTTTCCTGGGCAGGGAGCTCCCTTCTATCCCTATCACCACCAGGAAGAAAACACCAAGGAGGGGAACAATGGCAGAGAAGGTAGCACATTCCAAGGTGCAACCCAGACCAGTGAGAGGCTGTCAGTGCCTGCCCCGTAACCCTAGGTGCCCCACAACACTTTGCTGTTGTAGCTCCCAATGGGGGCTACTCACAAACAGCAGGTCACGCCCTGAGTGTCTGTTTATTGTGACAGTCCTGCCCCAGCAGCTCGCCCTGCCAGCAACACACCAGTCATACTCTGGCTCCCCTCAGCCTCGGTTACCACTTACAGGGTGGCTCCAGCACACTTCCATTCCTGACTTTCCCCAAAAACATGTGTTCTGCACAGTCCAGGCCTCTCTGGGGCAGTTCAGATATTAGAGGTCTGTTGCCCCTGCAAGGGGTCAATAGCCAACAGTTTGCTACTTATCTGGCATTACCAAACAGTTCAGTTTACACACATCACTGGATTAGTTTTTATTTTAAAAATGAAACATGTTTGTTTAATTACAAAACAACAGATTTCAAGTGAATACAAATAGAAGCTATTAAAGTCAGAAATGGTTACAAGAGAAATAAAGACAAAATACTTTTTCTAGTAGCTAAAACTTAACAAGCTCAACTTGATTCAAGGTAACATCCTTACCACATGTTCCCAGCAATGTTGATGACCAAATTCTCAGGTCAGGATGCCCCAAAGTCAAAGGGCTGGTTCCTTTGTCATTTTAGGTGAGCGAGATTGGGAGACATCCCTGGGGTGGTTTTGCCCCTCACTTTTGTCGTCCAATCATCCTTTGTAGTGGATTCTTCTGAGGATTACCCAGCAAAGCAAAGTTTATGCAAACAGTAAAAAAGGCGCTATGGAGTCTGGGAGTGAAGGTGGCCCCATGCTCAATCTTCTCCCAGTGTATGCTGAAATGCAGATTTGCCTTGTCTCCTACCATTTCCCCCTCTTGCTCTTTTAGGGACCCTATTTACTATGTAAATTGAAGTAAAACATTCCTTTGTTTAGGACAGACCTGTTTAACCACTCCTGCCTCGTCAGAGCTGTGTGGGTTTGAACATGTGCTAACAGCATCATACAGGGGAATTCAGAACTTTATATAGAATGTGGCTGTGTACTTTTCACCATGATATTATTGATCAGTGAGTTATTAATTTTCAAATGATACCTCACAAGGCCTATGTTGTACAAATACGATTACAGCACCATGTAGGATGCAAATACAGGGGGGCTTTTGGTCTCAGAGGGAGGCTGCATGCTGATGGTGAAGGTTTAAGAGCTGTGGTGGGGAAAAGAGGAGCATGTCAGAGCTGACACAAGTTTTCTCAAGCTCTTCCCCCACCCGACCCAGCCTCTCTGCAGTCAGTGACAAGCTTCCCCCTACATTCCCCATTTTCCAGCCTCTGTGCTGAGATCGTGGAGAATGGGACTAACCTCTGCAGAGAGCAATTGAAACATCTGCTCCTGGGGAAGAGAAAGAAGGAAGCGACAGCTACTGCAGCCAGATATGACTATGGGCCTGGCCAGCTCTGGTAATTCAGCTGAAGACTGGGGGGGGGCAACTTCCCCCTCAAAGAAAGAGGCATAATTCTACCCTGCCTTGCACCTTGGGTGGTCATTTAAGTCCAGACCTTCTAAGGCATTTAGGTGCCTAACTCCCACTGAAATTAATGGGAGTTAGGAACACAAATCCCTTGGAGGATCTGAGCCTTAGTGTTGTGCCCAGTGGGTGTTGATCTCTACCATTCTTATAAGAGCAAGGACTCAGACCCTCACCACTATCCTCCAGTCTCTTCTAAGCAGCCTGCCCTGCTCCTTCCTTCTCTTTAGTTTTCCCCAGGAACTTGGCTTGTAACAAGCCTTTTGAAATTTTATCGTCGCTGAAGAGCACAAGCAGATTTTGTTGGGCCGAGCGTGTTTCTGACAGCAGTAGAGGACAGCTCACGCAAGTGAGTACAGAACAACTCCTCCTGCTTGGGTAACGTGACACCCAGGATTTAACAGCCTTCAGACCTCAAGTGCTGGGCACGGTCAGAACGCAAAACCCAACACCATTATGGCTTGCTGCTCAGTCAGTCTCTGTCTCTCGTTTCCAGATCAAGTGGATCAACTTTGCAAGTCAAAACAGAGGTTTTTTTGGCTAGAGTCTCACAGCCCTCGGTATCTCCAAATCTAGCCCTGGCCTTTCTGCTTCATACGGCAGCACTAAAGGTTCTGGAGCGGGTGCGCGTTTCCAGATCAAGTGGATCAACTTTGCAAGTCAAAACAGAGGTTTTTTTGGCTAGAGTCTCACAGCCCTCGGTATCTCCAAATCTAGCCCTGGCCTTTCTGCTTCGTACGGCAGCACTAAAGGTTCTGGAGCGGGTGCTCGGCTTGGGGTGCAAGAGGCAGAATAGAAGCCCAGCCTGTTTCTCCGCTGCAGTAGCTTTTACTTGGAAAGGGTGGAGAATCCTCCATCACTCACCTCTCCCTTCCCGCACCACTTAACCTCCATACACCACACTAGTTCTGTTCATCTAGAAATAAAGCCAGACTTCCTAGGACGTCCCTCTTGCTATGGTGCATACCATGCCTGTCTGAACTTTATGGGGTGTGACAAAGTCAGGCCCCACGGTTGCAAGAGGGTGTGGGAAGGCAGATAAGTTAGCTCAGAATGTTAAAGGCCCTCTTCCCTATAAGCTGGGAAGGGGTTACCTTAGGTCAATTAGGAACACTTGGATCCAGTTAAGGGCTGCCTGAGACCTCTTAAAACCAGGAGGAAGGGAGAGACAAGCTGCTACCAGGCTAGTGGCAGCAGAGAAGTAAGCTTCTCCAGGAGGAGAAGGCTGTGCTCTTCCCCATAGGGGAAATAGACAAGCCTGAGTACCTGCTAGAGGAAGGACTGACCCCC
Source organism: Dermochelys coriacea (assembly GCF_009764565.3). Classification (NCBI taxonomy): domain Eukaryota; kingdom Metazoa; phylum Chordata; order Testudines; family Dermochelyidae; genus Dermochelys; species Dermochelys coriacea. The sequence continues at coordinate 50,997,718 of NC_050075.1, read as the reverse complement.
TGGAGCAGACTACAGGGCAACACCCAGCCCCAGCGAGGAGGCAGGGGAAGGTATCACCCTTTGTCTTTTCAAAAAGAAAAGGAGTACTTGTGGCACCTTAGAGACTAACAAATTTATTAGAGCATAACCTTTCGTGAGCTACAGCTCACTTCATCGGATGCATATGCTCTAAAGCTTATGCTCTAATAAATTTGTTAGTCTCTAAGGTGCCACAAGTACTCCTTTTCTTTTTGCGAATACAGACTAACACGGCTGCTACTCTGAAACCTTTGTCTTTTGTTTATGAGACTATTCCCCGTAGGCCTACCCAGGAAATATGGCCAAAGGAGCACAGAAGGGGGGAGATAAATGTTGCCCAGGGTGGAGTGGGGCTGATTTACCCCAGGCCTGTCATCGTCAGAGAGGGATGTGGTTGGTCCGGTGAGACTAAGGAGGTGCCTTGCCACAGGGGCAAGTGGGGACACAACCCACAGATCTTCCTTCTCCAAAGCATAGGCCCCTGTAAGGAAACTCTGTATACAATATAGAGCCTATGAAACACAAGCAGGCCTGCTGACAGCAATTCCGGTCCCCAAGGCAGAACAGTCAATGGCCCCCCTAGAAAGGAATGGCTGAGGTTTATGACACTACTTGTTATCCTGTTGATAAAACATTTGAACCCACTATATGTAAGTTGTGGCATTGCTTGATCTAGTTAACTTTTTTTTTCCCAGTTACAGCACCAGTATTCAACAAATTGTGAGCCTAAATATAAGATGTAGAATTTGTTGTTTTGAATGATATATTTAAATTAAATACATACATTATGGAATGAAATTAATTGATATATAAAACATTTAAAGGAGCACAAAGTAAGAAAATGCCTGAAGTATCAAGCAGGCTAATTACACACCGAATCATGATTCATGTGTAATGTAAAGACAAGGAAAAAACTGATATACAAGATGTAACTGACTATGACCAACAAAGTTAAAATATACAGTACGATACTTGAGTTACTGGTGCTGTGGGACATCAACACCCAGAGCAATGAGGAGACAGCAGGCATGGTGCGCCACAGCTATTGGGAGATCCCCGAGGAGGCGGCCAGGGGCGAAGGCAGAGGGAAAACCAGCGCCTCATTCCCTGGCTGAGCAGTGGAGGTGGCCCCTCATTCTGCACTCGTGGTACTGGTTCAGCAGCCAGTGCTAGCGGCTGCGAAGTGGGGGCTAGCCCCGGCTGCCTCTCTGCAAAGTTAGGGTGGCTTGATTGGGTGGCTGAACTTGCTTGCTTGTGTTTGGTGAGGAGCTGCAGCATTGTCAGAGGAAATCTGGTAGTGCAGAGGGAGCTTGTTCCTCTTAAAGTGTCCCTGGCTACAGCAGCTCCCGAGCAGCCAGAGTAGGCAGCAAGGTCCATGGCTCCCAGGCTGCTGTTGTTGATGCTATGCCAGACCAGCAGGGTGCAGCAGTGCTCGGGCAAACGCTTGCTGTCACAATTCGGAACCGAGCAGCAGCAGGAACCCAGATTTCTTTTTTATCTTAATTTAGAAAAACCCAAAACATATCTTTTAAATTACTGGGCCCTGGGGCAATTGACCCCTTTGCACCCATCCCCCATCAGGGAGGGGGACCTGAACACAGGCACAACTGATTCCAGGCAATAGGAGGCAGTGGTATACGTAAGCACTTAATTTGAATAATTTATTTCCGATGCTTTCAGTTCATCTATAAATTGTGTTTTCTCAAGTCTGCTGAATCTTCTCATTATAGCCGATATGAAGAAAAAGTTTGTGAAGTTTCCCTTCCAGTTCTTCGCCTCCAAACTTGTAGACTTCATCTGGTACGCCATCTGGCCCTGCTGTCTTGTTGTTCTTAGTTTGCATAATGGCTCGTGTTACTTCTTTGAGGGTTGGGGGGGTCAACAAGAGATTCTCTTTCATGTAGTTGAGGTATAGATTCAATAGTGGCATCAGAGACTCCTGAACCATGAGTAAACAGTAACTCAAAATGCTCCTTCCATCTGGCTTGGATGGCTTCGCTGTCCTTAAAATATGTTGACCCGTCTTGGTCTCAGAGTGGTGTGGGTCCATGAGAACATGGGCCGTAAATGGCCTGAAAGAAACTCCTCATGTCATGTTTAGCAGCATAAAGCTCAATCTCCTTGGCCTTTTCTCACCAGGACTCTCACTCAATACTGAGAAGATTAAAGTGCTCTATCAACCTGCTTCAGGCCTTGCACATGACCCAGTACAAATCACCATCAAGGGTTAGACTTTTGAGACAGTTGAGCACTTTTGCTACCTCGGTAGTCAACTTTCTCAAAATGCAAAAATCAACAGGGAGATCCAGCACAGGATCCAGTGCGTAAGTGCTTCCTTTGGGAAACTGCTCCGACGTGTTTTCATGGACTGTGACCAACAGTAGGACACCAAGACCCAGGTCTATAAGACAATTGTTGTTCCTACACTCCTCTATGGATGCAAAACCAGGGTGACCTATCGATAGCACCTCAAGAGTTTGGAGAGTTATCATTAACGATGCCTCTGAAAGCTCCTTCGTGTCAAGATCGCTGCACTAATGCCAGCATCCTCACTGAAGCCAATGTAACCAGCATTGAAGCAATGATCCTCATGCACCACCTTTGCTGGGCTGGAAGCTGTGTGCAGATGCCAGACTCTCGCCTCCCAAAATAAGTCCTATACTCTCAGCTCACCCAGGGTCAAAGATCCCGTGGTGGTCAGAGACACACTAAAAGTGTATCTTAAGAAAACTGATGTGGGCATCACAAGCTGGGAAGAGCAAGCCACCAACTGACCCCACTGGCGCCATATCCTCCATCAGGCAGTGGCCCACTTTGAGAAGAAGTGCCTTGCCCTCGAAGCTGCAAAGAGAGAGAGAGAGAGAGAAGGAAGGGAAAAGAAATAACTTTCTTCCAGCAGGCCGCTGTCCTGCCACAAAATGTCTGTACCTACTGCGGCAGATTTGCGGTTCCAGGATCAAACTCTTGAGTCATCTCAGGACCCACATGTAAATCTGTAGTAGAGATCATCCTTGAAATCGAGGGATCACCAATCAATTTAATTGTGTTTTAGTCCTTTCCTGTCCCATTTCAGTTATTGCCCATCTTACACTATTAGAATTGGGTTGTGTTCTGGGACAGCATGATCAGTGCTCAGGTACTGGATATTGTCTAGAATAAGACTTTATGATATATTGTTGCACCTTTGCCCAGGGGTAGTAGATGGTAGAGCCTTGCAGGTCAGCATCTTGTTGCAGTGATCTCACGTCTGGATATATTTTTAGTGCAACTTGATTTGCATACATCAGTCCTGGAACAGATGCAGTTGTGCTCAGCATGCAGGCAATCCTCTGAGTCTGAATACTAATGCCATGTTCCCAGGGAGCAACTGTGCCCCAAGAATTGACTCTAGAGGAAGATTAGCATAGAGAGCAAACTCCCTTCCTGTTTGCAACAGCTCCACCAAAGAACAACTTCAGCAAACCAGCACCATTACAGCATCTTTCCAAGACTAAAAATCTTTCTCATAAACTAAGAGGGGGAATAAAAAACTTGTAGGTCTGTCACAGCACCACCTGGAGACCTCTGCTGTAAAACTCAGCAGAGAGAATGCTTTGCCCTGTGTAACATTTGTCAACTGAAGAGTTCAAAGTTGTTTACAATTGATCCCCCCTCCTTTTCTACGCACAATGGGGTGTGCTATTAATTCCATTGTACAGATGGGGGAAACTGAGTCATGGAGCAATGATGTGACTTCCATTAGGTCACAGAGCTAGTGTGTATAAGAGTTAGGAACAGAACTCGCATCTCCTGACTCCTGTGCTTGAACCAGTCGACCATGCTTCCCATTTAGTCAGGAGTTACTACAGGATACAGCATATGAAATCAAGTATAGCAGCTTTCTGATTGCTGCATCATGACATTAATACAGCTTAACCAATGACACTTGAGCATGACTGTGACATCACATGAAGCAGCCCATCCTGACTGCCCTTTGTGTCGTAGGCTCTGAACTGAACAAGAGTCTTTCTTTTTCGGTGGTGAGTGGTTTTTTGTTTTGTTTTGTTTTTGTTTTACTTTTGTTGGTAATAAAAAGAATAATTAATGGCTTCCAGTTGGGTGCCAGGCAGTCTGCGCAATCTGCACCAGGCTAACGATCCAGCCAGCATGCATTAATCATTAGGAATTCCTTGAGAGTGGGAGAAAAGTTGGTATCCCAAAGGCGCCGATTATGTCTGTTTAATATTTATGTTATGTATATTTAACACAAATTGGCGTTATCTCAATGTCTGATTCCTCCTCTTTTCCCCTAACCAACTGCTTAGCTCCCTGGGTCTTTAATCACTGGAGACTTTGAGTGGATTACGTGCAAAAAGTTGTGTCATAAAACCTGGGACTTGCGCATTCCTATTTTAATATTGGAAGTGATTTGGCTAAGCTCTGGAAATGGAAGTCCACCACCGACCAGGTACATTGTGGCCAGCAGCCTGGCAAGCATCCCTCTGCACCTCCCCCTAAATGGCCCTTTGCCCAAAAGTGCAAAAATATCATGGAAATGTAACAGCCCAGACATGAAATCTGCTCCCCTACCTTTATGAGCTGCTGGAGATCGTGAAATGACATGGGGCCGTGGTACTTATATGTCCCCTGTTGCCAGAGTCTGAGCATCGCTCTGTCTTTAATGGAGTTATCCTCACAACATCCTAGGAGGCAGGGCAGGCTTATAATACCTGTTTCACAGGCAGGGAGCTGAGCCCCCGAGAGACTAAGACCCATATTCACACAGATATTAAGTGTCCAAGTCCAACATGTAGGCTTCAGTGCACCTCTGATGTTCTCAAAACCGCCACCCAGCTGCCACCTCCTGGAGAGGTCTAAGTTTCTGCCAGTGAGTTTGCAAAGCTGCCTAGATCCGGATACTTCCCTACAGCCAACAAGCTGCTCAGAGCCCTAGCTCAAGCTGGAGCCCTGTTGGCGACTATGTTCCCCTACCTATCTCACCAGAGGGCCTGATCCTGAGGCATTCTACAAGCTCAGCTCCCATACAAAAGACAGCTTGTGGGCAGGTGTGTCCAGGATGAGCCCCCTGCACGCACACGCCTAGGCCTTGAAGTGCTGAAGAATGCAACGCCTCAGGACCTTTGCGCACCTAGCCCCAAGTGACTTGTCCAAAATTACACACAAGATGGCTGTGGCAGAGAATGGACTAGAACCCACTCTCCCAAGCGCTAGTCACATGTGCTAGACACTGGCCAATTCTTCCTCGTAACACAATAATTTCACTTGCCCCTTAAAAATAGCGAATTGCTTGGTGTGAGTAGATTTTTGGAATATAACTATGTCCTCTGAAGCAGCTGGTACTAGCCACGCTCAGAGACAGGATTCTGGATCAGAGGCACCAGTCTCCCTGCCTGTTTAAGTCCTGTTCTTTCTGCTGGGACTGCCAATTAACATTGAGCCTGAGGGCATATGGGAGTTGGTCTGAGATCACAAGCACTCTGGGGGTTGAGGTGCGGCCTCCAGCAGCTCCCAGATGGCGGTGTAGCGTGGCTGCCCCTAAGGCAGGCACCCTGCCTGCACCAACCCCACACCGCTCCCGGAAGAGGCCAATGCTCCCCTGAGGCCCCGTTGTGGGGAAGGGGTGTGGGCAGCACATGGGTCCGCATGCTGCCCCCCTCTGCAAGCATCACCCCCGTAGCTCCCATTGGCCACAGCTGCCCATTCCCGGCCAATGGGAGCTGCAGAGGCAGTGCTTGCAGACAGGAGCAGCATGCAGGGGGAGACCCTAGCCCCCCCCCCGCCTTCCAGAAGCAGCGTGAGGGCACCTGTTGCTCTTTGCTTTTAAGCAGCTGCCAGACTTCACATGGGACTCAGGTTCCACAAGCACCCGAATGAAGCGAAAATAAGCAGTAGGGGGGATAAACCTGAGCAAAGCCAAATATCTTGGTATCAGCATTTCTTTGTTTTTCAGGAGCTTTTGAATGTCTCAGGGCATGATCTGGTTTTCCCACAGCAATTCATGCTGTAGGAAATGAAGTGCCCTCAGAAGAAGAGATCTTCTTCTACCTCTGAGCTCCGTAAATGGCTCCCTCAGGCAGTAAGAAAAACAGTGAAATATGAAAATACTAACTGCAAATGCTTGTATGCAAGCGTTAGCCCCCACATAGATCTGTGCTTCAGAGGTAGCTGTCTTTCAGTGGGAGGCGAAGTGAGCATTATGCAGTGGTGAGCTGGAGCCGGTTCGCATGAACTGGTTGTTAAATTTTGAAGCCGGTTTAGAACCAGTTGTTAAAGGGGTGGGCAAACTCCAGACCGCGGGCCACATCTGGCCCGCAGGACCATCCTGCTCGGCCCACCTGAACTCCCAGCTGGGAAGGCTTCCCTGGCTGAGAATCCCTTTTTAATTTTCACTCACCCAGAAGGGCTCCGAGGCTTTGGTGGCACTTCGGCGGTGGGTCCTTATTCACTCCTGATCTTCGGCGGCAGGTACTTCAGTGCTACCAAAGACCCGGAGCAAGTGAAGGACTCGCCGCTGAAGTGCCACCGAGAAGACCCAGAGTGACTGAAGGAACTGGTTCTTCAGATTTGGGCATCTCATCACTGGTATTATGAGTTGTCAAACTATTTCATTTAATTGATTCAGGTACTTATTGACAAGCAGCATGATTGAGTAGAGAGGATGCTGTGGATTCAGGAGACTCTGTCTGACTCTGCTACTGGCCTGCTGAGTGACTTTGAGCAACTCACTTCACCTCTCTGTGTCAGTTTCTCTATCTTCAAAATGGACTCCCACCTCCTTTGTTGTATGCAGTGTAGTTGTATCCATGGTGGTCCCAGGATATTAGAGAGACGAGGTGGGTATGGTAATATCTTTCTCTCACCAATAGCAGTTGGGCCAATAAAATAAGCTTTCGAAACACACAAGCTGTTCTTCAGGTCTGAAAAAGGTACTCTGAGCCTCACAGCTAAATCAAGGTGGAACTGATTGTGTAGCATAAGTATTTAGCATATATTTTAAGGTTATGTGTACACTGCACACCTTACAACAGCGCAGCCGTGCCACTGCAGCTGCGCCATTGTAAGGTGCACTGTGTGGCTGTTCTTTATTGCCATGAGAGGGCTCTCCCGGCAACAAAATAAAACCACCTCCAATGAGGGGTGGTAGCTTTGTCATCAGGAGCGCCGCTCCCACCCACGAAGCGCTGTCCATACCAGCACTTTTCATTGCTAAAACTTTTGTCATTCAGGGGACTGTGTTTTCACATCCCGGAGTAACAAAAGTTTTAGCAACAAAAGTGCCAGTGTAGACAAAGCCTAGGGGACTATTCAAGGTTGAGCAGCCCATTAACATCTCTGGAGTCCTAGGACAAAAAGAGGGGTTAGTGGGTTACAAATTGTTGTAATAAGCCATAAATCTAGTGTCAGTTCAGTTCATGATTTTTAGTGTCTAGCAGAACTATGAGTTTAAGGTCCCAGGCTCATCTTTTGAAAGTGTTTGGCAGGTTTCCTTTGAGGATGAGGACTGATTGGTCAGATACAGAGTGATCGCTTTGTGAAAGGTGTTTCACAAAGGTGATAGGGCATTTTTGCCTTTTATCATTTTCCTCTGTGAGTTCATTCGAGAGCGTAGTGGTTGTCTGGTTTCACCCACAGAGTTATTGGGGCATTTAGTGCTCTGGATGAGGTATACCACATATTGTGAGGTGTGTTGTGCTGGGTGTTAATCATTGTAGTAGTGGAGACATGTTTGCAGGTTTTGCATCCATTGCTCTGGCAGGGTCTGGTGCTGCTTTGAGCTGGCATGACCTGGCCTGTGGGGAGCTTGCTTCTGATAAGTTTGCAAAGGTTGGAGGGTTGTTTGAAGGCCAGAAGAGGGAGGATCAGAAAAGATTTCTTTCAGAATGGGGTCACCATTGAGTATGGGTTGTAGTTTGATGAGACCCCTTATCGGTTCCAGTGTGGGATGGTAGGTGACAACTAGGGTGTGCGGTTGGAGGGGGAGTTATTTCTGTATGGAGGCACGTTCTCTCGGGATATTTGTGTGCCTTGTTCTATGATGTGATCTACTTCACTGGTGGAGTATCCTTGTTTGGTGAAGGCCATTTTAAGTGTGTTAAAGTGTGTATCCTGGAGTTTCTCCTCAGAGCTGTGGTACCTTATTCTGTGGTATCTGAGTGCCTGACTGTAGATAACAGATTTCTTAGTGTGTTTGGGGTGGTTACGGGATCTATGAAGGTGGGTGTCATGATCTGTGGTTTTCTTGGATATAGTTGTCTGTAGGGTTTCATTGTTGAAGTTGATTGTGGTGTCCAGAAAATTGATGCTAGTGTGGGAGTGTTCCAGAGAGAGTTTCATGCACAGGTGATGGTGGTTGAAGTTGTGATGGAAATCTACGAGGGAGTTTAAGCCATCTGTCCAGAGGATGAAAATATCTTCAATTATATCTCAAGTATATCATTGGTTTCGTGGTAGATTGGTCCACAAATTCTTCTTCAAGGTGGCCCATGATGAGGCTGGCATATTGGGGAGCCATCCTAGTACCCATGACTGTTCCCATGGTTTGGACAAAGTATTTGTTATTGAATGTAAGATTGTTATGGGTGAGGATGAAATGGAGATGTTTTGGGTGGATATCTGTCTGGCATGTTAATGGGCCACTCTACCTGGAATGGTCCCTTAGCACATATTTTAACTACTTATGATAAATGATCTGTTCCACCTTGCATTTAGCTGTGACTCTCAGAGTACCTTTCCCAGACCTGAGGAAGAGCTCTGTGTAAGCTTGAAAGCTTGTGTCTCTCACCAACAGCAGTTGGTCCAATAAAAGATATTTCCTCCCCCACCTTGTCTCTCTAACCTGCCTCCTTTGTGAAGAACTTTGAGATCTCCATAATAGCTAGTTATTATCATATTTGGAGTCATTTTAAAAATGGCTGTAGCAAGCCCCAATATTTAAAATATAGAAACTTAGCTTCTGCTTCCAGACAAATACATTGCCTGTGACAATCAGTCTCAGCTCCCAAAATGTAAAGTCCCCAGAATAATAACTGATCTACACTACTTGCTCCAAGGTAATTTCACCAGCACAGCTCTAGGGTATAGGCTGGTATTGTCTGCTCAACTGACTGTGCAGAAAGGACTGCTTAGTGCCAGGTGTACATAGAATCATAAGACTGGAAGGGACCTTGAGAGGTCATCTAGCCCAGGCCCCTGCACTCATGGCAGGACTACGTATTATCTAGACCATTCCTGACAAGTGTTTGTCTAACCTGCTCTTAAAAATCTCAAGTGATGGAGATTCCACCATGTCCCTAGACATGAACTGATCTTTCCATAAGATCAACCCTCCAGCATGAACATCCCTATATCCCTTTCCTCTTTACTACTGTCCAGATCCTCAGCTGATAGAAATGGACATCACTCTATTGACTTCAGTGGAGCTACACCAGTTTGTACTGTCTGGGTATCTGGATCTATCTGTCCTGGCCCAGCTCCTTCAGGGTCAGATTATCAACTGGTATAAGCTGCCATAGCTCCATTGAAGTACAGGATCTGGCCTTCAGGTTTCAGAACAGGAGCAAGTTTTCTCTGTGTGCATCACTCCCCGTCAGTAGGACTTCAGGATTCACTCATACAGTGTGGGTTAAATCTCCCAACTTTTATGGACACAGCTTGCACTCCAGGCAAAGCATAAGCCTTTGTCTGAGTCACTGGATCAGCATGTCTTATGCATGCCATTGCTGTTATGTTGCCTTTCCTCCTCTGATCTCATGATATGTCTGGCTCTAGTGCTGTTTATTATACTCATCCCCTCCCACCATTGTTCTTTCCCACCTCCTGCTTTCCACTCTGCAGGGGGCCTATATGATCTCTCTTGTGCCCTCCGAGCATTGACAGCTCCCAGTCTAGGATAATCACTGAGTTGGCAACACAAGCGCATCCAGCTCTCACTGAGCAAATGTTAATCATCCCCCGATCTTGCTGGGGAATGGCCATTTCAGGTTCCCCGAACCTTTCGGCTTGAGGAAACCCTGGGGAGCACAAAGTGGGTGGATCAGTGCCCTCGACAGCTTTCAGAGACGGCAGAGATTAAAAAAAAAACCACTGCCAGGGGAAAAAAAATCTGTAAATGTGCTGAGCTAGCTTATGGCAACCTGAACAGCAGGAGAACACTCCTGCCTGCCAATTAATAAGGAACCTGGGCTAATTTGCCACCTGCGCTGCACTTCTGAGTCTGTCAGGGGAAGAAAAAAGAAACAGCAAGCCTTTATCTCGCCTTGCCGCACCACAGGCTGGGCCGGGCCGTGTGCTTTATGGGGAAATGGAAATAAAACCTTTTCTGGACTAAAACCTCCTGCTTTCCTCTCTCACATGGGAGCAAAGCCAATATCACCCTGAGAATGGACTGATTCTCAGACCTGGACTTGGTGTCTCCCTTTCCATCAGAACCATAGATCTGCTCCTCAGCCAGGGGATGGGGGGTTCCTGCAAAACAGAGGAGGGGATCTCAAGTGCGGGGTCAAGTTGTATAAGTGGCATTCCTCCGATGAACCCCAGAGTCCTGTGTATTTCATCTCATGCTGCTTCATAGGTGGTGCAGCAGGAATTGGTACAATGATCTCTCTAGCCTTACGATCATCCTTACCCTAGTAGTGGAGTACTTCACAACACCGATGTGAGGTAAGGCAGAGCTATTAGCCCCATTGTACAGGTGGGAAACTGAGACTCAGCTCACAAAGGCAGTCTACGGTGGAGCAGATTGAACCTAATCTCTGCCAGAGAGGGACTTAAACCCACATCTCCCAAGACCTAAGCTAGTGCAGTAGCTGCTCCATCCTTTCCTTCTCTGATTGACAGTGTCTCCTTGGTATTTGAGGAGGACTAATTACAAATAGTGATTGACCCAAGCAGCAAAATTCAGATCTAATTCCAGATCCAAAGTTCACCACATTAAAGGGGGCTGGGGCACATGACTTATGAGGAGTGGCTGAGAGAACTGGTCTTATTTAGTCTGCAGAAGAGCAGAGCAAGGGGTGATTTGATAGCAGCCTTCAACTACCTGAAGGGGGGTTCTAAAGAGGATGGAGCTAGGCTGTTCTCAGTGGTGACAGATGACAGAACAAGAAGCAATGGTCTCAAGTTGCAGTGGGGGAGGTCTAGGTTGGATATTAGGAAACACTATTTCACTAGAAGAAAAGGAGTACTTGTGGCACCTTAGAGACTAACAAATTTATTAGAGCATAAGCTTTCGTGAGCTACAGCTCACTTCATCGGATGCATCCGATGAAGTGAGCTGTAGCTCACGAAAGCTTATGCTCTAATAAATTTGTTAGTCTCTAAGGTGCCACAAGTACTCCTTTTCTTTTTGCGAATACAGACTAACACGGCTGCTACTCTGAAAACTATTTCACTAGGAGGGTCGTGAAGCACTAGGATGGGTTTCCTAGGGAGGTGTTGGAATCTCCACCCTTAGAGGTTTTTAAGGCCTAACTTGACAAAGCCCTGGCTGGGATGATTTAGTTGGGATTGGTCCTGCTTTGAGCAGGGGGTTGGACTAGATGACCTCCTGAGATCTGTTACCTATCAGCTCTGTGTTCTTGGGGATCAAGGATCAGTACCCAGCCTGTCTGACTCACGAAAGACCTTCCCTCCACAGCCTTTGGTTGAACCAAAGCTGATCAGAAGAATGACTTACAAAAATCAATGAAAAGGCATTGGGAGACGCACCTAAACCCCTGGGACAAGGGTGACAGGATTAAGGAAACTCCCCTAGCCTCATTTGCATTGAAGATGGGACAGGAAGGCATCTCCATTAGCATCCAGAATGGAGAACAGAGATTCCAAGGCAAGAACCACACTGAACTATGGGACCAGAAAAGCAGGAAAGCACTGCATGATGGGGAATTTCTGCTCCAGATGTTAATGAACCCACACCTGCACACACCTAGCTCAGTAGTTATCAGACCAATTCTAGTAATAAATCCTTTATTGGTATCCAAAATACTAAAGCTTCCTAAATGCATTGTGAGCTCCCTCAAAGGAACACCGCCCATAGTCAGGAATGATCAGTTCCTATTGTCTAGCCTGAACAAAACAACTTTGGTATACTCCCTTGAGTCATCAGTTTACCTATAAACAAATCTAGTGTTCTCCCTTGGACCATTGTTCTTTCCCTACAAAAACCCCTACCTATACTCAAGTAAGGGCTAGTCTACACTGGCAACACTAAAGCGAGGCCGCGGCACCGCTTTAATGTGACTTGTGTGGTCGCGGCAGAGCATAGCCCATGAGGGGCGTAGCTACCAGTGCTGGGAGGGCAGCTCCCAGAGATGGGGCACTGTCTACACTGGTGCTTCACAGCACTGAAACTTGCTGCACTCGGGGGTGTTTTTTCATACCCCTGAGTGAGAAAGTTGCAGCGCTGCAAATTGCCAGTGTAGACTAGCCCTAAATGTTCTGATGCCTGGATCCCAAATCTGCATCAGTTCCATTTGGACTTCATCTTCCCCTGACTGATCATGCTGGAGGCTCTGCCCGTCTCCAGCACTCCGGACCCTCAGCTACTACCACCACCTACGACTCCCGATCGATTCAAGCTTCACAGAATGGTGAGAACCCAGCTCTTTCTCTCTCTCTCGCTAGGTATAGCCTTCTGACTCTGACTTGTCTGATCAGTTATAGTTTTCTAAACTTGACTTTTATAATCAAATTTAAGTTAGATTTAGTATTCTAACTGTTTTTGTTTGTTTGGCTCCCTTATGGTTATTACCTGGCAATAAATAACTTTCATGGTTAAGCTGGTTGCTTTTCTCTCTCCCCCTTGTGGGTGTTTTTTTGCTTCCCCATTTGCCCTGCAGCAACACTCCTCGTACCTAAGCTAAAGATCCCTGCAGTGCCAAAAATCCTGTGGAGTTTGCTCATCAAATGGGTTACTACCAGAACAATTGTAACATGGAAGTGGGAAGAGAAACGTGCTGAATCTGGCACAGATGAGGAAGGCAGATTGAAAGTTCTGCTCGACCCAGCCTGCTCAGGGGTACTCTGTTCCAGCGCGGTGCCCATGGCATATGAGGGTGATGGCTTGGAGGTGCTGTTCAACCAAGCCTGTTGAGTCCAAGAGCCTATGAGGGTGACAACTTGGAAATGCTGCTCGACCAAGTCTGCTGAGTCCAGGGGCATATAAGGGGTCAGCTTGGGAGTGCTGATTAACCCAGTCCTCTCAGACGTGCTTTGTTAATGTGTGTGAGGGGTGTTCATCTGATTCTGGGGCTGGAAGAACCCAACCCTGGGGAACCTAGGTCCTGCAGGATAGCTCCATTGGGAGGGAACTTAAAGAAGGGAGAAGTAGAGCTCTGTATGAGAACACAAGCGATCCAAGCAGTACATTGATAAAAGTACAGACCCCACCCCCCAAAAAAGTAACCAATAAATGAGTGTACCCCAAAGTAATGGGCAAATCTGGTAACAGGTCTCTTCCAACTCTAATCATCTTTTTCTATGTTAGGTCCAGAGCTCTGGTTTGGACCAAATTTAGTTAAGAGGAGGAGCAAATCCAATCAAGATATCACCAGAATCAGGGAATGGGCCATCAGTGTGTGTCCAGAACCTGGAATTGCAATAGTACATGAAAATGATAAATCGAAGCATCTTTGGAAACCTAGTTATAAAAAAACAGCCCTGTGCCAGAAGGAAGAGATCAGAACATTTTTTTTTCATAAACCTCCTTGCCATTTATTGAATGTTCTCGGAAATAACATTCAAACACAGAGAAACCTGTCAAACTGGAGAATGTCTTTGTTTTAGGAGAAACCTGATGGTTAGGCGCTAATGCTCTGCATATGGAGAGGTTTAAACAGAGCTGAACAAAACGTTCATTGTAAAAGCTCAGAGCCGAGCAAAACTCATCCTGATTTCAGTATTGTCATGAACTTGAAATATGAACCATGATGTCTAAGAGCTTGATAAGGTTTCCCCACATTTCAGACAAATACAGGCCCAGTTACAAGACGTGCTGGTCCAGCAGTCTTGCATTAAAATTACATGACATTTATGGTTTTGATTAGTAGTGAGACTTCCTAGATTCATAGCACTGTCCATCTAAGGTCCTCAAAGCACTTATAAACATTAACACATTAACCCTTATAACTTCCTCTGTTACTAACCCTGTTTTACAAAGAGGGAAACTGAGGCACAACATCAACACTACACAGGGAGACTGTGGCAGAGCCAAGAATGAAACTCTGATTAGCAGACAGTCACTTTCAGTCCTGTTTCTTACCCACAGGACCCTCCTTTCTGCTGTCATTATGGCATGACACCTAGCAGTTTTAGCTGAATTTTGCTTTGAGATTGTGTATGTTCCAACCCATAGCTCAAAGAAAAAATGCACAGCGAGCGAATGGAAACTAATAAAGTGCAACACCTTAGATGCAAACTGGTTGAGTTTCACACAGCTCTGCTGTTAGCCCTTCCCGTGAAGAATGTGTAGATTGGCCCATCTGCCCTGTTTCGGCACTCTCTGGGTGAGGCAGAGCAGATGCAATTCTTTTGCTTAGCTTGCTTATACTTGCAGGCAATATAGGCCTGAAGTGTGATGTTTGGATCCAGATTTTAGACCCCTCAAAATTCAAGGATCAAGTTGCTGGGTCTAGCCCCCTTTCTAGTTACAAGGTGTGGCTGCTGAAGCTGGATATGGAGTTGAAGGAACTACCCTGTCAAAGCTGGGACTTGACATACTTGATGTTAACTTTATACTTGAACTTAAGAAGATAATGAAGGTAGAAGAAAGGTTAAGGGAGCTTTTTCACACTGCAATCCAGATTCACCTTGCTCAGGTTTCATGTTTGTACAGTGGGGAACACATTGTCAGTGCTCAGTAAATCGGCCATAAGAGCGAGGACTGAAAGGACTTCAGTTTTGGAAAACTCCAAGGAATAATATTTTAGGAAGAGATGCTCAAATGGTGTAAATGGGCTTGCAACCTTTTATATCTGTGGACCCCTAAAAAATTTCAACTGGATTGGCAGACCCCTTTGGAAATCTTAGACATTGTCTACAGACCCCCAGGAGTCCGCAGACCACAGGTTGAAAACCACAGTTCTGTGATAACGCCAACCTTCCGCGGACCCCTTAGATATTGTCTGAAGAACGCCAGGGATCTGCGGACCACAGGTGGAAAACCACTGCTGTAGCTTATGTTAATTTATGCCTGCCAAGTGTCTGGCCTTTAGTTTCTTTTTCTTTCTTCTCACGATATGTGTTATAATTTGAGAGAAGGCAGGCCCTGTCCCAGCATCTCCCATCTCTCCTCCCTCTGTCTGTTCTTTCTGTCCCTGATCCTTTCCTCTCTCTTTTCTTTGACAAGCTTCTGACTGTTTTCTACACCAGGGTCTCTCTGTCAGGACCAAGGAGCCAAAATGGCGGGCAGGCTGGCCTTCAATAGATTGAGCTTTCTGTGACATACCAGGGTACAATACAGACTGGAGCGGCTGTGCTACACCTGCCCTGTAACCTGGGGTGCCCTTGACAGTGCCTTGCTGCTATAGCCTCCAGCCTGGACTGCTCACAAACAGCCTCCAGCATGTAAGTCGCTCCCAGCCATGTCTGTGTGAGCTGCAGCCAGCTAGCCACACCTTGGCTCTCACCAGCCCTAAAGAGTCCACAGGGTAACCCCAATACACTCCCAGTGAGAGTTTCCCCCAGAAACATATGTTCTGTACTGCCCAGCCCTCTCCTGGACAGTACAAATATATCGAGTCCATTACTCCTTTGAGGCAATAATATGCACACAACTTGTTACCCCAAATGGAGTTACCCAGATACTTCCACTTGAAGACGCTGAATTAGATAAAACAGTAAGTCAAGTTTATTATCTACAAAGAGAGAGATTTGAAGTGAATGCAAGTAACGAGGCATAAAAGTCAGAAATGGCTGCAAGAAAAATAAAGATAAAACATTTGCTAATGGCTAACTTAACAAACTCTATTAGATTCAAGCAAAGTTTCTCACTACATGCACCAGCCGATTAATGACCAAACTCTGGGGTCAAGACCCCTCCCCCAGCAGAGCCTAGGACCTGCTTCCTTTGTCTCTTCAGGTGCAGGGAGAGAGAGCGAGGTCCCTTGGGGTGTTTTCCCCTCCTTTTTATAGTTTCAGCCCCCCCCCTTGAAAAACATTTCCAGCTGAGAACTAGTAGCCTAAGACTCTATATGGAAGGATATTCTGTGCTGTTTTTTCACCTGTTTAAACTTTCTTTGTCTTCCCTTCCTGCTTGATGACTCTGTGTAATGCTTAAAATGCAAATTAAGACCTTCCATGGGAGGGGTTAAGCTGATTAAGGATGGAGCAAGGGCTCTGGATGTAGCACTCTGAAGATGAGATCAGTGAGTCTTGGTTAGTTCTGGAGAAAGTAGTTCCAGCGGTGGTGCCAGCACTTGTGATAGGCCATGTTTTTCATCAAGCCACAGCTCCTGGGGTCAGGTGATTATGTGAGACTCTCCACGTTCATTTAATAAAAAAGAAGTAAGTTTCTAGCCGTGATGGTTGCAGAGAAGAGCTTGAAAAGGACAAGCCCAAAGTCTCCAAAATCAGAGGGCAAATAAAAAGGAGTCCACTTGTGTTATTTTAAAAATCTCATGAATGGTAAGGCAATCTCATGATTTTTGGTGGCCTGACCCATAATTTTTGAATGCGTGGGGTTGGCAACATTACCATAGTGGTCCAGCCTGCTGTCCTTAGGTTGGGTAAAGCCATTTCCTATTGGCTCCCTAAATATCTAGTCTATTGGCCAGATTCTGCTTGCCTTATGCAGGTTGAATAGTACTTACTTCACATATGGTTCCATGGGAGTTCTTGTTGTAATCTGCGGGGTGTAAAATGCTAGCCAACATGAGCAAGGAAATCACAGTCTGACCCTTTGTTATTAATCTGTTTGTTTTTCTGATTCACTCTAATTTGGACTTTTCAATCACCTAACAAAAATCACACGGAAATTGTATGTTAGACCCCAAATCTGGATCTAGGACTGTGATTCAGCACCCTATGCTCCCCATTACATCAGTTGGTAGGACCCAGATACTAATGCTGGAATCCATTTTTATTTTATCCAAATCATTTACCCTGTACCTGGCAGCAACAACTTTATTTCTTCTTGCAGAAGATACCGCAGTATACTATGATTGAGCAGCAAAATACAGGGGAAAACCCCACAGTCATTCAGCCCCATACATCATGAATGGCCAGTGGCTGCTGGTCACTTCCAGGGTTAGTGTGTCTCTATTCATCCAGCAGCCACAATTAGCCCACTCAGTATCTGTCCTTGAGTGTATTTTGCAGAGAATACATTGTGCTTACTGCATGGCTGAAAAAGACAGGTGAAAGCAGTCTGGATGTGCAGGGAAGATCCACTGCACCAGGGGTTCTCAAACTTTTTTTTGCTTGGACCCCCTTTGACAATATTTTAGGCTGTGATGACCTGCCCCCCCAAAAGTGTTGACCCCCCTATACCATGCAATCCTTACTTCTGCACTGCTGCTGGCAGCAGTGGCACTGCCTTCAGAGCTGGGTGCCTTCCCAGAAACTGCCACTCTTACAACCCCTCCTACAACAATCTTGCAACCCCCTTTTGGGTTGGGATCCCCAGTTTAAGAAAGACTGCACTACCAGAAAGGGTGGGGGTCACAGAAAGCATCTACATGTTTGGAGGCTTATCCAAACATCTCTGAAATTATTTGGCTAGAGACAGACCTATGATTGTCAGAGGAATGAGCATGCTTGTGAAATTTCCAGTCCATCCTGCTTCTAGCCAGCCCATTCCACAAGAACATCACCCCAAGATCTCAGAGAGCTCCCACTTCTAGTTGTGATTTGGGCAGGAAATACCAAAAGAACAGAGCATAAAATTTCAGCACTTCCTGTTCTGTTGCTTTCCGGATGTAAGAAGTGTAGATGTGGCTGAAAATTAAAGCAAACAAACCATTTCTTTCAAGAGGGGTACAAATTTTTGGGCTCTGTTCAGGCTAAGTTTCAACTTGGTTCTTATTGTCCCTGTCTCATCCCCAGAAGATGCTATTCCCTCATGCAGCTCTTCGTGGTGGGGTGCACCAACTCTCCCACCCCGTGTCAGAAAAGGCTAAGGAGAGCGCAGTCAGCCCTGCCCCGCTACACCTGTGGTACACCTGGAACAAGGAGTTAAAAGGGATGAATGAAAGGGGTAGAGGCTTAGAAAGGAGCTGAGACACCGTGAGCCCGGGAAGAGGCTGTGGCAAAGGCCCAAGACAGGGCAAGGCAGAAAGTGGTCCAGGGAGGCAGCAAGGGGGCTGTGCAGAAGGGCCATGACTGCTTGTTTAAAGGGTCCTTGGACTAGAACCCCAGGCAGGGCCTGGGATCCCCTACCCACCCCCTGGGGAAGGTGGAACAGAAACCCCTGACAAGGGGTAAGGACTGGATGCCAGGGGTCAGGGCTGGTGAATGTGGAGCTGGACTGAAGACCCAGCGTGAGGGTGATGGACTATTGTTTATCAGACTCTTTGTTACCCTGCTGCAGGGCTGGAGCAGCTGCCAGTAGGGGCGCCAAAGGAGGAGAGCCTGCTATACCATGTCCAGCCACAAGGGGGCCTGCTGGCTGGTGAGTCACACACTCCCAGTGGCAATAATCCCCATTTATAAATGCAGAAAATGAAAGCCAGAAAAGCTAAATGACATGCCACAGAGTGAGTCAGTGGCAGAGTCGGGACTAGAACCCAGGTCATCTGATTGCTAGGCTGTTGGTTTAACCACTAGTTCAGCAGTTCCCAAACTTTTTACCACCAACCGCACTTCTTTTTTTAACAACCCACCCAAGGTCCAAATGCATGGAGGGGGGGCCCCAAATCATAGGCCAGAGTCCTCTTCCACCACCTCCTCCTCGCCCTGCTGAGGGGTCACTAACCACCCAGAGCACCACCCTCTGCCCTGGCACCCCAACCAGTGCTGAGGGGAGGACCTGGCGGGGCGGGGGGTAGAATTGGAGAGTGAGCCCACCCCACACTCACCCCACTCTGGTGGCTTCTATCCCACAGGCTGGGCCCCCTCCCTGCTCAGGGCGTTGCAAGCTGGCACATGGGGTTGCAGTGCCCCTCAGTTTGGTCCGGCACCTCCTCCGTCATGGTGGAGGGATGGGCAGGCCCAATGTGAGTGGGTGGCCTTGTGACCTGCTGCTGCCACTGGTGCTGTGACCCCGTGCGCCTCGTCACATCACCCGGAGTGAGGAGTCAGGTCAGGCCCAGCCCTGCAGCACAGGAGCCAACGCTGCTCTCCACCCCTTCCCCAGTTGGGCCTCCCCTCAGCACTGGGCCCATGACCCACCTAGAACCTTACCACGACCTGCCGGTGGGTCGCAGCCCCCTGTTTGGGAAACGCTGTACTAGATCGTGCTTCTGCTCCAACAACAACCCGTTTCCTCTTTCATCTGCGCTGTGCCTCCAATTCCAAGCTGTGGATCACACCATGTCCTTGTGCACGTCTCCTCCCATATGCAAATGGGGTCACCAGAGAGGAGAATGTTTTCTGAGCAATAGATGCAACAATTTAGGTTTTAAAAAACACTCTGGCATTGCCAGTTGCCAACAGGTGAGCAAACCCCAAAAGGTTCTGAGGTCTGAACGAGTCTGGATAAGCTCCTAAAAATTCAGTCTTTATAATTAGCCCAATCTCTGCAGAACTGGGCAAGAGAGATCTTGCAAGATCAGTCATTCTGGCCCTCAGCAGCACTTGTGCCAGGGGGCAGAAATGCCAAAACTCACCAGAAATAAATAAATACATCATGTATATATATATATATTTTTAATGGAGGGACAATGTGGCTCAAACTTTTTCTGACCTTGGAAAAGCTTCTGTAGGCATTCTAGGGCCAAGCTCAGTTTCACTGTACTGTCGGAGTCTGTTCATCAGTCCCCAGCCATCACATGTTTCCAGACCGCAGCAAGGAGGCTTAGTGCGGCAGTCAGAGCGGCCTGGGGGAAAGCTAGCCAAGCCCTTCACCCACTGCTGTCCTATCACTTCTCACCTCCTCTTTCTTGCCCTGGCTGCAGTTACCTGGAGATGCAGCCCGAAAAGCGATTGATTTTTCCCTCCAGCTGCCTGCAGAGTTCTTGTTTTTCCTCCTGTCATTAAATTAAAAGTAAACAGCCTCCCCCCCATTCATCCGCACTAGGCTGTTGCTCCGATAGCAGCACCTGTCTGTCTTATTGACAGACAACAGCCATGAGGCTAACTGAGCACCAGGCTGGTTAAGCCTGGGGTCGCTCTGCTACCAGGGGAATCCAGTCAGCAGCAAGAGACCAGAGCCTGGATTTCTCTTTTGCCCTGAGAAGCATTTCCTGATGACACTGGGGCTCCTGCAGTCAGTATGGTGAGATTCCGAGTTAGCACACTCTGGAAAGCCAGGGAGAGTTCACCCTGAAATAGCTATTCACAGCCGGCGCTCACTGGCAAGACAATAGGTCTGTTTTGATCAGCGACTGGCATTCATCCACCCAGAACTTCCATTAGATCAGGAGCCACAGCCTTCTACTGATTGATCAATCAGTTCCTGAAGACACTGTGCTAATACATCAGACCCTGCTGTTTTATTTATGTTCCAGTAGTGCCTTGAGAGTCCTGATCTGAATAATTGCTCCATTGCACTAGGCGCTGTACAAATAATAATACCACCTAGTGCTTATCTAGGGTTTTTCATCCTTCGGTCCCAGGTGGGGTCAGTATCATTATCCCCATTTTTACAGATGGGGAAACTGAGGCATGGGGGGTGAGGTGCCTTGCTCAAGATTACACACAAGACCAGTGGCAGAGCCAGGACTAGAATCCAGGTCTCTGGAATCCCAATTCACAGGGCCATCCATATTCCTTGCCCCAAAGAGATTGTGATCGAGACAAAAGAGACAAAGGATGGGAGAAAAGGAATGTTATCCCTTTTATACTACATACAGGAGGAAATGAGAGATGAAGTGATTTGCCCAAGGTCATACATGCAATCTGTGGAAGAGCAAAGAACAAAATGTAGATCTCTTGTGTTTCCTTCACAAGGCCATTTTTCCTCCCTTCTTGTCTGCTCCCTACGCTACTAGAGATAGATGTACACAAGAGTTAGCTTCACAGAGTTTCACTTTTCATTGTGATTCGGGCTTCCCTCAATGAATCCTCTCTTCTTTCCTTCTCTCTTCTCCCTTCCCATTTGCACACAACATATCACCCCCGCCCCCCTCCATAATCTCCAACAGGGGCATCTGAGTTGCTTTTGCAAAATCTAATTGCTGATCAGAATCTCTGCTGTAATCTTAAGTGAACCAAGCCTCTACTTCTGGCCTGAAAAGAGCTTGGATGAGTAACCCCCAAATTCTCCCCAACCCCAAGAGGCTTTTGCACTTGCTGAAATCCATCCTGCATGCTTGTTTGATCTCCGGATTTAGTAAACGTTCTCTCATGAAACTCACTTCCTCCAGCATCTCCCAATGGAGAGCAGGGCGGCAAAAACAAACCATCCTTTGAGAGTTGAAGAGCAGCAAAAACCAGACCAAGCCAGTGATAGCTGTAGCATTAAGGGGAATAAGAAGGGCTTCTGTCAATATCCCAGGAGAATCAGGACCACTGCAGCATGCTCCAAAATGCATGTTCCACGTTGGGCTTCAAACAGGTCATGGGGCAGCAAGTCCCTGACCCTTACTGGCAGTGAGTCTTTCCCACTGAGAATACTGAACACCATGAAATGGACAAATTGATAGACTACTGATTCTTGACTGTTCTGCCATATTGGCATTCCTGAGGCCCAGCCCCTCTTCACGTCCATCTGTGCCACCCCAGTGGCACACGTGGGATACTCATGAGAGTACACAGCGGTAAGTGGGAGCAGAATCGGTCCTCTGAGTGCCCCTGACAGATTTATCCCCGAGTCCCCATTGGCAGCAGCAGCTTTTATACTAATGGGAGTGGGTGCATGTGTCTCTTTGGGGTTCACCCAGACCAATAAGGGGTTGTGTCACTGCCTGCCCTGCAACTCTGGGGACCTTAAATGCTATGCTGTCGTGTCTGAGAGCCCGGCCACTAATAGCCAGCATACAAGCATGTAGGTCAGACCCTGGCTTCCACCAATGCGTCGATCAATGGCTATTCGTCAAGATGGTCAGGGATGCAACCCCATGCTCTGGGCGTCCCTAGGCCTCTGACTACCAGAAGCTGGGACTGGACAACAGGGAATGGATCACTTGATCATTGCCCTGTTCTGTTTATTCCCTCTGAAGCATTGGCCACTGTCAGAAGACAGGATACTGGGCTAGATGGAGCATTGGTCTGACCCAGTATGGCCAGTCTTATATTCACTGCCCAGTTACTCTTTGCAGAGTGACCCCCAACACCATGAATTTTCCCCAGCCATGTGCCCTATAGCCTCTTCTTTGATCACTTGCAAAAACAATTGTTTGCTGCTCCCTTAAAGTGATAGTCCCCACCAGCTTATTATCTTAACTGGGGTTAACAAACTCTGTTTTAATCAAAGCGCTAAATGGTTTATAGTAAAAGTAGAACAAGACTCTTAAAAAAATCATAGGTGTAAGTGACACCAAGTATAAGGAATAAAGATAGAACAAGCAAACAAAAGTAAAAATACACTTCTAAAACTAAACCTGATTGAACAAACTAGAGTCTCATGTTCAAAGATGTGTTTCTCACCAAGTCTCTTTTCCAGCATGGATGACCAGACTCTTTGGCCAGGCCCCTTCACAGAGCTCAAAGTGCTCGGTTCCTTTGTCTCACTGGGTGAAGGGTGCCAAAATGGCTTTTTCTCTTTCCTTGTAGCTTCCTAAAATTCACTGACCCTGTTACAAGAGGCAGGAAGGTGTCCTGGGGGTGCAGCCTCCATTGTCTGTGGAGTGTGTTAAGTGGTTGTCTTTCCCCAGTTGCTCTCCTGATGGTTTTGTTTACCTTGCATGGAAAAATGTACTTTTCTTTGTCTTTAGTCACATAGTGGAGACACATTCGATCAGTCGGAACTTCATTGCTTTGTCTGGAACTGGCGTGGCTTAGGCACTGCTTGCCAAACGCATTTTAAGAATATATTTCCACCACATACTTATAACTCTTTGTACATATACCACGCAATGATTTTCGGGACCAGCGTGTTACCAGTTTTCATATGATCCCTTACATGACATCTTTTAGAGACAGACTACAAAGCAGAGCATTAGGTATAATGAGTATGCCAGGCCTGACATGAGTTGTGGCTACAAGTTGTGAACCACTGTTGGGCCTTTTGTGTCACAGAGCCTCTAGCTGATTTTTGTCTCTGACTTTCCATTTCCTTTCTGTGTGTTCAATCATCTGATTTCCTTATAAGGCTGAGAGGTGAGGGAAAAGACATGGGCAAAGTGAGACAGATGAATGGAGAACAGAAGCCCAAGTGACAGATTGAGAGAGTCTATAAATGCAATTGACAGACTGATAGATTGATAGATTAGACAGTGAATATAAATAGGATAGTTTATCTACCCTGTTTATATTTTCTCTCACTTATCTCTCTAGCGATCTAACATGCAGACAGATAGGGAGAACAGACAGATAATAGAAGCAGGATAGATTATGTGGGGTTACCATAGCTTTGGCGGCGTTAAAAAAGCCAAATTCCTCCTACTTGCGAGGATTAGGAGGTGGCGTAGGGATTTGTACAAGGATTTTTTTCTCACTATCCCGAGGGTCCCAGCCCCGAGAAGAGCGGTACTGTGGTTTTCAGGGCCCAGGTGGAAGCTTCACACCCACCCACCCCCTCATCCATAGTTGGAGTAATACATGGAAGCCTGCCTTGTCTCTGCCTAGAAATTGGGACAGCTGCCAATCTGGAGATGGAGCAAAGTGAGAGCTCGGTGCGTATATACGTTTTATCCTAAAGCCTTGGAACGGCGCTGCTTTAAATTCCAGTCAGGCACCGAGCTTGATAACAACGGGGAAGGGGGGGGAACCAACCCTCCAACTGCTCCTGAAAGCTGTCAGCTGTCAGGCCTCCTTTACTGACAGTGCTGTCTCTGATGTGGCTGAAACCCCTCCTGGGGCGGGGGCAGAAGGAGGCTAAGCTGCCTTGCTGATCTTTTCCACCCCAACTCCCTGGCCTGTCAGCCAGACAGCTGGGCTAATCAGCCAGTATGTTGCCTCCAAAGTCACTTTTTATTCCAAGCACCTGGAGAGGTGGAAGCAGGGAAGAATAAAAGCTTCTAATGCCCATGCATCAGCATGCCCAGAAAGTTGGTGCAGAGCCCCGTGCAGCCAAGAATGCAGAGAAGGCAACTTCCCTACAGGATGGAAGAGAGCCAGGGGACTGAGCCCCACACCTGACATCCTTCCCAGAGCTCAGATCTTACCAACCTGTTGACCAATTGCTCAGAACTGACTTGCTCATAATGGCTGCCAAGCTGCAGTTTTAATGTGATCTATGGGATGCTGCAAAGTGCCTCCAGATGCCAGGAGAAATACCCAACAGACCTACTGACACAGACAGATCTATCCTCTTTTGACTGCCTCCCTCCAGCCGACGAGGTTCCTCACCTTACCCCCGCCTCTCAGAGCAGTCTGCTCCCTCTAGCTCCAAACTGCAGGGCACTGCTTCTGGAGGCACTAGGCATGGGTGAACTTCAGGAGGGGCAGGTGTTCAGGCTGGATAAATACCCAGATGCTTGCAAGCCTCTTGCAGCTGTGAAATTGGGTGGAAATCACATAAGCACAGGTGCTTCATGGGAAGCCAGCAATATCGTAGGCAGGCCTTTTTTCCTGTTATTTGAGCCCTCCCACTTCTAACTGGGGCAACTTCTATGCAAGGGGCATGAATGTGAAAAATACTGGAGGGAAATTAACCAAGGCCCTTTGAGTTTTGGGCAAAAGGTCAGTGGGTTCCTTGTTTTGGCACATCTGGCTCAGCCATTCCCGTCAAAAGCTCGATGTTACACTGGCATGTCAGTATTATGGTCAAATTAGCTGGAATGGTGGGAAAAATGAATAAAGATAGTAACTGGTTAAACAGAGATTATTTTCTCATCTTCATTCTTCATCTTTCTCTATGGGGATTTGAATATGAGCAGAAAACCTATCTGAGAAGTCTCGACCGATGCAGGTATTCTGAGCTATCTGTGTAGCATGGACCCCCTCATTAGCTAACCAGACTCCTGCTTTTGTATGCTCAATGTAATAAATATATCACAGATATATAATAGAGCATATATATATATAAAATCACATATATAATAAATATAGCACATATATAGGCTTCTCAGTTAGCACTCTGCTGCCTGTTATGGCTGTGCAGGACTTCACAGGATTAAACCTGAGATTCTCCTCTAACTGGAATCGAAGGATAATCTCCATTGGGTCGTAGCAATATAGGATCTATGACATAGAGCTGAGCTGTTCTTACTCCAGCCAGCAGAGGGCATTGTTATGCATTAGACTATAAATATGGAGAGTGTAATTGTGACAGGGTGCTGGGCAAAGGGTTGCTGATTCAGCCATCTGTCACGCCAGCTCCCATTTAGGAGGATAGATTAGAGCTGGTTGGACATAACCTGGCCCTAAATGGGGAGGCAGAGACAGCGCGGCCTAATTAGCCTGGCGCTATATAAAAGCCTCAGGGAAGGAAGCCAAGGGACGAGCTAAAGGAAAGCGAAAAGGCAGGGAGCAGAAGCAGGGAGGTAGCTCTTCCTTCCCTCCCTTCTGCCTGCAGATGGTGCAGGACCAACTGTACATGGTGAAACGGTGGTAGGAACAAGCCTGTAAATAAACTGCACCTGTGGTTACTAATCCCAGGGTCTCAGAGTGACTTTGTGGCCCTAGCAGAAGCAGGCGTCAAAGGGGCCCTGCTGCGCTCTGCTACAGTAGTGTAAACTGAGGCTCCATATGTCATTAACAGAGGGAAAAGCTTATCGCTGTGGTGTAAGAACAGACTGAAGTCAGCCCAAAAATGCCATTAAAAAATTTTCTCTGACATTCTAGTCAGCAGCAGTAGCAGCAGCTCTGACCATCATCAAGAGACACATCCTATCAGCTGGCAGCTGCTGTGAGCGGCTGAACTGGCCGTGCGTGTTAAAACGTACAGTGCCAGGGTTGTGCTAAGCAGATGATTATTTCCCCGAACTCGGAGCTTAGGGGATGAGTTTAAAGGCGCTGTGCCTGAGGGCAGGATTTTGTTGCATCCTAACGCAATTTAAGGGCTGAGACAACTAGTCCCAGCACATGTATGATGCTCTCGTTCCACCAGAGCCAGCCTTGAAGGGGGTGCGGGACATGGCACCCCAGGCCTGCCATGTGATAGACATGATAGTGAAGCAGGGGTCCCAGCACACTACCCTAAACTGGCTACTGCTGCCCGGTGGGCAACTCCACTACTTGCTTCTCTAGGGTGGCACAGTAGGTGCTTGTGCGGGTGTCTCTTCTGGGATTCCTGCTGCTTTCCACCTCTGGGCTAGCAGCCAGGGTGTCTTTTTCCTCACGGGAGGCTACTCCTAGGGGACAGCAGCAGCAGCATTAGCAGCAGCCGCCAATTCATGGGGCTGGATGTTGCCTGCAAACAGCGCTCAGGGATCCACAGAGAGGAGCCGCAGCATGGGAAAGGAGGGAGAGTATGTGTGGCATGCTGCTTTATAGGAACCTGCCTGGGTGTGGGCAGGGGAGGTATTTCAGAGCCTCCCTTTCTGTATATGGGGTCGGGGGTCTGAGCATGTCCGTTATTGGAGGTGGGTGTGTCCATTTTGGCCCCACCCCTTTTCAAGGACACACCAAGCCCTCTAGCAGCATTCACATTGTTGAAAATTGGCAGAACAGCCTTGGCTCACCCGCAAGAGATGAGCCTCAGAGCTCTGTTTGTATGCCCCGCCCCAGCAAACCAGCCCACTTTATGCCTTGGTCTAGGTTCCCCATGCCAGGCTTTTCATTAAACAAGGGGCTGCTCAAATCTTGATTTTTTGCTGATTAGTGGGTCTTCCTTTATCACAGAGGGGATGTTTTCCTTAGTAGTCAGGAGGCCTTGGTCATGGCCAGCTGGGTTCTGGTGATTTTGGACACACTATCTGGAGGTCTCTAGAGTGTGGAATTTAGATTGCAGTTGCAATGGTTTTGAAAGCCAGCTGCCCTTCAGAGCTCTGTAGATTGCCACTCCTGGGGATTTTGCCACTCCTGGGGATGTTTTTTTAAATTATTTAAAAAAAAAAAAAAAAAACTAGGAACTTCCATGCCAAAGAGCAGGAAAGATGCCCAGCTAATCACTTAAAATTCAGGAAACTGCACAGTTAGAATAGTGGCTCAGAGCTATTGAGGAATTTGAAATCAATGGGCATTAGGAGCCTAAATACCTTTGAGGGTCTGGGCTGGTATGTCCAACCCTAATTCTGCTTCTTTGTGCATGTACTGTATGATGTGCAATTTAATTACATGGTCACACACTGTTTCACTGATAATACAATATAAGAGCATACCATTTTTATTTCCACCATAGATTCACATGGGTGTCATCTTGCAGTACTGTGATCTGTTCTATGCCCCAAAACCAGATCCCATAAGAATCATTTATAGGAAAAGCATTCAGGGCACCATGCTTAGACAACACACTACAGCTGAAGTATAAACTACATGGAGTAGTATTGAAAAGGTGCCCACATTACTAGAAGTGGAGAATTAAGGCCAAGATTTTGAAAGTGACTTGTGATTTCATGCACCCAACATGACACAGGGATGCCTGATTTTCAGAGAGTGATACTCAGCACTTTGTGGACTGAATTGGAAGTCAGGAGACCTGGGTTTGATCTCCAGATCTGTCACAGAGTTTCTGGGTCACCTTTGGCAAGTTATTTAATCTCTCCGTGCCTCGATTCACCATCTGTATAATGGGGATGACAGCACTACCTTTGGTTGCGTCGTCTAAGGTGTGTGAGCAGGCGAGGCCTAGCTCTTAATGTACGTAGTGCCCCGCCTAGCAAAGAGAACCCTGATCTCGAATGGGGTGTCTAAACACGATTGTAATATGAACAGTGATAACAATGGCTAGAGCCACCGCTGGTAGTGTAAATACATCCAAAAAGATAGTGAGGCACTTAGATACTCTGGTGATAAAAGTGCTAGCTAGCTGGGGTAAATGAACATAGCACCACTGCGGTTAATGGAGCTATGCTGATTGAAGCCATAGGAAAAAGCTGGCCTTAAGTATGTAGTTAGGGCTTACAGCTGCACAGGGGAGTATGTGGAATAAGAACGGGTCATTTTATATATGACTTTTCTGTCCTTAACTGCAAATTAAATCCCGGGCTACCACAGGGTGTAGGCACTTAGCAGCCATTTATTCTGCACAGCTACAGGCTTGTGAGCATTCAAGCAAAGCGAGCGTAAAGGGGAACTGCTATATCTGGCCTTGCCTCTCCCCTTAGCAGCTGAAAGAGGAGAGTGACCCGAAAAACTCAGTGCAACCTCAACAGTGGTGTCTCTGCAACCACGACCCCCCCCCCCAGCAGGGGAAGAAAAAGGAATGAAGGAGGTTGGGCTGGGTCACCACAAACCCACTGGAGGGGTGGCACAGAGAAGACATTTCAAGGCAAGAAACTCAAAATGAAAAGGTGGCCATTTCGTTCTGTAGGTGACAATGAAGGAGGCGTACTATTGTCCGGGAAATACAGTATGCAATCAGAGCCCTGGCAATCCTTGAGGCCAGGGCCTGTCAGTGCTTCCAAATGACGGATGTAGATTTAATCAGCTGGCTTGATGGCTGCAGCAGGGTGACACTTGCTCAGTGTGCCGTTAATTGAAGGGATGCATTCTTATTGGTGGAGAACAGAGCTTCTCACGCCAGTCAGCCAGTCACAGAGCTGTGTAGCTGTACACCTGCTTTAGAATCACTCTGGGAGGGGGCAGCCAGGAGGTTTGGTTAGTTAGTGAGTTATGCTGAGGCTTCACTCAGTAAACGTGGGTCAGGCATCCCCATGTCCGGCTGGGTGGGCGATTACATTCTAGGTGGCAATGAGAAAGTATCTATGGAGCTTTGACCGCTGTATGGTCAGTGTAGCGGAGTGAGACTCATCACCATGGCACCTCCTGCTGGCCTTTCTGGAATTAGCTCAAGTCCTTCCGCAGGGTTCCTGCCTCCGGTGGTGTCTCGCTCACCATTACGCCCGCTTTGCTGTCTCCACCTCTCTGGGACCCACGCCGCCAGACCATGGCATCCTCTTCTGGGCACAGCCCCCGCTCTGCTGTCTCCCCCCATTTTGGGGAAACCAGCAGTCTGACGTCCAGCCACTCGCTTCTGTAGCCTGCTGCAGCCACTAATCTAGTCCCTTGCTCCAGGGGCAAACTGAACTCTGTGTTAGCCCCTTCCTTCAGGGCAAGTGGGGGCAGCCCTAGCACCTTAACTGCCCTTCCTCCAGGAACTGCCTGGCAGCGATCAGCCAGAAGCGTCTTCTACTTTGCTACCCTGCCCAACATTGCTCTAGCCATGCTGCTCCTCAGCAACCAGCCCTCCTCCTTGCCAGGCCAGGGAGAGACTGCCCTCTGCTCTCTTGAGCAGCCCTTTATATATGGCCCCTGCTGGCCCGGCTTGGCCACTGCAACAAGCCATCTCCTGATTGGCTCGCTTAGCGAGCCCTCCTCTAATTGGAGGGTTCCATGCAGGCTCTCTCTGGCCTGCTTTAACCCTTCCTTCTCCTGGTGTGTGGCAACCACCCCGCTACAGTAAGACAGACCTGAACCCATCTCTTAGGCCCCGCTCTGCTTCGCCACCCACGAGCCATTAACGTCTCATGGACTGGACGGATGATGGGAGCATTATGGTTAAGGCTACGATTTTGGCATGGGGATTTTTATTAAAAGCCACGGACAGGGCGTGGAAAATAAATCGCGGAAATGTACATGCCGTAATGCAGTTTTCACTACATCAGTACAGAAGCTTTTAAATTGCCTATTAAAGTCGGGCTGAAGCCCGAGCCCTGCCACATGGGGCTGAAGCCGAAGTCCAAGCGTGGCTGGGGCTGAAGCACTCGCAGCCATCTCTTAAAATCACAGAATCCGTGGCCTCCATGGAATAGTAGGCTGAATTATGGTGTGTCCAACCGGAATGTGCCTGGACCGCATGGCAGGTGGGTTACACCAGGGTCTGTCTAGCCCCTGCAGGAGCCAGGCAGGTGTGTTATCGAGCGGGGCTGACTGGCACATGCAGCAGCATGGCAGGTGCATTCAACCTGGCTGTAACGGGCACATTCAGTACCCAGCAGGCTGTATGCTGCTGGGTTGTACCTGGAACACAGAGCAGGTGTGTTCCATCAGGCTGCACCAGGAATGCTCAGGAACAAAGAAACAATGTTTTCCCCAGGCCTACCAAGCAAGTGCCATTTGGACCGAGTGCTGTGTTTAATTGCGGGGCAGGTGAGTTCTCCTGGGAAGTACTTAGAAGACTCAGGAAGTGTATACAGCTAAAGCATCGCTGGAGTGCTCAGCAGCAGTCAGTGAGTTCCCACAGGGTGTGCCTGCAATATCTACTGCAGCAGGTGTGTGCTAACAGGGAGAACCTGGAATATTTAGCAGGAAGACAGGTACCTGGGATATATCTGGACCTTTCAGCAGCTGTTAAAGGGAGTGGCAGGGGCTTTAAATGGAATCAGGACCCAGTCTATCCATGATGGGCTTCTAATGGGGGAATGAGTCCATCTTGGCCCCATTGTAATTAGTTAACTGCTTAGGTGGCTGGTTGGCAGCGAACTAACAAGCACCTGGACAGATAAAAGGCTACCAGAGCTCAGTTGAAGGACTGTACTCCTAGAGATAAGGATCTGAGGGGCAGGTAATCCCAGCATATACAGGAACCAGACAGAGGGACTCTTGAAAACCAGGATAGTAAACCTGCCAGAATTATTGCCCGAGGGAGGCTGCAGGACTCCTGAAGTTAGGAGGAGATGCCTGCCTGGATTAGCACCCAGGCTTCCAGAATCAGGGTGGAGTGTGAGGGTCTAAAGCCCTCCTGTCCCCCCCCCCCCCCCCCCCCAGTAGGATCTTAATCTAAGAATTCTGGTCTGGGAGTAATTCTTGCAAGAGGCAGAAGGCCTGCAGGGCCATACTCTGTCACAAGGGGGAATGCTCGATGTCCATGCCCCCTCAAAGGGTGTGCGTAATTCTCTGCCTCACTCAGGGATTTTTAATAGATGTAAGGCCCTGTTCTGTTTCCAGTATCCACAAAGAAAGCTGTGTAGTGACTTTATGGCCTGCTGTGAAAGGCTGGCATGCCAGCAGCAGGGAAATACAGGTGTGTCCTCTTCGGATTACATTTCAGTAGCGCAGGGCTCAGGTTCCCCTCATCTGGATTTGAGCTGGCTGGGGAGGTGGTGAATTGGATCCACGTTACTCATATGTGAGCCGAAGGCCTCAGAGTGTTACCTGTGGCTGGGTTGCTGCCCTGTAGAAGGGGATATGGAGAAGCTGGGCTGGGCTTTTCTCGCCTTTCTGTAATTCTCCATGTACAGATTTCCCCCAGACTGTGCTGCCTGCAGGTGCCAGTTAACTGACTCCAGCAGCTCCAGCTCTCCCTCACTGCTGTTTTTATTCACCAGCCCCCTCCCCTGCCTTTAAACTGCCCCACCTTACCCCGTTGGCTCCCTGTAAATCTCCACAGTGATTCCATGGGGTTTACAAAGCATTTAAAGAACTCCTGACCTGACATTGCAGGGACACACGTTGTGAGCCCTGCTCCAGAGCTCTAGCCCCTCTCCGGTGATGCAAAGAGACCCCCCTGCGGCATCAGACAGCCCATCTGGGGAAATCCCACAGGTGGTGTGCAGCTGCCATAACTGACTGTACACCAACCTTCCTGCAGCCCTCAGCCTGGGGGTCGTGGCCAGCGTGGGGGAAAGCACAATGTGCTCCAGGTGTTCCCCACATACAGCAGCATCCCTTATGCTTACCCCAGCCCGAAGGCCACTCTCAATTGCGCCCAGGACTCAACTAGGCTCTGGCTGCCCCCAGATTCAGGGGATGGCAAAGGTTGGCCAACGCTGAGGATTAGGCCACAGCATCTCGCTACAGGTTCTATTGGCTGCAGCCATCAGGGTTTTCTCCAGAGCAGCAGGGGACCACACATGAGGACAGGGGCTTCCTTTAACAAGGAGAAACCAGCATCAGTGCTCAAATCAGTGGGGGTTCCTGATCTGTGTGGCTAGGAGCAGAGGTACAAGGGTTATAAATAGACTTCAAACAAAAGGCAAAACAAGCGAGGAGGAAAAAAACAGAATAGGCTCAGCAGAAAAGGAGCCAAGGCAACTGTGCCCAAAATAGGTTGGGAATTTCTGCTACATGTTTGTGGATGGACATGGACAGATCTCTTTACAGCCCCCCCACCTTCAACCCAACCCCCTCTGATTTCACATCCACACCTGCCCTCTCAGAACCATCAATACCTATTTAACACCACACATAATCACATGTACACCTGGCAGTTGATGTCTCCACCTCTGCACCCCATCTACTGACAGTTGCTCCTCGGTATCTGTCCACATTTACGCCGAGCACCTCTTCACACACACCCAGAGAGTGTCTCCAGTCAAAAAGACACAGCCTGAGACCACATTGTTTTCAACTTTGTTTTGTTTTGCTCAAAAGGCAATCTTTTAAAAAATATATTAAACCAGATACATTTGACTAAGGTGAAACTCGGCTGGAGAAATTGACAAGAATTGAATCCTCTCCCACCCCCCCTGCCCCAAATATATACGTTTAAAAAAAAAACACCCAACAATTGATTAAATAAAAACCTGAAAGGAGAAGCTACCCACAGAGCTCCACCTCTGACTGTAACGATGGGTGTGTCTGTACGGGTGCCCAGTCGCTGCTCATGTCGATGATGGAACATCTTGGCTCAATGTACTGAGGTGCACTGATGGTGCCGTGATGCAGAAGGAGGGCAGAGTGCTCCCCCCTTCCATGTGGGAATAGGGGAGCTCAAGCAGGGTTGCCTGTCCCACAGACCCCCCCAGCTGGGATCGGCCAGCTTCTCCCCCCACTATCAAGGAAATGGCGCCAGAGGGCAGGCGGGGGCCGGAGGAAGAGGCAGGTAATACGACGACTTAGAAAGTGACACAGAGAACGGAAAAGCTGGGATGTGGGTAGAAATGTCTGTTAAAAAGAATACAAAAGTGCCTGCGCTGAGGAAGGCCGCAGCTGGCCTCTTCCCACAGGCTGGGTGGGAGTGAAGCGTTCTGAGCAGTTCTGGCCTGCTGGGTGTCTGAGGTCTTGTCGCCCATCCCTTCGCTTCCCAGCTCTGCGTGGAGCACTGGCTCGGCTCACAGGCAGAGGTACTACCAGATGTCTCCTCCCTAGGGCAGACTCCTCCCACCAGCTGTCTCCCCCACATGGGCCTGTTCCCAGGTGAAATAACCTGTTGATTTTCCTGCCTGGTCACAATTGTCATTTGTGACTGGGAAGGGGGAGAAGTACAAGCCATTACAAGGTAAGCACCCTATCTCCTTAGGCCTGGCTCCCCTTTCTAACCAATTTGCATCTGCTGCCCTGTAGTCTCTTGCCATGGCCCAGGCATTTCCTTGCATCCTTCACATGCCGCCATCCCTGTGGCTGGTCACGTGCTGTCCCGAGGAAGCACGCGGTTGGCACTAAGGTAAGGCCTTCAGAAGTCTTGGTTCTCCATCCTCCTCCCTTTTCTTTGGCCCCTCCTCAGAGATTCCAGGTGCCCCAAGGCTAGCTACACAATTTGCCAGTCTCATACTCCATGGGGCTTGGCATTTTAGCACTGAAGGCTTGCATGGAGGATTGGATTCTTCCCACTTCGTTGTTAGCCAGCTTGAGTCGGTGCCGGAGCAAACAAGAGAAAAGGTCGAGCCGGGTTTTGCCAGGCGGTGAAAGCCGGTTCACCCGATCCCTGATCTCTATGAGCTGTAACAGGGCTGAGTCCTGGGAGCCCTGGGTGTATGGGTAATCTAGCTGAAGGATCAGGTCCCGGATGGCATCTGGGTCAAACGGCATGCTGAAGCCAAAGACTTGCAAGCTATTGATTTTCATGTAGCCCAAGTTCTTAGATGGATCCACCATCTCTAGGGGTTCATAATAGATAGTCTCATTGGAGCTGTCATCCAGAGACTTGATCCGGCTCCTCAGATACACATGGACCGTCTCAAAGAAGGTCTTCCACTTGTTTCCTAAGGTGAGCGTCCAATTTTGGCACTGGGCCGAGGCATCCACATTAGTCCTTTCCCAGTCCGGGAAGCCCCCCTCCTTCACAGGCATGAACCAGCTCTCTGAGTGGCTGCCCCCGAACGGGTTGACATAGACAGCTATGACTGGCTCCAGGGTGCTGTTCTTGGTGAGGCATATCTGGAGGGAGAGGGCCATCATGATGTGGACCAGCCCTGGCTTGTACTTGTTGCTCTTGAGGGTCAGCAGCATGCGTTTCCTCCAGGAGGGATCGAACCAGCTCCCCAGCCGCATGTCGTTGCTAATGAAGATGGAGTGCACCTCGATGCGGCTGTCCCGTTTCTGGAGGAGGTACTTAAGCTCCAAGTCCTGCAGGTCCATCTCCAGGCCCAGATAGTGCTCCAGGGACTCTGCCACCTCCGGACGGCACAAGCCCTGGCTGAGCATGTAGCCTGGGTTGCAGGTCCCACAGCGGGTGCTGTTCTCCTCGGCGCAGGCAGCGCAAGCAGGCCCTTCGCCCACGGCACATGGTATGGACCCCTGGCAGGAGACTTGGTCGGAGGGACAGGTGCAGCTGTGGCTGTCTTCCAGGAAAGTCCCCGGCGGGGTGGTCTCGCTGCAGTACAGGAAGGATTGAATGCGGTTCCACCAGTAGGGTAAAGATCTAAAGGAGAAGGAGGCAAGGGAGAAAAGGCTCCTTAGTGCCAGCGTGATCATGGCTACTGCTCTTCCCGAGGGTCAGAGTGGTGGCCTGTCCCCTGGACATATTTATTGCTCCGGGGAGAGGGACCAGCCCTGGAGATTGGAGTCCTCAGGTTAGCCATGGCACAGGCAAGGATCCCCAGGGCACCGCCCCAAGCCTGGAAGAGCCAGCACTAAGGGGGCAAAGCAGTTCAGCACCAAGGGCTGGCGTCTCTATTCAGCGTCCATGGCGTGACATGTTAGGAGATAGGCAGTCACCTTCTAGTCCCAGTTTGGTCAGTGAAATGCGTAACACATGGGCCAGGTGGTCCCAGGCCTTGCCCCACCTACCCAGCTTGGGCCAGGGCAGCCGAGAGCTGGTGCTAAGGGATGCTGTACCTCTCCTTTGGCAGTCTGAAGCGAGGCTGCCTGTGGCAGCGTTTGCAGAGGTTGAAGAGACGCCGGATGATTCGATGGGTTTTCTTGAGCAGCAGTTTCAGGCTGGTGCTCAGCTGCTGGTAGCGATGCTGCACGTCGAGGTCCATTGCCCAGTACTGGGAGACGGTTGTCAAGTTCACGAAGCGATCCTCCGGGAGTCTCTTCACCAGGGACTGGAGCTCCTCTGTGGGGAGAGAAAGGGAAGTCAGCACAGCAGGAATGCAACGCAGGAAGAGCTATCTGATAAGGCCAGAGTCACTCTCAAGTGGGGCCTGTCATCCTGGTTAGAATCTTTCCCCTGGCTTAGCCCCCAGTCCAAACATGCGGCCCCTGCAGAATGCCCAAGCAAATGGACTTAGCACAGGGGTTCTTTGCAAGGACTGGTGGGACAGAGCCCTCCTGCCCCCATGGCACCAGCCCTTCCCACCCCCATCACATCAACTCTGAATTTGGCTTCTGGTAGCTTGTAGATTTGCTAGAATTACACAATAATAATACATAGCACCCTGAAAACCGTCCTCACAATGCCCCTCGCAGCTAGGTCAGGGAGGAGCACTGTATTTATTTTGCAGGTGGGGAAACTGAGGCAGGGGGTGAACTGACTTGCCCCGGGCTACAGAGGCAGGATTAGAACTCGGGACATGTCCTAGCTGGATTTGCTAGACACCGTTTCCCTCAATGAAAAACACATTTAGACTGTAAGCTTTTTGTGGCAGGGCCCATCTTTTTGTTAGGTATATGGCCAGTGCCTAGCACAAAGGGCTTTTGAGCAATGCATGGGACTCTTAAGCACTAGTGCAGCATAAATGATAAAATTATAGTAATGATACCTAGCTCTCATCTAGCAATATTCATCACTAGAACTTAAGACATTTTACAAGGGAGCTCTGAATCATTATCCCCATTCTACAGCTGGAGAAACTGAGGCAGAGACAGGGCACGTGACTTACCCAAAGTCACCTAGCAGGCCTGTGGCAGGGCTGGGAATAGACCCCAAATACCAAGCCAGGGCTTGATCCATTAGGTCACACTGCCTGGTTAGATGAATAATAAGGTCTCATTCATTTCTAGAATGTAAATTACATTGACACTCCCTGTTTATCAGATGGGAAATGCCACTAGTTTATTTAATGCAGTTTTATTTATTGTCTTTTTGTAGCACCTAAGGATAGGCAATGAACATCATGGCTCCAAGTGCTGCATATACACAGAATCAGAGACAGTCCACCCACCCAGAGAGCTGATATTCTAACTAGATCAGACAGATATGGGGTTGGAAGGGAAATCAAGGCAGAGCACAGTGAAGCCACTTGTCCATGGTCACATGAAAGGAGCCTGGAATAGAACCAGGGTCTCCTGAGTCCCAGTCAGGTCCCGATCCACTAGGCCACACTCTGTTGCTGTTAATGTATTGACGGAGAAGGTGTCACCAGTGACCGCTGGAGCATGCTCTAGCAGTGACACCAATCCTTCACATTCAGACAGTTCCCACCTTTCCCAGCCAGACCTCACGCTAGTTCTCTGCACACAAGTCCCACTTGGGACTCAAGCAGGTCCCCCCAGGCAAAAGCAAGGCAGGTACCGTTTGGTTCCCCCGTACCAGACTTAATCAAAGAGGTGCTGGTTCCCTGTGACATCCTGCCACAGCAACTGTAACACACACTCTTCAGGGTACTGAATTCCTAGGGGCAGGGCCAGTTCCCCAAGGCGCTCTGCATGTCTCTTGAGAGCCCTCCGCTCCCACTGACTGTCACTGGAGTCGGGATGGCTCAACACCCATATGGTGTTGGACCTTTAAGCTGCTCGCTAGGCCTAAATACTCCCCCTAGCAAGGGTGTCCCTCGTGGAAAGGAGAGACCACTTGGAGAGCGAGGCAGAGATTTCGGAAGACATTTTCCCTGCACTGGAGCTAATGGATTCATTTTCCATTGCACGTGGTGTTAGTGGAGAGGCTGGTAGCCCTGGTTGAAGCCAGGCATTGAGCTGTCAAGCTCCTCCCATGCAGCTAGGCCAATGCACCTCACTCCTGACTGGCTGTTTCAGTTGTGAGGACCCAAACAGCTCTGCCACTGCACCTTCCTTGCAAACCACCACACCAGCTATTTCAGTCTTGGACCCACGGAGCTTTGCCAGTCTCCCTGCGCTCCTGACGGTCAGCTCCCTCAACTATGTCATGCCAGAGGTCACCAACAGGGCCTAAAATTAGGGTGCCACAGGCTGACTCTTTTACTCAGACTGAATGGCATTTTACTCTCCGGGGTCCTGTTGTTTTAACTGAGAACTTTAGTGGCTTAATGCCCTGATCAGAGCCCAGTGATCTCAGTGGGAATCTTCCCTTTGGCATTAATGGACTTTAGATCAGGCTCTAAGGTGCTATTTACTATGAGTGAGGCTGTCAGAATCTGGCCCTTTGTAATTAACAAAAATGGTCTCTGGGAAGCTGTCAGACACTATAGTAATGGGATTCAGATAAGTACGAGAGACAGAGACCCCCTCTACCCATTTCCACTTGAGCGACTTTCAGGATCTGAACCCAGATTGCCAAGAGAAAGAGGGCAATGCAAGAACCCCCTTTGCTTCCAAAATCCCACTTTATGCATCTTTTGTAATTCTCTTTTCCCTGTCCCTCTGGGCAGTTCTCCTGATTCCCAGTCCAGGCCCCAGCCACTAGCCACACTGCTTCCGAAGCATTAACAATACTGAATTCAGGTTTAAAATTGACAAGGGTTCAGATGTGGCTGTGATCCCAGCTGCTGTTGTTTACCCCATCCAAAACAAATAACAAAAGAACAAAGGGACACCCTAAAATTAAAAGGTAATTGTGGTTTTTTTTAAGTCTACATAGGATGAACCTGTGGAACTTACTGCCTCTGAATAGCATTGAGGCAAATAGTGTAGTCATTTTTAAAGAATATTTTATAATGAAAAAAACATTGCAGTGAGACTGGCTGTGATAAACATTGAGGGTCTACATTCTCATTCTTCCAGGTGTAAACTGATTACAATCTGGGTCAGGAAGAAATCTCCACACAGAGGGTAGATTATTGCATAATGAAGTAAGAACATAAGAATGGCCATAATGGGTCAGACCAATCTAGCCCAGTATCCTGTCTTCCAACAGTGGCTGGTACCAGATGCTTCAGTGCGAATGAAGAGAACAGGTAAATTATTGAGTGATCCATCCCTCGTTGTCCATTCCCAGCTTCTGGCAATTGGAGGTTTAGGGACGCCCAGAGCATGGGGTTGCGTCCCTGACCATCTTGGCTAATAGCTTAGCTAATATGACTGGGAAGTATCTGGCACTGTCAGAGCTAGGACAGCAGACTAGCAGGGTCACTGGTCTATTCCAGCATAGCAGTCTCAGTAAGAGGGGTAGGTCTCAATGAGCTCACACATTCCTGGCCTCACCTGACTCCTCAAACTGTCTGTTGTGATTATCCCAGGCATCCTGGATCTGCAGCAGACCGTCTTCCATTGCCTGGAGGTCGGCTTCAGGGCAGTTGCAATCCGGGAAGCCAGGCCCGCATTGGCACCAGCAGTCATTCTTCCGGCAGATGAGCTCTCCCTCCGAACTGCAGGTGATGTAGCTGAGCGCGGCCGCCACAAAGCTTTCCCGCAGGTAGTCAGGCAGCAACACTTGCAGCCCTGCACAGAGGGAGAGTCCCAGAAAGGGTGAGACAAGAAGACACCCTACACGTACTTCAGCACTCTGTGTTTCCTGTCAGCGGGGAACTGGGCCAAATTCAGCATCACAAATGGCAGTGGAGCCACATCCATTGATACCAGGGCTGACTCTGGCCCAGAGTCTAAAATATTGATGTAGCTACTTTGACCG
Organism: Dermochelys coriacea; assembly: GCF_009764565.3. Lineage (NCBI taxonomy): Eukaryota > Metazoa > Chordata > Testudines > Dermochelyidae > Dermochelys > Dermochelys coriacea. Next base: position 50,958,591 of record NC_050075.1, on the reverse strand, counting down.
CAGTGGAGCGACACCAGTTTACATGTGTGGAGGTTCTGGCCCTGGAGCATCAGACATGATGTAATCTGGGACTTGAGGACCTCTCCTCACTTTGCCCAATAACCGCCAGGGCAGAAGCTCTGCTCTAGGAAGGGATGGATCTCTACAGCTGCAGAGACTTAGTTCAGAGAAGCTACAAAAGTGCAGATGCTAATTTTAAACCTGCAAAACTGGCTGGGACTCTCAGGGGTCAGGATCTCTCCTGGCATTTCGGAGACAGAGCTGGCTGAACCAATTTGGTTAAACTGAGCAATGACTGGCACCTTCATCCCCAAACTCAGCCCTGCCCCTCAATCTTTGGGAGAGTTGGAAAAGTTGAATTCACTTTTTCCCGGGTCCCGTCCCCAGCTCTCTATGTGGGTTCTTCGCTTATGGGTTCTGACCAGGACTGAAACACCGGACACCTCACTAGGAAGTCTCTTCTTGGGTGACCCCTCGCCTCGCTTTGCTGACCCAAAGAATCGGCAGCAATTTGGATCAGGTCCAGCCAAACGTCCAGGGCTGACTCTTCCGCTGGGGTCACTGGGGATAGCTCCATGAGCTGCTCTGCCGATTTACACCAGCTGAGGCTCTATCCCTCAGCGCTGGGTGATGCAGCTCAGTAGTTCTTAACCCCCACTTCACAGCTTCTCTCCCCCACCCTCCAAAGCAACTTCTCATCCAACCTTATAGGGTCCCAGGGCCCAGCTGGGACTAGTGGGACAGTGCATGCTTGGGCCCTGATAGGAGTCAGCGTGCAATGAAGACATGAGCTACTGGGATCACCTATGACATGGGGCATGTGCTCCAACATCAGGGCATTCTGGGTAAATAGGTCCCTTTTTTGACCTAACTCCTGAACAATATCCCCATCCCTTCACTTGGGACCCTACCCCTCTCCTTGCTTCAATATCCCTGCTCTCTCCCACTGGCCTCTCCCTCCCTCGATGACGGCTATAGCGGCTGGTCTGGCTGTTGCTAGGCATGGGGGATGAAAGGAAGAAAGCTGCCATCCTCACCTAGCAGCTGTACTTTGTTCTCAGGGCTCTGGACGAGAACCGAGCTGACTGAATCCAAATTATCGTAGTTACTGCAGCCAAGGGGGCCTGTCCGGGTTTCGGTTACCTGCAAGAACAGGGGGTTGTAAGGGAGCGAGTGAGGCAGGACCTGGCGTTTGTATCACACCACAGCCGTTAGGGTCTGAGCCTGCAGCTGAAAACATGCAGCGCTCTGATAGTCCAAGCTCTGTTCTCAGCTCCTGGAGGCCAGGAATGGCGAAAAAGGAGCATGAAGGGGCAGCAGTGGTGAGCCGCAAAGGCACAATACAGTGATCAGGTTCATATGAAACAGAAGGAACATGGGAAGAGGCCGGAAGGGCAGCGAGGTCCCCTTGCGAAATTCCGGCCCATGTGGCCTCAGGCGGCAGGGTGACCTTGGAAAGCAAATGTAAGTCAGAGGCTGCAGGGCTGTCCTTCCTGCCAACAAGGAGCCAGCCAGGCCGGCAGAGCAGTCCCGAGCGAGGGCGTCTGCGGCAGCACGAGAGACAAGAGACAGGCGGCCCAGCAGCGCTGGGAGCAAGGGGAAATAATTGCCTGCTAATTGGCCTGTTGACAGAGAGCAGCTCTGCCTCCAGCCTGATGCAGCTTGGCTTTGTTAGCGTGGCCAATTTCCCATAACTAACAGGAAGGTGCTAACCTTGCTCTGGCTCCCTCTCCCCTCCCAGCGAGGACGCTGGCTGCCAGAGACAGGGTTATAATTGCCAGACTGTGGGAGGAGAGCCCGGGGCAGGGACCCGGCTTCAACCAGCCACAATTTGCATCCCAAGTGCAGGATCGGGGCAGGGGTGGGGAGAACAGGGACCAGGAGATCCCCTTCCCCTCCCCGACTGTATGTGGCACACCTGCTCTATGCTCATCAATCTCGTTAGATCCACTCAGTTCAATCAAATTAACACAGAGGGCTTCAAAGAGCAGAGGGAGGTCAGATCCAACAGTCACAAGGTGATCCCCAAAGGCCAAGATGAGAACAGCCTGCCCAGAGATCTCAAAGCACAGCTCTGTTTTACAGAAGGAACTCAGAGAGTAGAGATTTGCCCCAAGTAACTCAGTGGCACAGCCCAGATTCGTAAGAAGATCTCCTGACTCCCCAGCTCAGGCCGCATCCTCTGGGCCACGCTGTCAGCGGCTGGTGGGTGAGAGGAAATACACTTATGGTGGGTTCTACGTGGAGGGGAAGGAGGAGGTGCATGGTTGGCCTCCCATTGTCAGGGAAACAGACCAGGGTGGAGGCTGAGCCCCCTCCTATATGACCCACCACAAGGAGAGCTTTGCCTGGTCTGTACACAGCAGCTCCGGCTGGGAGCCGGCGTGGCACTTTCAGAGGAAAGGCACAGAGGTGGCAGAGCAATGCCAGCGCGAGAGCAGCAACTCCTCAGCCCTCCTCAGGAGGGACGGCCCTGACGTTTGCTTTCCAAGGTCACCCTGCCGCCTGAGGCCACGTGGGCTGGGATTTCGCAAGGGGACCTCACCGCTCTTCTGGCCTCTTCCCATGTTCCTTCTATTTCATATGAACTGGAGCACTGTTTTATTCCTTTGACCACTCACCATTTCTGCCCTCTCCCCCTTCCACAGCGAGCTCTCCCCACCTATGGCATGAACATCAGAGCTCAGGAAGGGTTTACATTGGAGCCTCCCAGCCCAGTCTCCAACCACACGAGGAGATTGACTTGGCTTCCCTACCCACAACAGAGCAGGGTGTGGAGGCCCAGCACTGGACCAGTAGTGAGCTGCAGGTCAGGGCTGAGGTGCACTGGCGGAGCCGTGGAGGGGAGCTTTTCACAACTCTGGCCAATGTTGCCCTGTGAGTCTGGACACCAGCCGTTTCCCTGAGCCCCCCACTCTGATGACAGAACACTGGCTGCAGACCGCGGCATAAGAATGCCGTGTTGGTCCGTGCTGCGAATGGACGCCTGGTGGGGCAGTTTAATGGTAGGCATTTGGAGCGGAGGGGTGGGATACTGAATGGTGGGTTTCGTGGCTGGCTCTTATGATGAAGCTTGTATTTTATTTACTGATGGATTGTTCTCAGCCACATATGATACCCAGGGGGCTAAGCCACAGGAACCCATACGGACCTCAACATAGGGAACAAGGTGAAAGCAATACATCAGCTTGCTAAGGGGTAGAGATGGTCAGAACAAGATACATCACTTGGAGGGTTCGGTGAAGGCTCCCTGCCCAGATATTTGATTATTCTTTATGAATATTGTGCCAGGCACTGTACAAACACAGAGCAAGAGACAGCCCCTTACAGGCCAGACCACGGAAGTGCGCTACTGGCCTTGCGTGAGAGAGGGGAACAGAAGCAACTTGCTCGAGGTCACACACATTCTGTAGCAGAAGCAGCCACTGAACTCAAGTTTTCTCAGCCAGAGGCCAATGCCTTGTGAGGGAGTGGCTGTCACAGCATGACTAGGCCCTGTGAGAGGGAACAGAGTCCAGTGCACCTGTGACTGATTAGCAGCTGCCCAACAGGGGTTAAAAGAAGGCAGCTGGACCCTTATAAAGACAGCCTCAGGCGGTAGCAGGTGAGAGCTTTCTGGGGGAGACAGGGAAGCTGCAGAGAGAAGAAAATGATGTGTGTCCTCCCTGGGAATAGGGAGGAAATGCTAGGAGGCCAGTGGAAGGATTAGCCTGCTGCCCTTCCTGAGCTGGAGAGCCAGTGCCGGGAGGCTGAAAAGGACTGAGCTGTGTTCAAAGTAGAAGATTCAGGAGACAGGTGGCTGGCTGGGAGAGAGGGGCCCTGGAACAAGGGTAGAGAGAGGGACCAGGAAAGGAGTGCTGGGGGACTCACGGGTGGGTGACCTGGAAGCGTTGTCCCCAGAGAGGGATCTGGAGAAATCCCTGTATCTCGATATGTGTTCCTGTAGGAACTGGGAGAACTGTTTTATCATGAATGTTTTATGCACTATTTTATGTGTACAAGTTATGCCTAGAGGTGAGTCTCTGAATTGGACAGTGAGACAGTCTGTCTCTCTTTACTGCTGGACTAAGGGGAAACTGAGGCAGGAGCACATATCATGCTGCAGCCTACCACAGGAGGGGCATTTGAGGAGGGACCACCCTGTGCCAATGGCTCAGTGCATAAGGCAGTGCAGTGGGAGTCTGGAAACATGGGATCTCTTCCCTCCTCCCCCGTCCTGGGGCCTCCTGCTCCATGCTCAGTGGCGGTATTACCTTGATGGCGGCTGTGGCTATCTGGATGTGGTGGAGCCTGCGCAGCGTGCTTTCCCGGTCAATGAAGTACGAGGCGGCCAGCTGGTGCAGGGTCTCCAGGGAGATGGTGGAGCTGTTCCCGCCCCCTCCCGTCCCGACCGCTTCCGCCTTCCAGCTCAGCTTGCGCTTGTCCACAAAAATAGTCAGGGACTCTTCTCCTGCACAGGCACACGAGCCGGTCAGTGTGCTCCGGGGACGCTCAACTCTGCTTCACCATCAGTCATCCATGGGCAGGTATGGAGCCAGAGCCCGCCTCCCTGCCGCCAATCTGGGCAGGCCATCCCTCAGAGCAATACAAGCCTGAAGGATGGGCTGCTGGGTATGTCTGCCCCACAAGGCCTCTCGCAGGGTCGCCCAAGCAGCGTCACAGCCCCCACCTCCTGAGCCAGCTCTGAGACATTGACACTCCCTGGTCTGCTCGCCAGTGCCCAACTAGGAGGCTCAATCACACGGAGACCTCCAGGAATCCCAACTGGTTCTTACAGGCAGACGGGAGGGCACCATTGGAGGCCATCTCTCCATCACATCGGCCCTTCTCTGCCTGGGGACACGTCCCTGTGGGTGGATTTATAGAACCGGTCTCCCTTATTAAAGGGCCATCGCATCTTATCTTTTACTGCCTTGGCCCTGGCACAGCAGCCCATTTGCAGGGCAGAACACGAGAGGCTAGCACACAAATACAACCCATTCCACTTCTTCCCTCCATCTCTCCTGCATCCCTCATGTCCACATCAGAGCCCTGAGCTGTGCTCCAGGCCTCGCTCCCCAATGCTAAGCAACCCAGTGCTTGCGGAGCATCAGGGGCATTCCTTTGAGGGGCCCAGCGATGCTTGGCCAGAGGACTGCGATTGAGTCATAGGAGACTCTCCTGCTCCATTCGGAGATGGAGCACATCATGCCTGACCCTCTGCAGGCCTGGCAGTGCTGAAACCAGCTGTAGGTGTTAGCTAGGCTAAGTGGAAATGTCTGTCTGCTCCCAGCCCCATGGTCACTCAGTAAAGAGTCCCCATGCTTATTGGAGCCCTCATATTTAGGGCTTATTCTGCTGCTGCTTGTACCCCGTTGCTCCGAGCTGCTCCCAGACATCGAAAACATCCATGCGGCTCTTTTAAAACCCACCTCCTCTCTCTGCTGCTCTCCTTGACAAACACTACTTGCTGTTTTTATGGGCCCCACCAAACTAACAGCAGCCACGATTTTCCAACGTGATTAGTGGTTTGAGGGACCCAACCTGAGACGCCGGAAAGGGGCCTGATTCTCAGGAAGTGCAGCACATCCGCCCTCCGAAAAAGAGGCTCTTTTCAGGGTTCTCAGGTTGGGACCCCAAAATCACTAGCCACTTTGGAAGATCTTGGCTAGTCGTCACTTCTGCTGCTGAGCCAGCAACAGTGGTTCCGTGAGCAAGCAGCATCCCCAGAACCGGGCAGACCATGTTCACATCTTGATGCTGCTACATAAGTAAGGCAGGAAAAGTAAAGGCCATCTTGCTTGGGCCAGATCCTCAGCTGGTGGAAATGGAGTTAGCGTCACTGACATCAATGCCAATTTGTACCAGCTGAGGATCTAGCCCCAGGAGCATAACTTTGGCACAGCGGGCACTTACCTCCCAGAGTGGCGGAGAGCAGGAAATGCGTCCCGTATTTTTTAATCAGGTTTTCCGTAATCTGTTGCAGGTTGGGCCTTCGTCCCAGGATGCGGATGTTCCGGATGAATTCGGGGGCCAAGGGCAGTGGCAAGCTGAAGAAATCTTTCCTTTCCAAGGCCAAGTTATTCACCTTCCAGCGGGCAAACTCTCTGGAAAAAGAAGCCAAGGAAAAGCAGCCATAAACTCCAGTATCCAGGTGAGCGGGAGGGGATGGTGGGGAAACAGGCGAGAACATAAATCCCCATCACAGTCACGAAGGCTGTAGTATGTACTGGTCACTGCACTGCTTTCCATTGGGTGGGGGGTGAAGGTAGATCCGAGGAGACCCAAGCAAGATCAGGGCCCGTTGTACTAGGCACTGTAACAGGCACCTAGTGAAACGGGCTCTACCCACAAGAGCTCACGCTCTAATAGACCAGACAGGATTCTCATCCCCACTTGTGACGGGCTGGATTAGGGTCCTCCCATACCCGTCCCAGGAGAGTATAGTAGAGGGGTCCTCCAAGTATAGAGAGGCTGTGTGGGATGTAGCCAATCGTGGCTAGCCATTCACAGGGTTGCAGGCTAGTATAAAAGGAGCTGCAGTGCAGCCCAGACTCAGTTGCTGCTTACAGCCAGAGGAGTGCACGTGGTGCTCCTGGCTGGCCAAAGGGAACTGCAGCACCACGGACAGCGCACTGTGGGCAGGGCCTTGCGGAGCGAGAAAGAGCTGCTGGCTGGCCGAGGTAGGGGTGAAGCTTTGGTGAAGGCTGGGGCTGCAGGGAAGTGGCCCAGAGTACTGAAAGTGGTTGTTAAAGGGACATGGTGGCATGTGGCTGTGACTCTTAGGGTCCCTGGGTGGGGACTCGGAGTGGTGGGCGGGCCTGAGCCTCCCCCATAGGCTACTGGGGAAGTGACCTACAATTGGACAGTGATTAAACCCCAAAAGGGGATCTGAATTGTTAAGAGGCACAGCTGGGTCCAGAACAGACCAGAGCAGGAGAAGAGTCTCCACAGAGGAGGCCCTGCGGGCATGGCTCCCTCCCAGGGCCAGAAGCACTAAAAGGCTTTGTTGCACTGATACCCCAGAAGGGCTCTGTTTGAGTTGTGTTCCATATACACTGTGTGAGACTCGGCTGGAGGGGTCACCACAGACTGAAAGAGGGGCAGACAAACATAGTCAGCGGATACTTCTGAGAGGTGGGGTGCCACCCTGTTACACACTGTACTGATGGGAAACCGAGGCACAGAGCCCAGGGTCACAAAGGGAGTCCGTGGTAGAGCAGGGAAATGGACCCAAATCTCCTGCATTCCAGTCCAGGGCTGTAACCACAAGGCCAGCCTCCCTCTCCCTCAGCTACCACCTCACATTATCTCAGTTGCTTTCTCTTCATCCATGAAGCCAGGCAAAGCCCAGCTCCCTCTATGCTCTGTCCTACAGGCATGCTGGCTGCCTTTGTTGTGGAGTACATGAGCCCCCACTGGCACACAGCGCAATACAAATCCATGTATATATGACAAGTCCCACATGTGTGCTGGAAACATCTCCTTTGGAGGGAACTGGGATAGGGATATTGCAATATCACCTGGTTAAGTACGCCCACAGAGAACTGAATAGATTAGGGATTTAGCCAGACTCTCTCATAACTAGCAGTAACAGACTATATCTAACAGGTCTAGCTCCCTCCAATGCACCCCTCATATGATCAATAACTCTGCTCTGGCAGCTGAGAGGAGAGACTGGAATGGAAACAATTCCAGCTCAGTTCAAAGGAGGTGGGGGTGAGAGAGAATGGATGGAAGCTGCATGCATAGCTGCTATTTCAAAGACCAAGGCATGGCAAGAAGTTGAAATGAAACAAATTTAGGCTGGGAGTAAGGCACAGTGACGATGATGAACCACAGCTAATCTTCCCAAGGGATGCTCCAGCTTTGCAGTGTTAGCATGAGACTGCATGGATGCCCTCCTCTAGGATATGCACTGGTTCCACCACATGTTAAGGACCTGAAGTGGGGATCACTGGGTGATGTTCACTGGCCTGGGTGATGCAGGAGGTTGGACCAGATGATTGCAATGATCCCTTCTGGTTTTCCAGTCTATGAATCTACCCATCCCCTGCTGCTGGGGCATCCAAAGTCTTTTCACGTGTAAGCCAAATTCGAACCAGCGAGTCCATTGGTAAAAAGGCCAATCCATACTGGAAGCAACAGTTGACTTCCAGCTAGGTAGCTACCACAGCCTGCGTGGGAGAGCCCCTTTGAGTAGCGTTTTCTCTGGGTAATTGTCCTGCTGTCATAATACCAGATGTGATCTGCATGCAGCAGATGACTATTTGAAGGAGGCATTTACCACCATTTGATCTAAACAGATTAACTCGTAGGCTATCATAGGCATTTCCCCACACCGCAGCCCAGTGAATACTGAGGGGGACATATCCCCAGTCTCAAATGGTTGATGGGTGGAATGGCGTGCATGTGAGAATGCTCACCAGCCAATGGTGCAACACGTCTGTAGGTAGTGTGGCCAGGCTAGAAGTGCTATGTGGACTCGGCTGACAGCACAGTGATCCCATCTGGGAATTCTGCAGCTGAAACCTTTGCTCTGCTATGCAGCTGTGTGTATCAGCTATTCCTGGTGGGCAAGGCGCTGGAAATGTTTCCAAGATTAGCTATACAGACCGATACTCAGAGCTAAGGCAGAGATGCCAAAACTTCAGGCTTGCTCCACTGACATCTTGCCAGAGGGCTGCATCTAATCTGCTGGAACATTTGCTGAAGTTCAGAAATGAAAAACGCATGCACACAGCTATGCGGCTTGCTTCCTCCTTGCCTCTCCAGTGACAGACAGGTGTGGACTGCTGGCTGATGGATTCCACCCACAAGACAAACTAGGAGCTGATCATTGTTCTCCAAGTGAAATTCCCACCCTGCAGATGGTTTCAGAGAGCCCGAGCCAAAGCCCGCTGAAATCAAAGAAAAGACTCCTGATGGTTTTGTATTAGCACTCAAAAAAGGCGCATGATGATCAGTATTATGGTAGCATGAGATCAGGGCCCCAGTGTGCTATGCACTGTACATACATGGCAAGGGAGTGCCTGCACCTTAGATCTTGCAGCCTAAGTAGACAAGGGGTGAAAGGAGAACTAGATGAAGTGTCTTGCCCAAAGGGGAGGGAGGGATAGCTCAGTGGTTTGAGCATTAGCCTGCTAAACCCAGGGTTGTGAGCTCAATCCTTGAGGGGGCCATTTAGGCATCAGGGCAAAAATTGGGGATTGGTCCTGCTTTGAGCAGGGAGTTGGACTAGATGAGGTCCCTTCCAATCCTGATATTCTATGACACTCAGCCGGTCAATGGCAGAGCCAGGAACTAGAACCCAGGTCTACCCACTAGACCATACTGCTTGCTAAGTATATCAGTTAAAAATTGAAGTTATAAACAAACCTAGGTAATCCCAGAGCCATTAGTTATAATAGCAAGCCAGTATGTGTTAATGCTATGTGTAATATTAATAAATTAATCATAAATAGTCTGAATCACTATGGCACCATTCAGTTATAGGAACAGATCTTATACCACATGTAACATCATGGGCCTGATTTTCCTCCGGTTTACACCATTGACTTCATTGTCCTGATTGACACAGCTGTAGGTGAGAGGAGACTCAGTCCCTGGTATGCTAATGTACTTACATGTAAATATAATTGTACATGGAGACTGAATAAAAAGGATTCGGAAGGCTGGGACTCTGGCCTGTTAAAATCATTTGCCCTGGCACTCTGCCCCTCCACATCTAAGATACTGAACAATGGACTATAGGACACGGCCGTTCCCTGGGCATGCCTGAGCTAAGGGGACTGAGGTTTAAAATGTTATTACCCTGTAAATACAGTGTTGTCTCTAACATAGAAACAGAGCTACAAAATCAGTGCCTGACACTGCTCCTATTGAAACTACAGGCAAAACTCCCACTGACCCGTCTGGGTCTGCTTATGAATGAGAGTAGGACAGAAGCCAGCAGGGGTCCTCAGGAATACCCTCTACAGGTGTACACAGCCCCACCGCCCAGAGCTCTCAAAGCAGTGTGAGGCTGCCACCTTCGCTGCTATCCCCAGACAAGGCTGTTGCAGGAATGGGGTGGAAGGGAAGGCCCGATCTGATGCTTTGCCACACAGTGTGAGAATCTGCTCAGCTATGCCGTCTCCTGGAGGTGGGAATTCTGGGAATGGAGGGGGATAGGAAAGGAAACTAGAGTTTGACCAATGGAACTCAAACGCATAACCTCTCGGTACATAGCACCCTGGAAGGGCTGTATTACCCCTGTTTTACAAACGAAGAACTGAGGCACTGAGAAACACAAAGTAACTTGCCCAAAGTCAAGCAGGCAGTCTATGGCTGAGCTAGGGATTAACTCCAGATCTCCTGGGTCCCAGCTCAGTGCCCTATCCCCTAGATCATCCTTCCTACTCAGCTATTACCCTGTCAAAAACCCTGCTAGTGCACAGGGGTTTATACCCACGCTTTGCCAAGCATTGCGCCCCCTCTCCATATTGAGGGGCACTACTAGGGGGAAGGAGGTTGGCAGCATGTGCTGGTATTGGGTAATTTGGTAAGTAACATCTCAACATCTGCAGCCTGAAAAATGTGTCATATGGTACAGGCCAAGCCCTGTTTAGCAGGACTCCCACATCCCTGGAACCGTCTGCACTCACTGCAAGCCCGGCATGGAGGCAATTTACCAGCCCGCTGTGTTCCCAAACAATGGCCCCGTAAACAATGATTGGCCAATTTCATTCTAATCTTTGCAATTTTTCTCTAATTAAAATCAGGCTGTGGCTTTCAGCCGGTTTAATGAAGGGTGATTGGGAGAAATGGAGGGGAGGCTGGGGGGAGCAGCCAGCCAGAGTATCTACCATCGCTCCAATGATGGCACCCCATGTGGGTTTTTATTAGGTTAAATGGGCAGTGCAACAGCCATGTCAGAGAGCAGACAAGCACTTGGAGTTGCAGCTGTGAGACTGCAAAGCCCTGAGCAGCCAAGCATGCCTGCCCTCTTCACAATTGGCCTGGCCTAGGAATTTCCACCACCGACAGCCTAGGGCTGCTCCCATCCCAGAGGGAGAATGGAGGCTCAGGTTCGGTGCTTTTTTTTTCATTTCAGTCACTTGTTCCTTTCCATCACCACCTTTGGGCTGTGGGCCCAGCTCCTCTAAGGGGCACAGCTGAACAGTGAGAGGGGTGAAGACTATGCGGGGGGGTGACATGCTGGGAAGCGAGGAAGGGGGTGGGTGGGAGAGCACCCCAGCCAGGAAGGACGGAGAAGAAGAGTCTGTCCAGGGGCTGAGGGAAGAAGACCAAAGGGTCTGCGTATTGGGAGCTGGGAGAAAGAGCAGGGACTGGTGTTTGGCGATAGGCCCTATTTATCCCACACTATCCCCTGCTTCTGACTGTTTGAGATCCGTCCTCTTCCAGCCACAAGTGTGGGGCCCACGTTTTGGTAGAAGCCTTATGGCCCTTGCCTGGGGTACCTGTCTCTCTGGAATCGCATCCCTCTGCTTTGACCTGGGGGGAAGAAACCTCCTGGCCCCATTTCCTCACCTCAAACAAAACCTCCTTTACTCTGGCTGATGGGTCGGAGGGGCAGACGCTCCTGTCATCAGAGGTCGTGGGCTAGGCCCTTGGCCTTTGTTGGATGGTTAGTGGTATGGACTGGGCCCCTGTCAGAGGGGCTGGGTTTTGGCCTTGAGGTCTTGCTCCTATGTCAGCATGTGTGAGGTCTTAGGAGGGAGAGAAGCTTTATTCTGACAAACCTGTTACACCCTACGGTCAGGGTCCCATCCTCATCAGCAAAGCCCCCCCATACATCAGTGCTGGGCCCCCATAGATCAATGCCCCTAGGTCCTGTTCCGCAGCAGGGCACTGGCTCTTCCAGTGCCCACCCAGCTCTGCCTCACCTCTGGCTGTGCCAACCTGAGCATTGCCCTGCTCCCCCGAGGCACCTCAGCCCTGACATTTAGCAGTGCCTGCTCTTCCTGCTCCCCAATGTGACTTAATCAGCACTCCCTGCTATTCCAGTTTGTGGCCATGTGCTAGCTTAGCATGTGCCCCACAAGCTTCCCCCACACTCGATTCACAGGGGACCGACAGCAAACCTGAACACTGGGCTCCACCCGGCAAACAACAGCGCGAAGCCCCAGTGCCATGGCAGGTCCTTTTCAGAGAGGCTGTTTAGATCCAAGTGCAGAAGGCTTTGTCAGGTGGAGGTGGATTAGCTTACCATGAGTTTAGCTGTTGTGCTATCAAAACAAATCCAAAGGGCTGCTAGCTGATTACATGCCTCAGAGGAGCTGAGAGACAACGGTTGCCTTAATGCATGTGGGGTTCTTTCTTCCTGTCCCACCTTCGTCACCAGCATTTTCTCCGGAGACCTCTGGGTCCCACAGCAGCAGCATGGAGGCCAGGGTGGTGGTGGTGAAAATCAATCCCTTGAAGGCACCAGGATTCATAACAAGAAGCTGATCACAGCACTGGCAGCAGCTGCTTTGTTTGTTGTCAAAAAGGGCCTTGTACGAGAATCTCTGCTTTTCTCTGCCTTTCAAAACCCACCTCCCTGGCTGTTAGGCTTTTGTACAGAAAAACCCCATATAGTCTTTTAGAGATAATTAGGTGCATTCTGATACTCATTAAAGTGAGAAACTGACAGCACTGATTAGAGGAAGGCAGAGTTTTAGGCAAGCAATGTGCAAGATTCCCACGCACGCAGCTCTGCCAAAGTGCTTCCATCATGACCCCTGCTATTCCAGCCCTAAGTTTTCTGCTGGCTAGAAACATCAGATGCATCTAATTGTGGGTGGATGGGAGAAGGAAGAGAACAGTGAGCAAAGGGGTGGGGGGGGAGAGGAAAAAGCCCATCAGTGCCTATCTGAATAGCGGCCTGAGGTTCGAGGCTAGGGTATTGTTAATCAGCAAAAACAACTTGTGTCATCGCCCCCCTCTAACTGGAATTCTCATTGTTTCCAGTACATGCCTCCCCAGCTAGAGATGACCTTCAATTAATAGTTCCCCAGGCCACTCTGCTCATTCATGGCTAATGCAAGAGCTGGTTGAAAAAAGAGAGGTTTTTTTTCCATGAGTGTTTTCAAAATTTTCTAAACAATTTTTCTTCCAATGGTTTCAAAAGGTTTTCATGTCTTTGAACTATTTTGTGAAACTCTGTATTAAAAATTATTTTGATCTCAAAATTTTTCACTTTTTCCTCCAGTTTTTGGGAACTGGGGGTGTTTTTTTTCTGTTTTTTGCTCTCTTTTTCATTTTGCCACTAAAAAGGGGAGAGAAAAAGAGGGAAATAAAGGGGAAAATGAAAATGTGGACATGTTTGGATTTGGGGTTGTCCTGAAAAATGGAAAACTTCAAAAAAAGCCCCTGGGCCAATGATATTTACATGCATGTAAAATGCTACATATAATATAATACATTGTATTATACCTTGCCTACAACAATGGGGTCCTGGTCTGTGTCTATTGCAATATAAATAATTACTACACCACAAAAAACCTCCATTAAAAGAACATTATTAAGGTTGCAAAGTCAAGTGTTCAAAAGTTAGGAAATGCTAGAATTAAGGTTGCTTGTATCACCTTAATTTGCCCCCCTTGTGCGTATGCTGTATGATACAGTCTTTAATTCTGTGATCACATACTATTTTTCCCCCTGGAGTTCTGTCTCCTTCAGTGCACAGGCTGGACAGCGCTCACTGAAGGAACAGCTAGCCAATATTTTGTTTTCTCCTCATTGTTCAATGGCTGGCCCCAGGTCTTATTTACAGCACACTATTCCAACCCTGTCTGAAGATACAATTATTAATTTCCTCATGGGCTTCTCTGTGGTGCTTGTCACTACAGTATAGGAGTGCTTCACAAATATTAATTCATCGTCACAATACCCCTGTGAGATATAAGAGTATTATCTCCATTTTCCAGATTAGGAGCGCACAGAGATAAAAGTAAAAAATAACCACTAATTTTAGAGACACCTAGGGCCCAGTTTTTTTAGAGAACTTAGTATTATTTATAGTACATTATGTGTTTAAAGCGCAGCTCCCATTGACTTCAGTTGCAGCGGTGCATACTCAGTGCTTCTGCAAATCAGATCACAGGATCTCAATTCAGGCATCCAGAAAATGAGGAACACACAATTAGTGGCCCTCTGTGAAAAGCTGTGTTTAGGTGACTTGCCCAGCATCACACAGAATCTCTGTGGCAGAGGCAGGCATAGAATTCAGTTCTCCAGGGCAGCATTTGACTGCTTTAGCCATGAGACCATTCTTTCTCTTCTTGTAATCCCCTGCCTCCTTCACTACACCCATTCCCAATTGTGACAAATGAGGCAAGGTCCTACAGGCAACAGCCTCCTTCATTATACAGCCTGATTAGTCTCCAGAGCAGATCCATGCCACGTACCAAATGAGGCAAGGATTTTGTGGAAGAAAATTGTATGTGATCCTGTAATTAACAATGGTATCATAATGCATATGCACAAGGGTGCCAAATTAAGGTTACACACCAAACTTAATTCTGGAATTTCCTAACTTTTGAGTATTTGACTTTGCAACCTATGCCATTTTTAATGTGTGTGATTTAATGGGTTTTTAAAAAAGCAAACTGAACAAAGAAATTCTGTCACATGGCATCATATTGACACCCCATATGATTCATTGCAGTCTGACATCACGCCCACATAAAATAATGGAGTGGCTAATATGAGACTCAATTAATAAAGAACTAAAGGAGGGTAATATAAATAACGCCAATCAACATGGGTTTGTGGAAAATAGATCCTGTCAAACTAATCTGGATATATTTTTTTGATGGGATTATGCATTCAGTTGATCAAGATAATAGTGTTGATGCAATATACTTAGACTTCTGTAAGGTGTTTGACTTGATACCACACAACATTTTGATTACAAAACTAGAATGGGACCAAATAAATATGGCATACTTTGAATGGATTAAAAACTGGCTAACTGATAGATCTCAAATATAACTTTATATGCTGAATCATCATCAAGCGGGTGTGTTTCTAATGAGATCCTCTGGGGATCAGTTCTTGGCCCCAACATTTTCATCAATGACTTGGAAGAAAACATAAAATAATCACTGATAAAATTTGCAGATGACCCAAAAATTGGGGGAGTGGTAAATAATGAAGAGGACAGGTCACTGATACAGAGTGCTCTGGATCGCTTGGTAAGCTGGGTGCAAGCAAACAATATGAGTTATTTTGACGCAGTAAATGTAAATCTGTACATCTAGGAACAAAAAAGGTAGGCCATACAAACATACATACAAGGATAGGGCACTCTACCCTGGGAAGCAGTGACTCTGAAAAAGATTTGGGGGTGATGGTGGATAATCAGCTGAACATGAGCTCCCGGTGCAAGGCTGTGGTGAAAAGGGCTAATGCGATCTTTGGATGCATAAACAGGAATCACAAGTAGGAGTAGAGAGGTTATTTTACCCCTGTCTTTGGCACTGGTGCGACCACTGCTGGAATCCTGTGTCCAGTTCTAGTGTCCACAAATCAAGAAGGACGTTGATAAATCGGAGAGGATTCAGAGAAAAGCCATGAGAACGATTAGAGGATTAGAAAACATGCCTTACAGTGACAGACTCAAAGAGCTCAATCTATTTAGCTTAACAAAGAGAAGGTTAAAGGATGACTTGATCACAGTGCATAAGTACCAGCCTGGTGAACAAATATTGGCTACTGGGCTCTTCAATTGCGCAGAGAAAGGGATAACAAGAAGTGGAAGCTAGACAAATTCAGACTGGAAATGTGTGTATTTTTAATAGTGAGGGTAATTAAGCCCTGAAACAACTTCTGAGGGGTAATGGTGGATGCTCCATCACTGGACATCTTTAGGTCTTTGGATGTTTTGCTAAAAGCTCTGCTCTCGGAATTGTTTGGGGGGAACTTCTCTGGCCTGTTACACAGGGGGTCAGACTAGAAGATCCCAGTGTTCCTTTCTGGTCTTGGAATCCAGGAATCTGCAGGGTTGGAACCCTTCGCTCCCCCACATAGATCTCTGCCGCTGGAGCTGATGGAGGAACTGTAGTAGTAGTAGGTGGATAGCAGTATTATTAGCATCTTTCTGGACCAGCACTAGAAGAGGGGGATGGGACAACTTGCCAGTGGGTTTCACAGCTATTTGCTGACAGCGGAGGAATGATATGGTTCAGGAATCTTGGGTTCCATTCCAGGCTCTGGAGGGGTGTGTGCTCCAGTGGGCACAGTCTTTTCTGCATGTTTCCACACTTCCTCAAACTTGACTGTTCTGTACCGTTCCCTCCAATCTGTCCCTGTCCCAGTCCTGTTTCTTCCCCACTCCTGGCTCCTGATTCCAGTTCAGTTTGCCCCACATCGCTAGTCCCAGTCTCCACTCTCAGGCCTCTCATCCCAGTCCCAGTCTCCTTGCCCAGCCAGTCCGAGTCCACCTATCCCAACTCTTCATCCAGACTGTCTCTCTCCTCTGGCTTTAGCCTCCAGTCAGCCCCTGCCAACCTGCTCACCTTCCCTGTCCCCAGTGGCTCTCTGACCCAGCTCATCATCTGATCTCAGTTCCCCCTCACACCCGCTGGTCCCCAGTCTCTCCCTCATTTCCTTCCTCAGCTCCATTCTTTCCTGGCTCCCACTCCAGTTTCTGTGCCTAGCCATTCCAAGCCTGCCCCCACCCCCACCCCAACTGCCAGTCACATTTCCCCTCCCCTCTAGTCCCAGTCTCCTCCCAAGGCTCCTGGTCCCAATCTACTCCCTCAGGTCTGCCTCTTGTCCCCTCTGTATTTGAACCAGGCAGCTGCCTCTGCCATGGGGGCTAAGCCCAGCAGGGAGGTCACAGAGAGCACAGGGGAGCCAAGATTCCTGCCCTCGGTTCCAGTGCCCATTCTGGCCAGGCCTAGCCTGTGGCAGCCCAGAGCTGCAATTGCAGCAAAAGTCTTGCTCGGCCCCAGGTTGACGCATGCTCAGCGTGGGTGAAATCTTCAGGGAATTTACCTTTGAAGTGCTAGCCAATCTCTATACAGTACCTCTAGGGAGGAGGGGGTAGATTAGATTGGTCTCCATGGATTCTGTGCTACTCCCATTGTGAGGGTCGCCCGGGGTTTGTGACACAGACTCCTGCTGGTTCAGAACTAAACGAAGACCCACTGGAGTCCTTTCCCATAGGCCACCACATTGTTCCTGGGGTTATGACTTTGGGTTGCCACTTACCACAGTCTGCCTGAGGGCTGGGGCGGGGGGAGTCAGTTCCATTACCCCCAAGTCCATGTGCTTCCCAACACTCCTGTCCATTTACTGCAGATGTCTGGGACGAGCCGTGGCTGAACCAGGCAAGAAAATAAATCCTCAGAAGAGCTATTTAAGGGTGAAATCCACGACCCCCTGTGCAGGAGACCAGCACAATGTCTAGGCACCACTGAAGCCTGAGGACTTAAGCCGGGCTAAAAGTGATGTACAGGCCAAGTCCATTTCACCCCTGATGTGAAGAAGTCAGGGTTTCCCTGTGCCAATGGGGAATCCAGCTGAGCTTCCAGCGGGTGACCGGACAGGCACACAAAACACCACCCAGATTTCACTTCCCAACAATTTTGTGCTTATGCTTTCCCAGGGAGCAATCTCCTCTCCAATAGCCACCCAGCCCTGTGTCCCCTACCCTCTGTACACTGGTGCTAACAAGCAGCTCCTTTCCCCACTTCTGTCACCCAAACGCCTCTGGCACTGCAGTGACAGCCGTGGCAGATTAAAGCGGAGTTTTCCCGATGCCAAGAGCAAGATGTTGATTGCCTTCAAATAGTCATCTTTTCTTTTCTCCTCCCTATCCCCGCCCCTAGCAGAGCCTCTCTCTGCACCTCATAGACTATCACTGTTTTGGCAACCTGCCTCCTCTCTAGAACCTGCTCTTCTGAAAGGGTGTAGAAATTAACCCTTTGTGTGCGGCGGCAGGTGAAGATGCCTTGTCTCTTCTTTCTCTCGTGGAGGAATCCTGTGAGCCACCTGGGGTTCACTCGGACAGAATGGGGCAGCCTTTTCCTAGTCACTGACCCAAGGCTAGACTGGAGCAAGGAGCCATCTTTCCCCTGCCTTGTGTCCACCATGCAAGGGTCAGGAAGGATTGCCGCCCCTGTGCTCAGGACAGAGGAAGGAGAACCTCTCATGCATTTAGCTTTGGGGCTAGGGTGACCAGATGTTCCAATTTTATAGGGACAGTCCCGATTTTGGGGGCTTTTTCTTATATAGGCTTCTATTACCCCCCACCCCTTGTCCCGATTTTTCAGATTTGCTGTCTGGTCACCCTATCCCAGGCTGAAACCCCAAGTTGGGGGAAGGGCTGTACTTTCCCAAGCCACAATCTCTCCCTGAGGTAATACAGCTCCACGCTGCCCCTCAGTGCACGCCATTGTGCCAAGCACCCACCCAGGCCCATCGCTGTGAGAATGACATGCTAACAGCCTTTCCCTGCTGCGCACAAGGGCGTTGAAAGGTTGCATTCTGGGAGCTGGCAAAGCACTCAGGAATGCTCAGATGGCCAGGCCAGAGAAATGGAAAGTGGTGTTGTTAGAGCTATCACTGTTATTGCTGCCTATAAAATGATCCAGACCTTTATCAAAGCTCATCACGCTGCCAAATTTGCTCCTGCAAGACTCAGCGCCACAGGCCCTCTCTGACATAAGCTCCGTGAAGAACCTGTCCCTGTTTGCTCTACATATGCAACCAGGATGGCCTATAAATAGCATGTCTATCCCAGCGCTCTCTGAAATCGCAGTAAGGTCTGACGGCATCGCAGGGTTATTTGCCTGCCTGGTTTTTTTTCCTTTCTCAATCACATTTAGCTTTGGTTCAACCTGCTTGTGCACTGAGCTGCCTGCTCTGGATTCCAAGGCCTGGCTCGCTACTGCACCCATCAGAATTCATGCTGCTCCTGCTCTAGGATCAGCTCTGTGCCAGCTTGTGAGGTGAATGTCACTGAAGCCTCACTGATTTGCACTTGCTGGCCCAGATTATGCTGAGTACAGTGGAGAGGGGGAGGCAGAGGGCTTTTGGGAGCCAGATGTGACCAGTTACAGTTTCCTGAATCTCTACCCCTGGACTCAGACAGTTTAGAGCAGCATCAAACTGCACCAGCCAGCTATGGCCCCACAGGGATCACATGGAGCTGGAAACTGCCAAAGGACTAGGCACATTGGTCACTCCACTTGCTGCTTCCTTCCACCTTTACATTGACATGCCTTCTGCACTACTAGGGATATCCCCGAGAAAGCCTGGAGGGCGGTTTCTGCTCCCTTGGCATCCCCTGAGCAGCACCCAAGGACGGAAGATCTGAGAATCTGGCCTGTTTAGCGTTATTTATTTCTAGTACAAGAGAGGCTAGAGGCTGCAACTGAGATCAGGGCCTCACCATCCCAGACCCGATGCACCCCAGGACGGGGACTGGCTTGCACTGTGGGTCGCACAGCCTGGCTTAAAAGCTCATGTCTGACTGGGACAGGATTTGCCCAAGTTAGTGACTCTGTGAGTAAATGAACAAACACAATACCTAAAAACCCACCCTGGGATCTAGCATCCCCAAATGGCTTTGTTCAGTTATTTAGACAAAAGGGGTTCAATTATGCATGACAATATTTCTTTGTTAACTAGTTCCGCCTCTCAGCCAGCTGAAGCCCCAGGGTGGTCAGTGGAGTAATGCAGGGAGTTTAGCAAAGGTTGGGTGTACTTGATTTGGAAACTCCTTGGGCCTAATCCAGCCCTGGCTTTAATGAATTTGATCCTTTCTATTTAAACTGCAAACCCAGGGCCAAACACCACTTGCAGACGTGTGTGTGTCATTGAGAAGGGCAGAATTTGGCTCACATTGGGTGAGCCTCTTGCATTATCCCCAGTGGTAACGTACAAATGTGCATCAAAGCAGCAGAGTTGGGACAGTGGCTCCTGAGGATTTGCCAGGATGTGTTTGCAGTCACCCAGTTCATGGGAGGGGAACGGGAGGAGAGTCACCCCATGGGGGCTTATGTGGGAATTAAGAGGTAAAAGGCACTCCTATCTGAGCAGATCTGTTATATTCCACTAGAGGACAGCAATGCACACACACACGCTAGCTCAGGGGTGGCCATCCTGAGCCTGAGAAGGAGCCAGAATTTACCAACGTACTTTGCCAAAGAGCCACAGTAATACATCAGCAGCCCTCCATCAGCTCCCACCCACACTCCCAGTGCCTCCCACCCACCAGCAGCCCCACCGATCAGTGCCTTCCCCTCCTCCCCACACCTCCCGATCAGATCAGCTGTTTCGTGGTGTGTAGGAGGCTCTGGGGAGGAGGGGGAGGAGCAGAGGGCACGGCAGACTCAGGGGAAGGGGCTGGAAGGGGTGGAGTGGGGGCAGGGCCTGTGGCAGAGCCAGTGGTTGAGCAGTGAGCAACCCCAGCACATTGGAAAGTTGGCACCTGTAGCTCCAGCCCCGGAGTTGGTGCCTATACAAGGAGCCGCATATTAATTTCTGAAGAGCCGCATGTGGCTCCGGAGCCACAGGTTGGCCACCCCTGTGCTAGCTTGTCATATTTGCCTTCCCCGCCCTGGTCTCTCTTTTCTCCCCTCCTCTCCCCGCGTGTTCACCTCGCCCCGTAGAGAGACAGGCCCCTAGGGAAGGAACACCAGCTCCCCTTCTCACCTGTAGATCCTGTACCTGGTGGTGAAACCCTGCCGGTAGCGCTCGGCGAAGTCGGTGTATTCCTGAGCTCGGTGAAATGGTCCCCGGTTGGTGAGCAGCCAGTCCAGCGACGCCTGGCCAGGGGAGGAGGAGGCGGCATGCTGGTCAGGCACTGGGCTGGCAGCGGTGGCCGCTACCAACCCCCAGCAGCACAGACTCAGGACCGATGCCCATGGGACCATCAGCCGGAGCCCTTCAGACTGCTGCCACCTCATGCTTCTCCTGCGCAGTTGGCTTCTTCATTCTCTCGCCACTCTCTCCCCCTTGGTGCTCCTCAGGGCCTCCAGCGCTGCAACGGCATGAGGGGAAGGGCATTAGTGAGAGAGACCGACAGGCAGAGAACCCACTGGTAGCTTATGTGCTGTTATGCTGGGTACTGGGGAGAAACGCATAGCAGCTCATACCTAGGTCCGAAACCCATCGGTGGCTGTTTGTTCTACCCTGACTTTGGCACTTGTCAGTGTGTTTGGTGCTGGATTCCAAAGTCCTCTCTTACCAGAACAGCTACCACATAGGCAATATCAAGACAGGCTTGCCCCATACTGTCCCACCAGCTTAGCTGGATCTGGAAGAAGCAGCTCCCGTGAGTAGGGGAAATTCCTTCTCCATGACCTGTTCTGGCTTTGAGCTGTGGCTGCTGACCAGAGCGCCCCGGGTCTCAGCTGTGGGATGGTGATGTGGGTGGTGTAGAGAGACACAAAGAGAGAAGGTGCAGGGCTCCAGGACAATTCATGGGGTTTGGGGACAAAGCTGCAAAATGCAATACCACTTTGACAGATTCCAGAGGGTGTCAGGCATGCCACACCCCCCAGTTTCATCCAATTCATTAAATGCCCTGCCATTTGGCAAAATGGCAGCATCGTATCTAGGAAACGTTTGCCGTTCTCCTCCAGGCCCCCTGCTGATGGTGACCTTCCAAGATGAGCCTGGCCCAAAAGTAGCTCCTTGTCCATCCCGCCACAAGGCATTTTTGCAGCATGTCACTATGGATGTGACTTCTTGGGGTAGCTCCAGTGGAGATATCAATGGGCTTCCATGGATTTAGAATCTGAGACCTAGCATCTCTTCTCAGGGTGTGCGTCCAACCCTGAGGAGTCATAGCTACTTGCTTGGGGACCAGTTCCCTTTAGCATCACTGTATCCCAAACAAGCCCAGCTGCTACCTTGCTCCTTAATTTTGTGGCACCCTTCCCAATCCTCCCTCCTTTGCTGCATGGATGCTCCTACCCACTGACTGGACCTGCCATGCACACAGAGGAGTGGACTCGTGCTCTGGATGGGATGCACAGTCCCAAAAGCCACTATCTAGTATGTGCTCGCTCTGCACAAACCTACTGTGCCCAGCTTAATCCTTTGCTCCAGGGTTCTTACTGCTGAGGAAATGAAATGCTCAGTAACAGCAAGGGGAACAATCTGTCAGCATCGCAGTCCTGACTGCCAAATCAACTAGACAAACAAACAAAAAAAACCCAGACAGCCAGAAAACCAAACAAACCAATAAACTGTTGAAGAAACATGTATCACATGTATCAGATCTTCCAACCAAGGTCAGAGCTCTGCAAAGCACAGCTTCCATTTAGGCACCAAAGTGGTTAGAAAACTGGGCCAGGAGCATCCCTCTGGGAGTGGCCGAGTGGCAAGTGCTTTGTAAAGGTCACTCTCAAGGGAGGGTGCTAAGCACTTGACAATTTGGTCCTGAGCATCTTCTTTTCCTGGGGCTGGTACCTGATCCAGTCCAGGCAGGCAAAGAAATCCTTTTTCACAACCATTTCCCAAGTGCATTAGCACACAGAGAAGGGCCCCCTTATCTGTCTAACACAGCAGCCTGTACCTTTAAGGGTCAGCTGGCCCTCTTCAGTTAGCCCCCTCTGTGCCATAATTAGCTGCCTCTCCTTCTGAGGAGGTGGGACTAATGGGGCCAGGTATGAGTATGATGAACAGCTGGGCTTTGTAAAAAGAGAGAGAGAGAGAGAGCACAGTTGGGGGAGCAAGCTGTGGTAGCAACTGCAGAAAGCAGGTACTTCTGGCAGGGTGTGGCACCCATAGGGTGCTGTGGTGGGCCTTGGGAGAAGATTGTGGGCTACATAGGGAGGAAGGCAGTGGAAGAAAGCTGCTAGGAGAGGAAGAAGCCTCTGGGGAGAAAGTGCCCTGTTAAAGGAGCAAGAACTCTGCAGGCCTGTGGGAGTAGGGGAAAAGAGCAGGGAACTCCAATGAGCGATAGACTGTGAGAGAGACTCCAAAGGAAGCATCCTGGAATCTAGCTTTCTATAAAGGAGACAAAAAGCCTTCAAAATAGCCTAGAAGGGGCAGAGAACTAAGCCCAGAAGGTGGGTGGAAGAACAAGACTTCTGTTATCCTGAAAAGGGCCTGAACTTGAAAGGTGACCTGGCTGGAGGGTTGGGCCCCAGGAGATCCAGGCTTTTGGAGAACCAGCTTGGCTGACAACTGGGTGGTGCTGGAGTAGAAGAATCCCTGCAGTGCTGTGTCCTGATTTGAGGGGGTGCTCTAATGGTGAGTACCTCCTATTGCGGTCTGCCACTAGTGGCAGCCTTTATTTACACTGTATTGGTTCTGCCAACAAGGGATCTGATACTGGAGCAGTCTTAGTGAGAGACCAGAGTCTCCCATCCATCTGGTGGCTGGCTGGGTCAGCATTTTGCTCATAACCAGAGCTGACTTCAAAGCAAGACCCTCATGGCCCGTTGGCAAGGAGTGATGCTCAAATAAATGTGTTAGTCTCTAAGGTGCCACTAGTACTCCTTTTCTTTTATCCTGTGATGGATTCAGGCGGAGGTGTGGTGAACCTGTCTTCTTACCTCGTAACAGACATTTCAGGTGGGATTTGAGTGCCCACCCAGAATGGATGCTCAGTAGGAGCTTTGCTTTGTGAGTCAGCGTTTCCTGCTTGCTTGATTGGGGGCAGGGTTGGATGAAGATGGTGAGTTATAAGGTTCAAGGCCTCCTGCTCAGCAGAATCTGACTGTGGATAGAGCATTTTCTTCCTTATTAGGGGTTTTTCTGAGGCAGAGAGGACTAAAAATATCTACAGAACAAAGATGAGTTCAAAGTTAGCACCAACACTTTTGACTTGGGCTCTTTTTTTACTGAAATAAATGCAGGGATGTAAAAGTACATAGCTGGAGGCATTTGTTGGCATGTAGCTAGGTGATTAAGTAGGCACTTGCTGGCCATGCCCGAAGTTGCTACTGTCACAGTGATGGCAAATCTGCCAGGGTGAGAGGTTCTAGCTCTGGAACAACCTTCCAGAGGAACCCAGACTCTGACCGTCTTTAGGAAACACTGCAAGGATGTCATCTTTGAGAAATGTTTCAGAGTAGCAGCCGTGTTAGTCTGTATTCGCAAAAAGAAAAGGAGTACTTGTGGCACCTTAGAGACTAACAAATTTATTAGAGCATAAGCTTTCGTGAGCTACAGCTCACTTCATCGGATGCATTTGGTGGAAAAAAAAATTTGGTTTTTTCCACCAAATGCATCCGATGCAGTGAGCTGTAGCTCACGAAAGCTTATGCTCTAATAAATTTGTTAGTCTCTAAGGTGCAACAAGTACTCCTTATCTTTGAGAAAGCCTTTCCACCATAAGTGATGCTCCCAATTCAAACACCTTTTTTTTTTTAATCCAATCCCCCTTTAAAAAAAAAAAAAAAACCCCTAAGCCAAGCAGAGTTCTGACCCAGTAAAGCGAGAACTGCCAGAGACTCCATGAAGTCTGCTAGGGGCTTTGCTATTGATTTTACGTGAAAGCTGCTGAGATAGGGTTTTCAAGACAATTCCTGCTTGCTATTGCTCATCCCCGGGCTCTTGTTATGGTGCCAGGAGATTTTGACTAACTAAACTCAAAACAACAAGCCCCTGACTGCACAGCTGCTTCATGTCTGTCTTTGGGCTTTTCCAGAAGGTGAAGTCAATCTAATTGGTAGATGACCTCAAACTGTAGATGCAACAAACACACAGGAGAGGAGCAAACTATCAAGTAACCTGCACAGATTAGTGGCTAGGGGAAAGGGCTAGGAATCGGGAGACTTGGTTTCCATCCCTGGTTCTGCCCCTGAACCAGTGTGACCTTAGCCAAACCTGTTCCCTTCTCTCTGCCTGCATCTCCCCCATCTTCTGACTTACAATACTTCCCTTCCACTGGAGATATATGCATGACCCTTCTATGCAAGAGCTATTCTTATGCGGGTGGCAGGATACAAAGGGATCTGGGGGACCAATAGAGCAGTGTCTCACCTCCTGAAAAAGAAAATAAATAGAACAGATATGGACTGGAGTCATCAGATTCAAGGGAGATTATTTACAACCTGCCTCCTTAATACTGTTCTAATTTTTTGTTTGTTTGTTTTCCTGTCTCTGAGCATGTGGGATTGGAGTTTGAGGCTGGGAGGGGGAAGCGTCCCTTGCAAAGAGGGGGGAATCTCTCTCTCTCTCTCTAGAAGTGACCCACCCCCTGTAAGGGCTTTTGATCTACTGTTCTAGCAAATATGTTCCCCATCAAAACCATCTCGGTGATGTGATATTAAGAATTATTTCCATATGTTTAGCAAACTTCCTTGTGAGTCATGAGCAACATTTACAGCAGGCAGATGCTCGAGCTCACCCAGCTCTGCCAGTGCCTTTCACTCCTGATCCGAAACCCCACTGATATGCCAGTCCTCAGCCCCCATGCAGCTCTAATAATATGTCTCCATTATTACCTTCAGCAGCCCTGCCATTCCAGTGCCAGGCCCTCTCGCAGCACCGCTAATGCATGTCAATCCAGACCAGCAGCATCCCTCTGCGATGAGTCCTGGGCCTCCATGCAGCTCTGCTAATGCATGTCAATCATAGTTTCAACACCCCCTGCTAATCCAATTCGGGGGCCCCAGGTAGCTCTTCTCATGAATCTCAATCATGCCTTGAACACTGCCTGTTGTTCTGTCCCTCCGCCCCCTCCCCCCCACAGCTCTGTCTTCGCACTTCATTTTTGCCCTGCAGCACCGCAGCTCTCCAAGTACAAGGCCCCTCAGCCAGTGCTCACCAATCCAGACCTGCTGTTCCAGCCTTGGGCCTCGGTAAAGGACGGGTCGACGTCTGAACAATGCGTAGCCAAAGGAGAGATTTCCAGGGCTTTGTCACTGCAGGTCTCGCTTTCACAAAATACTTCGGTTTCCCCTGGTGTAAGCACAGGGGCAGCTGGAGGGAGCGGTGGAGGTGGGAGGACAGTCACCCTCCGCACGCGGCAATGGCTGTTGTCTGACAACCTACTGCATGTTGTTAAACGTGGAGAAGGGCTGAATCTCTGGCCTCCCACCAGGTTTTCTGGTATTTTCAGCTGCCCATTCAGGGGATAACCTCCTGGAAATGTGCTAGCAGCTGACGAACAGCCCTTTCTCTACTCCAGCCACCTGGGGCCTGAACCAATGCCCACTGAAGTCAATGGAAAGACTCCCACTGATTTCAAGGGGCTCTGGATCAGGCTCTGTGTTTACTACCCCTTGCTCCTCCTCCCTCTCTGAAGGCCTGATCCTGCGCCGTGCATCCTGAACACCCACTGACTTCAGTGGGATGTCCTAGGCGCAGAGCACCTCTCCGGATCGGGCTCCTCTCTGGGGAGGAGGTGTTGAGGGAGGAGAGCGCCCTGGCCAAGAGTCAGTTGGCTCAGGGTTGTTCCCCACCATCATTGTGGCACCAAACCTCAGAGGTGGGGACTGGACTGGGGGTTCCCCAGAGCTGGGGCAGAAGAAGTGGGGAGGCCCGAGGAGTCGGGAAAGTCAGACAGTGGAGGGAGACCAACACTGGGAAGATTCAGGGCAGCTAAAGATCTTGGAGCACCTCATGAGAGAGAAGCAGGGGCCTCTGGAGGAGAAAAGGAGGGTGGGGCTCAGGGCCTCCAAAGGAGGAGAGGGATCAAAGGTGTAACAAGGCTGGTGCCTCCTAGACATGTTGCATAGCAGAAGGGGGAGCAGTCAGCAAAGATGGCTCTTCCTCTCAGACGTGGCTGATTTTCAGTGAATCCAAGCACTTTCTGATTCTCTCTTTCCAGCCTGGAAGCAGTTTCTTTCCTGGCAGCCCAGTGAAGGGTTGGGGGGAAGGTGTTGTTCCTCAGCCCTGCAGGCCTGGTGGAGCTATCGGACATAGAGCTCGACTCTATTCTTGCTTGTGTACTGTCGCACAAATTGTTCACTACCTTCCAGTGGCAGTATCTTCCTTGCAGGGGGTGAAGCATGAGCCAGAAAGAAGCTGGCTTTGTTTAGGGCTGGAATGTGAACCCCTTCGTTGCTGGCAAGCTGTTACTGCCAATCTCAAGTGCCCAACCGTCATGGGTCAGGCCCAGCAGGCTCATGACCCTGGTTTAAAATCAGGAGATTGGGGGGGAAAAAAAAATCATTCAGTGGGAGGTTCTTTCTTTGCACCTTTGGAGTGCACTCTGGCCATGTGGTCAAGCTTTTCTCCTCAGCCAGCAGGGCTAGGAACTTCATATTGAAAGGGGAGCTGCAATTCCCCCATAGTCACCTGAGTCCACTGGGCCTTCAGTTACTCAGGTACAGCCAATTGGAGTCAACACTCATCAGTGTAAGAGGTTGACGATTGGCCATTATGGATCCTGGGCAGAGGTTGAGCGGTTATCTCTCACACAAATCCCTTTTCCTTGTCAGTTGAGCAGATCTGGTTATGGAGTCACAGGAAGACAATAAACGGCTGGTTGGCTGGTGAGGGTTTTTTGAGTCCCCTTTTGGAGCAGGGCCAAACTTTAAAAAAACTCTGGCTTGGGTCATCCCTGAAATAGGTTGGACGTGCACTAGTGAATGAGAAACAGTTGGAGACGCTGGCCTCATGGATCAAGTATCTGTCTTGTATTTCAAAGGTTCTGAGCCCTGGACCGTTTAGCAAGGTATAGCTAGGAGTAATCTACCCCAGGCTTTTCCATAGCACCAAGTGCCAGAATGAAATTAACCAACGCCCTTTTTTGGCCAAACATCAGGAGGCTTTCCTAACGGAGAGATCTACTGGACTGTATATAGCCTCCCAAAGGAACTGGCAGAGGCTCCGTTGCTGGTGATTTCCAACTGTCTGGGTCAAAGCACTGGAGAAAGGATTGTATAGGGAAATCCTGCATTGGCCCCCGAGGATCAAACTGAGGAGCAAATATGTCAGGTGCATCTCTTATTTCTGTGGTTCTAGGGACGGATTGCCCCTCTGCAGAAATAGGAAGTGGCTGTGAAGCTCTGACTCCAAAATGCTGTAGAGCTAGAACTGGACGTGTGGCACCAATTCACCTGCTCCAATTCAGTCACCCAAACCCCTTCCGCTGCTGTCCTCAGTGCCCCGGCCTCATGCATGTCATCTGGGGCTGCCACTTTTTGGAATGCCCAGGGACCCACGGCAGGCCTGTTGCCCTAAGGCTATGCAACCGCTGCACCCAGAGAGTGCTGCCCAGGGGAAGGCTCCCTCCAGGGCCCATGCTTCACCCTGCTGTTTTGCTATCGGTTCTGCATGCGCAAACAGGGAGCGGTTATCCCCTCCTCTGGGCCTGCACTGAGCTCCCCTGGCACTGCTGATGTACCTGAATGGAAAATGTAACAAACAATTCACTACAGTGATCATCTCTCCCCTGGGGCCCAGCAACAGGGAAGAGGAGGAAGTAAACATACAAGCGACCATATATGGCACTTGCAAGAATCCCATGGCTACTCCAAATCCCAGCTCTGCCCAGTGGCATTTAATCTTTAACCTTTTCAAAGGGAACAGCCAGATCCCCTAAATGGAATTGGTGGCAGTCAGGGACCTAAATACTTTTGAGGATCTGGGCCTGAGAGACTGGGGGCTCGCTCCTGTGACGTGCTGACTTCAGTGGAGACTGTGGGTGCTCTGTCAGCGAGATGGAGCCCTTTCTGAGTAAGGAGTGAGCTGGGACCAGAGCTGTAATTGTGACTGCCCTCCAGGGCAGGGGGGAGCTTCTGTCTCTGACACTCGCTGTTTTCCTGGACTTAGCTACAAATCCTCTCTTGTCCCTTGTGTCCGGCTTCTTTTCCTCCTCCCCGGCCGTGACATCAAGTGAGTGACAGAAGCGTTCCGGCACTGAGTGCAACTGGCCAGGCATCGGCTCCGGTGACCTGCTGGCCCTGAACTCTGGTGGTGGGGTGGTGTTTGTGTAACACACACACAGTCACCCCTGTTGCAGAAGGGAATACAGAACAACTATCACCTTTCTTGAGCTGAGCAGAGCCCAGGCGATCTGGAGGCTGCTAGACTTCCATAGGGGTTTTGAGTTCTGTTCTCCTTTCATTCACACCAGAGAGGATCCCCATGATACTCTGGTGTGACCTCAGCCTAAGTGGAAGGAGAACCAGGTGCTAGGATTATAGTGGCTCTGAGCAGCAATTAGAGCAATTCCCTCTATTTTCACTGCCCTGCTGACTCCTAGGTTGGGGCAGCAGGTTTGCACCCCACACATAGTGCTGTGTGTGTACCGGAGTGACTATTAACTAGCTGATGCCCTGTGACAGCTGTGAGCTCTTTAACAAGCTCGCAGGCTCACACTTTCATTCGCTGGGATCAGGCTCTTGAGACCTAGGATCAGGGCGCAGAGCCCTGGAGGGGAAATCAGGGCTGTGTCCTGCAGTCTCAGACTGAGACAGACAGGCAGAGTATTTTCACATAGGAAGACACTCTAGTCTCCCCAGCATCTAGTCTTGCAGTGCTGCATCCAGGAAAGATTGTCCAGTGGTTAGGGCACTAGCAGGGGAACTGGATTCAATTCCCTCTCCACCACAGACTGCCTGCCTACCCATGGGCAAGTCCCTTAGCCTCTCTGTGCCTCAGAGCCCCATCTGTGCAACAGAGATCCTAGTAGGACTTCAGAGAGGCGCTGTTCTGGCTTGATTGCCTAGCTCCCTGCTGCTAAAAGGTCTAGAGCCACCAGTACCCTGGTTGCACCTATGCTCCTCGCCCGTCACATATTTTCATGCATTCCTTGCTGTACATAACACATGTGCTGTCAGTTGTGGAACTGGATGCTGTGGGAGGCACATGGGCAGAGCCAATGGCACCCAATGGCAATAGATCTCCACGGCATTCCAGCGTTCCCATAAGGCAGGTAGCGTCTTTCCCTTCAAAGGCCGAGATGTTTCTCATGGCGTCTCCCATGCCTCCCCCTTGCAGCATCTCAAACAGGAGAGGCTGTCGGTGTCTGGTCCGGGACACGTGGTGTGACACTGAACCAGGTCCGACGTTTAGTGGGCTGTAATTATGCTTGTTGGCGGGCCTGATCCAAAGCACACTGAAGTCACAGGAAAGGATCCCTGGATTTCACTCGGCTTTGGGTCGGGACCTGTGAGAACTGTTTCTCTGCAGAAAAGAAATTTTTCTTTCCCCTCCCATCACATGCATGCTGGTTTGTTACTGCGGAGCGGTCCTGATGCTGCGTTGTGTGGGCTGCTCTGATCCTGCTGACAGGCTGCTGGGCACCAGGCAGTTGGATTTTGTTATTTTGATTGGGGGGGGGGCGAGAAGGGAAGGAGTGCTGAGTGTGTTGAAAATGCATGCAGAGGCGCACTTTCTCTCATACACGTGCGCACACATACACTCACGTGGATGCTTTACCCTAGAGAAGGGGAGGCAAATTTTGGGCTTGTCAATACCTCTCTTTGATCCTTTTTCTGCTTCTCAAATCGGTTTCCTCACAGAATATTCCTCCTATAAATGGATACTCTGGGTATAACACTTTACGTTAGGGCTGCTTCTCCAGGGGTGCCTGTGGGCTGTCCCATGGCCCAAAATGTCTGCAGTGTTGAGTGCAAGGGCTACTCCTCTCCCAAGTTGGGTTTCACAAGGGGCAGGGTATAGATGGACCAGAATGAGGGGCAGAATTGGCCCTAGTGGGTGAAAGTCCCTTCTTACTACAGCATACTCCCTTAGCCTCATAGATCAAAGCCAGGCGCTGCAGATCTTCTAGGCTGCTGGTTAACACGCACCTTCAGGTAGACTGCAAGGATAATAGAAATTAGAGCTTGAAACCCCTATTAGGTCATCTTTCCCCCGTGGCTAGCGCGGGGTTGTTCCCTTTGCTGCATTCTCCAGTGCTTGTGTCTAGCCCAGCTTTCAAATGACTCAAGCAACAGGACTCCAGCTGCTTCCCTCGGGAGCCTAGTCCACGGTCTAATAGACCTGACTGATGAGAAACGTTACCTGTTATTGGCGTGAAATTTTCCTTTGCTTAATTTCACCCCACCACTTCTGCTTTTACAGTGTGTCTCTCCCTCTCCACCCCGGGGCCAGATCCTTGGCTAGTGTGAGTTGGCATGGTCCCACTGACATCAGGGAAGTTACACTGGTTTACACCAGCTGAGGATCTGGCCTGCTGTACCTAACTCTGTATATGGATTCCTATATTATCTGTCCCCAGCTGCACGTTCTTCCTTGACACAGTGATATGCCCATCTGTCGTCAGAAAGTTGCCCCTGGATTAATTTTGATGCTCTGTCACTGAGACTCCAACTGCCCTGGTCCCCAGAGGGGGTCTGTCTGTCTTGGAGAAGGAGCGGGAAGGGCTGCTGGTGTCTGGAGGCATTCCTCTAGTGCCCCCCAAAAAAAGAATGGCGACTGGAGGGACCTGCCAGCTCAAGCAGCCTAGGTGCCATCTGCTGGTGAGATCTGGGCTGGCTGACGGCACCGGGTGTGGGTCAGACAGAACAGAAGCAGAAAGGAATGAGCTGGAGATAGGGAGGGGAAGGAGTTGGGCATTCTCAACAGAGTTGTATGCTGGGTTTACATGGGTTAGAGCCCAGGTGCATGCATAGACAGTACTCACACCAGCTCCTGTCAACCATGTTACCAAAGTGACTACTGGGGGGCCATCATAATCTCCCCCCTCTGCAGGGCCAAAAATGGGTGCAGCTTTGGCCAAGTAGAAGGCAAGCATCTAGGGCATTTACACAGCTGGCTTGGAAGTCCTGACCACAAGCTAAAGCTGCCCTCCCCCTGCATAATCCCCAAGAGATGGGAGGCAAGGGAGGTGAATCAGTGAGCTGGGCAGGCTCAGAGTGTTTGTACCTCCTGCAGCAGCAGGGGGCAGTCTAGTCTGACACCTCTAATGGCTGTGGGTTGGGGCGCCCTGGCCAGGACTGATGGGATCGGTAGTCGGAGGCAGCAGCTTAATCTAACCCCTCCCACTACTTTTTCCTGCCATACACTTTTGCACCCTCAACACATATGTGCGCACTGAACACTCACCGACTGTCCGATCAGTGCAAACTGCACACCTCGGTTGCTCTGCCATGCTCATCCTGTCCCCTGAGCTCAGAGAGTTCACAGCTGAATGTTGCGCCAGAGTGCCATCTGCGTGTGCCAGGCTGCGCTCTGCAGCATCTGGCCCAGAGCATGGGCACTGAGGGCCCATCACCATCATGGAAACAACCGCATGGGGGTAGAGGAGGGGGATGGTCCTAGGCACGGTTAAACCATGGTTCAGAGTCCCGTGCGCTGCGGAGAGCCTAGTGCTACTGGGAGGGAGACGGACAAGAGGGATCATCCCACCTCTGTACAGCTGGGTCAGAGACATTCGCTGGGGCTGGACCCTGTATTTATCTGGGTCTCTGAACCACGTTACAACCTCGGAGCTGGATTCTCTCTCAGGAGATGGTGATGTGGATAAGAGGTAAACCACACAGAGGATCCTTACAAGAGCCTGTACTACCACAGTCCTATGCCTGAGAGAACAGGCCTCAGAGGCGCAGGGTGGGGGACAGGGAAAAGAAGAAGTCAGCTCTGGAGAACCTCCCCCGGTTCACCCGTATAGTCTCACCACCTCTTACAATATCCTGTGGTTCATCAGAGCCACCCTATCTTCACAGTGCAGAGGCATCCCAGCTTCGCAAGCAGGAGAGAGGGGGGAACACAGCCCCAGGGGGATTGCACGCAGTGTAAGATATGGGCATGCAGAAGAGCAGGGACCTAGCTATGTGCAGGGACATTGCCTTGCATAAGGGCCCTGCTGAACCTGTGGCCAGATTTGTCAGGTGGTCTTGTCTTCCCCCAACCTGAGGTGCCCCAGGTCGTGGGCTGATGCAGGTGCATTACCATGGGGTACAGCAGCTGGGATGATCACCGCCATGTTTGATGTCACAGGGCTCGTGAGCCCTAGACCCATGATGTGGGACAATGGGACACCGTCCCTGGGCTCAGAACAGGAGCCAGTGCTAGCAGGAAGATCTGTTCAGGTTCAGCAGAAGGGAGCATCTACTTGAGCACTCTCTCTGCGGGAGGGTCCCCCCTCCCCAGGAGCCAGGCTCGGAGACCCGCAGCAGGAGGAGGGAAAACGATGCAGAAAATATCTCACTGTGCCGCTTCCTTCTCTAGCAGTGGGTGACAGATGGCACGTTGGCCGCGGTGCGCACACAACGAGCATTTCCTATCAGGCACGCTGACAGTATGGGGTCGGCTGGGGCGCAGAGCACCACAGCCGCTTCAAACGGCGCAATGTAATGTGACATGGCACCACTGACCCCCAACTGCAGTAGCAGGAGCGCTGCCATTCAAACTGGGTCTGTGCACGTGCTGGGGGTGGGAGACCATTTGCTGGGAGCTCTGCTGGCTCCATACCCCGGGAGAACTGTCTTTCACTTGCCTCAGTACTAAAGGCACCCACTGCTTCAATATGGACTTTACCGCTCTCCCATCTTCAAACTCTGCTCCCGGGTTCAGGGCTAGTTTATGCCCGAGACGTAGGCAGACTCCAGAGATGAGGCCCTGTCTGGGTGTGTGCGTGCACCCGTGTGGCTGGGTGTAACTTTGTCCATTCACATGCATATGTCCTATGTGGGTTTGTCCTGGGGCGGGGAAGGTTTGTCCTGGGGATGTGCTTGTCTGTCCAGGTGCTGTTTGTCCAGCCCTGTGCGTTTGTGTGAGGGTGTCTCATGTCTCAGCATGTGTGCATGGTCTCGGGCATGTGGTTCCTAGAGGGTTCACGTGTATGCACATTAGGTTTCCCTGTGGATGCCTGGCTATTGAGTCAAGGGTGACCAGATGTCCTGATTTTATAGGGACCGTCCTGATCTGCGGGGCTTTATCTTATGTAAGCACCTGTTTACCCCCACCGCTCATCCTGATTTCTCACACTTGCTCTCTGGTCACCCTAATTGAGTTTCCTTGGTGCCTAGGAACCATCACTGAACCCAACACCAGAACTTATGGTTCAAAATATTTCTTTGACCAAAACAATGGAACTTTCCATGGGAAATGTCTGATTTTGATGACAAATTTTCATAAAAAAATCCTGGAGTTTTCAGGCTCCTGATGCATAGTAGTTGTCCCCCCCGTCAAAACTCTCAAAGAAAAATTTCAGTAGAAATGAGAAAGTGTTTGTCCATTTTTTCATGGGAACAAAATCCAGTTTCTGAGCAGCTCTGCCTAACCCTGTTCTGGCCCCTCCCAGCCATCCAGTGCCCCCCTTCCCTGCAATTGATTGCAGGTAGCTGGCTTGATGCCTCTGAATCCACACCCACTTCAGAGCGCAAATCGACAGCCCAGACCAAGCTTGCTCTGAGATAAAACCCAGGGTGGGCAGAAATAAACCATCACCTACTGGCTGGCAGGTCAGTGTCACTCACTGCCCAAAAGAAATGGCAGAGATGGAAACCCCTCTTGGGTCTGGGGTCTCTAGTCCTACCCCTATGAGCCCGCAGGGAGGAGGGGAGATGGCAGATTCTGGGAGGCGGGTGGAGTTTGAGAGTATAGCCAGCAGCTAGATGAATCATAAAGGCACCTTTTTCACATGGGTAGGTTTAAGGTGAGAAATAACAGGATTAGAAAGAATGTCAAATTGCTGAGTCCTGCCGACGTGAATCACAAACAGCTTTCAAGCTGCCCGGCTTGCTGCCCAGCTTTCTTTCCTGCAGCTGCTAATTCATCTCTGCTTCAGGGAAAGGGAAGAAGTGACCAAGCAGGGGACGTGTGGTCAGCTAATAAGCAAGTGGAACAGCTGGGGCTGGTGTGGAGGCAGGGTGGGAGTGGGGAGAGAGCATCAATATTTGGGATGGGGTGGTGGTGGCAAATAAACTCAGACAGAGGCTTTTGCATCACATCTCTGCTTCTGATTCAGCTGCTCATGTTAGGATGTGCTTTGTTCCCCCCAGCAGCACTGGTTAGTGTAGGAATGTGAGGGGCCCCTGTCGGAAGCAGGGACTCATTGGGCCAGGTGTGGTGCGTACACATGGTGAGAGAGAGCCCCTTGCACTAAAGAGTCTAGACAGGATGGTCTAACCACCTCTTCGCCAATGGGGAAAACTGATGGGAAGAGATGTTATTTGCCCAGGGTCATGCAATTAATCTGCAGCTGATCATCCGTGTTCCCCTGATCTGCCTTCAAAGCTAGTGCCTTAACCTCAAGAGCCATCCTCCTTTTGCCTCTGGCGACACAACCACCTCCTGCTGAAAGGCCTAGAGCTTCCAGCCCAGAGAGGAGGGGGTCAAGTACCTTGTCACAACCCCCAGAAACAGAACCCGGAAGCTTGTTCTTTGGCAAGTACAACACAGTGCACAGCTTCACACTGTGATCCTGCTCCTTTTGAAGCTAATAGCAAAGCCATCCTTGGAGATGTGCAGTGTAACTGTATAGCAGGTGTAGTTCAATTATTAAGACATTAGCTAATTGTCAGGGACATTAACATTGATTTTGTCAGGCCATGTACATTTTCCAGATCACTTTCTGCAGTAGATTAAATATAATTTAAAGCAGGGCCAGACACCTTCTGAAACTCACCACGGGCCAGATCCGCAGCTGGTACGAATTGGCATAGCTCCGTTGATTCAATGCAAATTTATACAAGCTGCGGATCTTCAGCAGAAATGGCTTCAATTCTCTGTTTTCTCAAGGAGCTGCAAACTGCACCCCCTACACCAGTGCCAGCTCCTGCATCCCATGGGAACTGTCATCCCCTTGGGATTCCACCTTCCAAAGGAGTCCTATCAGCCCAGGTTGTCCCATGTGCACCTCTGAATAGGGTGACCAGACATCCTAATTTTATAGGGACAATCCTGATTTTGGGGGCTTTTTCTTATATAGGCACCTATTACCCCCCACCTCCATCCAGATTTTTCACACTTGCCCTCTGGTCGCCCTAGCTGTGAATCAGTGCTGCTCCTCCCCAGCCAACGGTCTGGGTGCTGTAGTAATTGGCTCTCAGCCCCCTGGCAGAGTGCTTTGCTCCACCACACTCCCTCCTTCCTCCCACCCCCAGCCCTGGTAGATTTTCTATGTTGCTAGAAGCCAGAGTAAGTCCTGAGTGAATCAAGCCCAGCATATGTGAAACACATATTCAGGATAATCTTATCACGTATTTATTTAGCACAGAGCAACTCAAAGCACTTTATAGGCTGGGGGGGTTGAGGGGGGGGGAAATGCAGCAGATGTTTTGCAGAGCAACATTATGCAGAAGTTTAGGATGTACATGAAAACTGTCTCCAGTTGAAAATTACAGAGGGCGTCTGAAGGTGTAATTACCAGGATGGGAGTTCAGCCCTAGTAATTTTGGGGCTTGACACAGCGCCCCCAAGCACCATGCTGGGGCTCTGTTTCAGAGAGAAAGTTGCTACCTACTCAGTAATCAACTCTATTTCCTGCAGTATCCTGGGTTTACCTTAGAGGTCTAATCCCGCTCCCCCATGAGCCAATGCTGTGCTGGTGAGATGTGATGAGACGTGCCATCAAGTGGTCTATTTTCAGATGGGCGGGTGTGAGGATCTCATTAAAAGTCCCTATTGATGTTAATGGGAAGAGGGCAGAAAAGAGACCGTCTGGTGGATACAATGCTAGCCTGAGGCATGGAAGCTCTGGGTTCAAGTTCTTGCTCAAGGCCACACAATGGCACATGGAGAGAGCAAGCCTCTCTGTGCCTTCGTTCTCTGGCAGTGAGGCTAACGATGCTGGGTTGTCTACGTGTAGCGTAAGGGACAGTCTATTCCTGTGTTTGTACAGTGCCTGGGGCAACAGGACCCGGATCTTGGCAGTGGCCTCTAGATTCTACCCTAATGCAAGCACTATTAACAAGGCACTTGGCTAACTAACTAACTCCCCCACCTGGGAAGATATCCTCAGGAGTTCTTCAGGGAGGTGTCTCCCTTAGGCCAGTCACATACAACTTCCCATCCCCCGTTCTCGGGTCACTGCTGAGCCATGGAGCCAAGCACCCCACTCACGACCAGGGTGCATTTCCCAGCACAGGGTGCTACAAGGCAGACTGAGAAAAGGTAGCAGGATGGACTAAAGAGTCAACAGATATTGGTTTAAGCTAGGTGCTGTAAAAGTAAGGGACGGTCTCTGCCCCGAAGGCTGACAGCCCATCCAGACCAGCTGGACGCAAGGTGGGAGGGGACAGGGAGGCAGGGAGAGGGGAAGTGACTTCCCCAAGGCACACAACAGCTCTGGGACAGAGTCAGGAATGGAACTTAAGTCTCCTGATCCCAAGGCCCTTACCACTAGCTCACGCTGCCTCTCAAACTCTTTATTATTGTTGTTATGGTGGTTCTCAATGGCCTACATGGCATGGCGGAGGGGCCCCATTGTGTTGGGTGCTGTGGAGATCTTTATATACTAGAACAACCCCATGATAAAAGAACATTAAGGCTGCCAAATGAAGCTCTCAACATTTAGAAAATGCCAGAATTAAGAGTGCCCATACAACCTTAACTCTGTCCCCTTCTACGTATGAAGGGTGACACAGTCTTTAATTATATGGTCACATCTGTTTTAGCCGTAGGGGCTGCAGAAACAACATCGTATCACTGTTTTCTGGGACACAAGCCCTACCCCGATCCATAGCTTGGTCAGCCTGTGTTTTAACCTACTCTCTATGCCACCCCAGGTGTTTAACTAGCACCGCACAGAGCCCCTGTCCATGTATGGGGAGTGGTACCTGCCCCCTCATTCCCCTTTGCACGGCACAGTGCCCCAAGCACAGGAGCCCATGGGCCTTGCTTTCAAAGGTTCCTGCACTTTAAAAACCAAACCTTGCTGCAAAGCAGCATGGAGGAAGTGGGAGGAGGCCTAGGGAAGGGTCAGCCCAGCCCAGCGCCTGTTTTGAGGAATCAGGTCACAGATCACCATGTTCTGCCCCCTTTCCTCCCATCACCTTGCCTGTTCCCAGTGTAAAGTCCTGCACAAATTCGAGTGAGCAGAGCTGTCCCTGGGCCTGCCCTCTTGCCAGCCCTCAGAAGAATCCCACAACAGGGGAGCTCAGTACAGCAAACTCCCCTCCCCCCCCACCCCACCGATCTAGTCCCTGTGCTCTCACTCCAGCCCCCAATACCCTGGGCTCTCTGATCCCCACATACCCCCCTTGCCCACTGCTCAGTTATCTATCCCCCACTAGCTGCTGATCTCCTTCTCTATTCGCTCCAGCTGCTGCAGGCCCAGTCCAGCTCTGTCTCTATCTGCTCAAGGCCCTGCCTCCAACTCTGCTCTCCTCTCCCAGTCCGCCCGATACCCTGGGTCGCTCTCCTTCTCCCTTCCTGTGCCTGACCCCGATGTGCAGGTTTAAGGGGCCTGATTTCCATGTACTCAGCGCCCCAGTTGGGCTCCAAAGGGCTCCATCCTTCCCAGTGCTGAGCCCTCTGGCTCCAATCCAGCACCGCACTCGAGCACACAGGAGTAGTGTGTCAATGGGAGTCAATGGGACTTAAGCACATGCCCGGGAGACTTCCTGAATCCGGGCCCAAAAGCCTTGCTGCACTGGGGCTTGAGTGCTCAGCGCCTTTAGAGTTGCCGCCTGTCCAGGTTTTCCCATGGTCGGCCCTTTTTCTAGGTAGCTGTCCTGGGAAATCTGTATGTCTTCTTGTGGGACATTAAACACCCCAGCATTTGCCAATCGCACCCCCTCTGGCTCTCATGGAAGAGGGAGCTCTGGCTCCAGAGTGTCTGGGAGCCACGGGCATGGGGCAGCTCAGGGAGCTTGGGGGGCTGGCAGCACCTGGTCACACTGCACACGTATCAACTGCAGAGGTCACGCTGGGCAGAAGCAGGTTGGATCCAGCTGGCACTGCATACCGCTTGGTGAGGTTGGTGCCTGGGGCAGCCCCAGGAGCCCACAGGGGCTGATGCCCACTCATGGGGCTGGGACGGGGAGATGGTGCCCTGCATAGGGAGCTGTCAGTACACAGGGGTGTATGTGGTGTGGAAGGCAGGCGGATGTCCTGGTTTTTTGTATCTCAGAGGCAGCAGCCCTATGTGTGCGATCAACCCCCACCCCCCCATGGGATCAAGCTGCAACAGCCACTGCACTGCTGGAACTCACGAGGGCAGATCTCACAGTAGACCAGTCACCTGATTGCCTCTCAGGGAGAAGAACTCTTCCCAGCCAGCATGTCCCAGGTGGAGGGGAGTGGCTCCCTGGTCTATGTCTCTAGGCTGCACTCCTACTCTGCCTTGAGACATGCCAGGCTTGGGTTCAGGGAGCAATCCCTGTGCTTGTCTCCTTTAGCTGGCACAAGATTTCATAGATACTAAGGTCAGAAGGGACCATTCTGATCATCTAGTCCGACCTCCTGCACAGTGCAGGCCACAGAATCTCACCCACCCACTCCTATGAAAAACCTCACCCATGTCTGAGCTATTGAAGTCCTTAAATCATGGTTTAAAGACTTCAAGGAGCAGAGAAGCCTCCCTCAAGTCAACCATGCCCCATGCTACAGAGGAAGGCGAAAAACCTCCAGGGCCTCTTCCAATCTGCCCTGGAGGAAAATTCCTTCCCGACCCCAAATATGGCGATCAGCTAAACCCTGAGCATATGGGCAAGATTCACCAGCCAGATACTACAGAAAATTCTTTCCTGGGTAACTCGGATCCCATCCATCTAATATCCCATCTCAGGGGATTAGTCCTATTTACCCTGAATATTTAAAGATCAATTATCCCATCATACCATCTCCTCCATAAACTTATCAAGTAGAATCTTAAAACCAGATAGATCTTTTGCCCCCACTGCTTCCCTTGGAAGGCTATTCCAAAACTTCACTCCTTTGATGGTTAAAAACCTTCGTCTGATTTCAAGTCTAAACTTCCTGGTGGGCAGTTTATACCCATTTGTTCTTGTGTCCACATTGGTGCTGAGCTGAAATAATTCCTCTCCCTCTCCTGTATTTATCCCTCTGATATATTTATAGAGAGCAATCATATCTCCCCTCAACCTTCTTTTAGTTAGGCTAAACAAGCTAAGCGCCTTAAGTCTCCTTTCATAAGACAAGTTTTCCATTCCTCGGATCATCCTAGTAGCCCTTCTCTGTACCTGCTCCAGTTTGAATTCATCCTTTTTAAACATGGGAGACCAGAATTGCACACAGTATTCTAGGTGAGGTCTCACCAGTGCCTTGTATAATGGTACTAAAACCTCCTTATCCCTACTGGAAATGCCTCTCCTGATGCATCCCAAAACCGCATTAGCTTTTTTCACAGCCATCCTTCCCACCCTGTGTCCCTTTTGCTGTTCTATTCCTCTGTAGCTCCCCATAATGAATCACTAGACAGCACAGTTTATTGTTCTGCAGGTATCATACACAATCTCCCACGGAAGTGTCAAGGAATCATTGATCTCACTAGCTAACGGAAACTGCAAACTTGGTAACAATGTGCCCAGGCCTTGCACAATGGGGAATTCATTGGGCCAGTAAGCATTTCAGAAGCACACTGCAGGGTGTGCAATTATCCCAACATTCACACATAGGCATCATGCTTCAGGAACTCGGCCATCTGCTATGAACCTCACAGCAATGTAATGTCTTGCGTGCATGCCACGCCTTCCATCCCAATGCACTTTGCAAACTTAAAGGGGCCATATCATTGTGCCATCTGGATATGTTTTACCTCCTCCTGTTACAGGTCATTCAGAGCAGTTCTAGGCCTGTGTTATAAAGAAGGTCAAACCAGATGATCACAGAGGTCCCTTCTAACCTTATCATCTATGAATCGAAGTGTGACGCGCTTTAATTCAGATGACAGAAAAATGCGTCCTCCTTTGTCTTTATTTGCTTTGCCTTTGGGTACATTCGGTGTCTCAGCCAACATTCAAAAATCATGAATCATGGCCTGCAAAAATCAAGAGAGTGGCTTAAAAATACTGAGGGTTTATGTATACAAAGATAGACTGAGTTCTCCCTGTTTGGGGCATCTACTTTTCGAGCCTTTAGGGTTCACACTGTCAAGCTTTTCCTTGCCACCAGGAGGGCTAGAAACATAGGCTGGGGGGGGGGGGTTAACGAAATAGATTTATTTTAAATGAATGAGATTGTTCGTGTCACCACAGGAGTCTGGGAGCTGGGGATTTAAGAAGAATGCTTTAAAACCTGTATAATCTGCTTCCCCTGTTGTGTGTGTAGGTTTTTCTCACATCCACAGGGAGGGGAAAACAGGATTGCAAAACCACAGTCAT
Organism: Dermochelys coriacea; assembly: GCF_009764565.3. NCBI lineage: Eukaryota > Metazoa > Chordata > Testudines > Dermochelyidae > Dermochelys > Dermochelys coriacea. The sequence goes on along the minus strand of NC_050075.1, from coordinate 50,917,507 downwards.
GGGCAGGGGGCTGAGGGGCCAGCCTGAAACTGCTTTTACCCTGTGCTGCCTGGTTTCCGGTCGATTAGCGTCCCTGTAAGCTGATCTAAAGGGTCACATTCACCAGAGCTGGGGATTCACAGGTCCCGGCATTGGAGCCCCCCAATGCCAAGAGGGTGGTTCAGAGGGCAGCTGGCAGGATTGCTGCTTGCCCTCTTATGGGACTCATCCTGGGGGAGGCCAGTGTGAATTCCCATGGTGGCTGCGTAGGTGTCCCGCGTGCAGAGGATGTTGAGAGAAAATACTTGATCGGTGCACTACCTAAACAGGCCCTATGGCTTTGGCCGGTTCCTCTTTTTGGGGGCCACTGCTTGCCACCAGTGCTTGGCACAACCGTATGCCTCCCACAAGCTTCTCCCTTGGTGTATTTTCCACCCTCGGCTCCTCCTGCCAAGTCTGACATTGGTGGAAGCTGCCATAAAGCCAGTGTGAACCTAGATGGTAGCCCATGGGCAGGGATCTTCTCGGGGAGTGGCATGCTGCAGATGTCTAGCTGCACCCAGCAGCCCAACCTGAGCAGTTTGGGGCAGGGAGGAGAATACAGCACACACAAAGGAAACAGCAGAGGGAGTTGAGGGGGGTGGGACAGGCTGGATTGCAGGACACTGAGATCAGTGACACCTCTGAAAGACAGCATGGGGATCCCTCACTACCACCACTGGTTCAGGCTGCAGTGTTTTGCCTCATCCTTCCCTTTGGATGCTTGGATGGGTTCAGCTTGGAATGAGAGCGAAGAGTGACACCTGCTGGTTCATCAGAACCATAGCGGGTAGCATGCTGGGCTTTGCCTAGGATTGCTCTCACCCAAGGCTGGCCCAGCCTGACCCCACTACGCTTGTGAGAGCTGACAGGATCACAGCACAGGGCGCTGTGTGGCTGCAGGCAATACAATGCTCCTTATAATGTGGCTGACTACATTTCCAGCTGCAGATGGTACATGTTTCATTTAGAAAAAGAGGCGAGAGGTGCAGCAGACCCACACAGGTACAGCACGCTCAGGAGTTTAAGGTCAGAATCTCCACTAACAGATGCTTCAGGGGAGCTGGGTATTTTAACTGTTAAAATCAAGGAGGCAGCAGTATCTTTTTGAGAAATCAACAGCATGGCTGAGTTTGTCAGAGCTGTTTAAGTGGAGCATGAGCATGCCCAGGTCCCAGTGAAATTAGCCGTTCTCTGGCTCCAAGGTGAAGAGATACAAAGTGCTATGCACATTTTAGTGTGGGGATGGTCTGAGCAAATATTTACCAAGAAGCCATTCTTTTCACGTTGGCTAGTGTTGACCAATGCACATCACCCAGGACCCGGGCAGGTGCTGGCCAGCGAGGGGCTGGGCTGACTGGATTTGATCGTTCAGCAGTGAAATCACTGGCAACAGAGTGACTGCTGTTGCATTTAGGGTTCCATTAGAAGGATGTGTACTGTGACGCTTCTTACACCCTACTGTCCCAGAATTTTGCATACGGCCCAGTATTCCAGTAATTTCCCAGTCTATCCCTGTCTAATATATTTTCTACAGACCATCAAATACTGGCAAGCACTTATCCTAGATTCCAGGATCAGTCCTGCATCCCAGGACTCTGCATCCTATTGGCCTAGCATTTCTCTTAGATCCCCCCAGCATTCTTCTACATACAAGTACCCTAGAATTGTCTCTCCATCTCAATATATCTTTTCCAGGTCCTTTTCCACATCCCACCATCTTTCCCGTGTCCTCGTACTCTATATCTCCCCTACATCCCAATGTGCTTTTTGTACCCAGGTACTCTTCCTTTATCCCCCTACCCAAATACCTTTCCTCCTTCCCAGTCTCCTTTCACTGATGCTACACTCTTCCTCCCTATAGATGGTGCCGCTCATCAGCACCGGATGTGAATGCCCAACAAACAGTAAAGAATGACTCCTCCCTCCGATGCAGGGAAGTGTGATTATCCCCGTGGAACAGATGGGGATAATAGAGAATAGCCATAGAGAACCTAAGACCCAGATCCTCAAAAGGCATTTATGCTCCTATCTTCTATTGGTTCCAATATACATTAGGAGTCTAAATATCTTTGAGGATCTGGGCCTTTGGGAGTTGCCCACTGTCACAAAGGGAGACTGGCAGAGCCAGGAATTGAACCCACAAGCCCATCTGTACCTCAGTTTGCTATTGTCCTCTCAACAGACCACTATTTCTGCAGTGGGACAATTGCTACCCGACCAAGTTCCCTTTCCAGGGCCCAGCAGTGATGTGAAGTCAGAATGTCTATGCTATGAAGCTGGTGACTTCCTACGTTAGTTCCCCCTTTACCACGACAATATGAGAGTTTCCAGGAAAGCCTTCTTCACTCCACTCTCTGCACTGCTGCCTCTTATCTCAGCAGGGCTGAAACTATCAGCTCAAGCAATGTACTGGCACCAACCCGCTGTTTAACAACAACACTGTGGGGGGGAGGGGAAGCACTGAATCTCCAAAACATTTCAGACAGGAAAAGCAGGGGGGTAGCATGCAGTCAGCAGAAAGTTCCCAGGCAGCTGTCTCCACTCTCCCTGGGGGCTCCTCTATGTAGGCTGGCAAGGTACAGGGCACTAAGGCATCTCCCAAGCCCTCCCTGATGAGTCCTCTGCACCTGGGGAGAGGAAGGAGTTGGATGATGCAGGGACAGCGCCCCATAAACAACTTGTTTTGAAGCTAGGAGGAGGATTATTCACAGGATGGTCTTAAATGCAGGGTCAGAGGATGGCAGCTGGTTCTAACACACAAGAAGAAATGCTGAATGCCAGGTGGAATAGGATCGCCCAAGCACGCCCTGTTCTCCCCCCCACACACACTTGTCTGTGCCAAACTACCCTGCTATTCAGAACAAGCTGCACTCCAGCAGAACAGGTTACACAGACTGCTCATCCTCCTGGCAATTCCTGGCAACGGTGTGTGCCCATATCACCCTCTTTACACATGCACATAAACACACATGCTGATTTCCTCACACACACACCCACCCCCACTCCCTGTACAGCACATGTAACAACATAGGATTTCTGACTGCACTAATGAACAGTCATTTGTAGCACAACTGTGGCTTCAGGACACCCCGGTGTTACTATCCAGGTGACAGTCCCTCACTGCTAAGATGCCATGTTGGGAGCACAGAGAAACAGCAGATTTGAAAAAAAGAACAAAAACAGGCAACAACGTACTACAAGGAAACCCCATTGCAGGGTTCTGTCATGCTCTCCTCTCCTGAGCCACAGTCTCCAAAACCCCACTTGATGCAGTACGCTTGAATGATGTGGTTGCTTCTCTCTCTCTTAAGAGAGACAACCAGACATGTTCATGTTAAGTTATCAGAAGGAATACACACCGTAGATTGTACGGCACATGTGCACACAGTTTAAGATTTGCTTTACCTAATGTAGGTATCCGTAGGGCACCAATCACTGTAGTACCCGAGCACGGTTTATAACACTGGTACAACAGCCATTCCTTAGCTGCCAAATGCATTAATCCCTGTTCTAACCTCCCCCTCTATGTACCACTCCAAGTGCCAGGAGCCCAAACACAGTACTACCTCTATGGTCAGATCACAGAACTCTTTTCCGGCAGGTTAATCTGTTTTCTAGTTTCTGTTTGGACTGCGTGCACATGCTGTAGGTCAGTGGTTCTCAACCTTTCCCATACTGGCACCCCTCGCCCATCTACCTGGGATCTAGTCAGGGCTATGCTGCTAATTAGCAATGGGGAAAGGGCAGCGGTGGGCATGACTGCCGGGCTGCAAGCCCCTGCTCTAGGGAAGTAAGCAATGGATACAGTATTGGCTGCTGAAAAGTGAGTTGGAGGGTGGGAGAAACAGCTCCCCAGTTCATGCCGTTGTAGGGTGGGAGCATTTCATGTTTTAGTGGCTGATACAAGGCAAATCTAATCTATCTGCTGGTGACATATAATGTGATAGATACAGATGGCAAATGCAGGCATATCCCTATAGACAGTAGAGATGGAATTAGCTCCTCTTGCCCACCCGCTGGCTGTTTCAGGACTGTTCAGCAGCATGTTTTCCATGGCCACTGCCAGTCCAGTTTTAAACAACTCAAACCATGGAGCTGCCTCTTCTTCCCTTAGGAGACTGTCCCAATGCTCAGCAGAGCTCAGCATTAGCACATTTTCCCTGTGTGTGCGGCACCTCCACATGGTAAGTCACGTACCTAGGCGAAAACACCGTGCACAAGGCAGCCCAGCATACTGTACTAAGCATAACCCACCCTTCTGCTTGCACCAGCTAGGAAAAGCGCGAGCGGTGCCTGCAATGAGAACCGCCCCGTTACAGCCGCTGCTGCGAGGGAGAGGAACTTGCAAGACTTACCCCAGGCACTAGGAATGTGGGTCAAGGAGGCAACCAGGGACGCCAGCCGCTGTGAAGCCGGAGTAGTGAAGCCGGAGTGGTAAC